>NC_091155.1:12895363-13217863 GCF_040958095.1 Procambarus clarkii
AAGGAGAAATCCCAGAGATAAGAGAGGGAATAGCTAACCAGGAACCACTGGAAGAGTTTGAGATTACCAGCGGGGAAGTAAGGAAGTGTTTACTAGAGTTGGATGTGACAAAGGCTATAGGCCCAGATGGAATCTCCCCTTGGATACTAAAGGAAGGAGCAAAAGAACTGTGCCTACCACTCTCCATAGTGTATAACAAATCACTGGCAACAGGGGAACTGCCAGAAATTTGGAAAGCAGCTAACGTAGTCCCGATATACAAAAAAGGGGATAGACAGGAGGCACTGAATTACAGGCCAGTGTCCCTAACCTGCATACCATGCAAGCTGATGGAGAAGATTGTGCGAAGAAAGCTAGTGGAGCACCTGGAGCGAAAGAACTTTGTAACACAGCATCAACATGGATTCAGGGATGGCAGGTCCTGCCTCACAGGGTTACTTGAATTCTACGACCAGGCAACAAAAATAAGGCAAGAAAGAGAAGGATGGGCAAACTGCATATTTTTGGATTGTCAGAAAGCCTTTGATACAGTGCCACACAAGAGGCTAGTGAAAAAGCTGGAGATGCAGGCTGGAGTGAAAGGTAAGGTACTCCGTTGGATACAGGAGTACCTAAGCAACAGGAGACAACGAGTCAGTGTGAGGCGTGAGGTCTCAGATTGGCGAGACGTTACGAGTGGAGTCCCGCAGGGGTCAGTCCTTGGACCTATACTGTTTCTGATATATGTAAATGATCTCCGAGAGGGTATAGAATCGTTTCTCTCAATGTTTGCCGATGATGCAAAAATTATGAGGAGGATTGAAACTGAGGACGATAGTAGGAGGCTACAAGATGACCTAGACAGACTGAGTGAATGGTCCAACAAATGGCTGTTGAAGTTCAACCCGAGTAAATGCAAAGTAATGAAACTAGGCAGTGGAAATAGGAGGCCAGACACAGGATACAGAATAGGAGGTGAAGTACTTAATGAAACAAACAGAGAGAAAGATCTAAGAGTTGATATCACACCAAACCTGTCTCCTGAAGCCCACATTAAAAGAATAACGTCTGCGGCATATGCGAGGTTGGCTAACATCAGAACAGCGTTCAGGAACCTGTGTAAGGAATCATTCAGAATCTTGTACACCACATATGTAAGACCAATCCTGGAGTATGCGGCCCCAGCATGGAGCCCGTACCTTGTCAAGCACAAGACGAAGCTGGAAAAAGTCCAAAGGTATGCCACTAGACTAGACCCAGAACTAAGAGGCATGAGTTACGAGGAAAGGCTGCGGAAAATGCACCTTACGACACTGGAAGACAGAAGAGTAAGGGGAGACATGATCACAACCTACAAAATCCTCAGAGGAATCGATCGGGTAAACAAGGATGAACTATTCAACACTGGTGGGACGCGAACAAGGGGACACAGGTGGAAACTGAGTACCCACATGAGCCACAGAGACGTTAGAAGGAACTTTTTCAGTGTCAGAGTAGTTAACGGATTGAATGCATTAGGCAGTGATGTGGTGGAGGCTGACTCCATACACAGTTTTAAATGTAGATATGATAGAACCCAGTAGGCTCAGGAATCTGTACACCAGTTGATTGACAGTTGAGAAGCGGGACCAAAGAGCCAAAGCTCAACCCCCACAAGCACAAATAGGTGAGTACAAATAGGTGAGTACACACACACACATACTACGCGTGGAGCGACCTGACCTGACGGCCAGGTGGAACGACCCACCGTAGAACTGCCTGATTAATGCGTATGCATGTGCGTGCGTATGCACACACACAAGCGCGCACACGCAAAAACACACACACACACAAACACACACACACACACACACACACACACACACACACACACACACACACACACACACACACACACACACACACACACACACACACACACACACACACACACACACACACACACACACACACTGGCAGCAAACCAGGTGACCATGGAAAGGTTCGAAATTACAAGAGATGAGGTCAAGAAGCACCTATTGGAGCTGGATGTGAGAAAAGCTGTTGGGCCGGATGGAATCTCACCATGGGTATTGAAAAAGTGTGCAGGAGCACTTAGCTTGCCACTCTCCATAGTGTATAGTAGGTCACTGGAAACGGGAGACCTACCAGAAGTATGGAAGACTGCTAATGTAGTACCAATATTTAAAAAGGGAGACAGACAAGAGGCACTGAACTACAGGCCTGTGTCCTTAACTTGTATACCATGCAAGGTGATGGAGAAGATCGTGAGAAAAAACCTAGTAACACATCTGGAGAGAAGAGACTTCGTGACAACCCATCAACATGGGTTCAGATAGGGTAAATCTTGCCTTACAGGCTTGATAGAATTCTATGATCAGGTGACAAAGATTAAGCAAGAAAGAGAAGGATGGGCGGACTGCATTTTTTTGGACTGTCGGAAAGCCTTTGACACAGTACCCCATAAAAGGTTGATGCATAAGCTGGAGAAACAGGCAGAAGTAACTGGTAGGGCGCTCCAGTGGATAAGGGAGTACCTAAGCAATAGGAAGCAGAGAGTTATAGTGAGGGGTGAGACCTCAGAATGGCGGGAAGTCACCAGTGGAGTCCCACAGGGCTCTGTGCTTGGACCTATCCTGTTTCTGATATACGTAAATGATCTCCCAGAGGGTATAGACTCATTCCTCTCAATGTTTGCTGACGACGCCAAAATTATGAGAAGGATTAAGAAAGAGGAGGACAGCTTGAGGCTTCAAGAAGACCTGGACAAGCTGCAGGAATGGTCGAACAAATGGATGTTAGAGTTTAACCCAAGCAAATGTGATGTAATGAAGATAGGAGTAGGAAGCAGGAGACCAGATGCAAGGTATCACTTGGGAGATGAAATACTTCAAGAGTCAGAGAGAGAGAAAGACTTGGGGGTTGATATCACGCCAGACCTGTCCCCTGAAGCTGATATCAAGAGGATAACATCAGCAGCATATGCCAGGTTGGCTAACATAAGAACGGCCTTTAGAAACTTGTGAAAGGATTCTTTCAGAACATTATATACCACATATGTCAGACCAATCCTGGAGTATGCGGCTCCAGCATGGAGTCCATATCTAGTCAAGCATAAGACTAAACTGGGAAAGGTTCAAAGGTTTGCCACCAGACTAGTACCGGAGCTGAGAGATATGAGCTACGAGGAGAGACTACGGGAATTGAACCTCACTTCGTTGGAAGACAGAAGAGTTAGGGGGGACATGATCACCACATTCAAGATTCTCAAGGGAATCGACAGGGTTGATAAAGACAGGCTGTTTAACACAAGGGGCACACTCACTAGGGGACACAGGTGGAAACTGAGTGCCCAAATGAGCCACAGAGATATTAGAAAGAACTTTTTTAGTGTCAGAGTGGTTGACAAATGGAATGCATTAGGAAGCAATGTGGTGGAGGCTGACTCCATACACAGTTTAAAGTGTAGATATGATAGAGCCCAATAGGCTCAGGAACCTGTACACCTGTTGATTGACGGTTGAGAGGCGGGACCAAAGAGCCAGAGCTCAACCCCCGCAAGCACAACTAGGTGAGTACAACTAGGTGAGTACACACACACAGCTGGTAAGGTGCTCCAGTGGATAAGGGAGTATCTAAGCAATAGGAAGCAGAGAGTTACGGCGAGGGGTGAGACCTCCGATTGGCGTGAAGTCACCAGTGAAGTCCCACAGGGCTCTGTACTCAGTCCTATCTTGTTTCTGATATATGTAAATGATCTCCCGGAGGGTATCGATTCATTTCTCTCAATGTTTGCGGATGATGCTAAAATTATGAGAATGATTAAAACAGAAGAGGACTGTTTGAGGCTTCAAGAAGACCTAGACAAGCTGAAGGAATGGTCGAACAAATGGTTGTTAGAGTTTAACCCAACCAAATGTAATGTAATGAAGATAGGTATAGGGAGCAGGAGGCCAGATACAAGGTATCATCTGGGAGAGGAAATTCTTCAGGAGTCAGAGAAGGAAAAAGACTTGGGGGTTGATATCACGCCAGACCTGTCTCCTGCAGCACATATCAAGCGGATAACATCAGCGGCATATGCCAGGCTGGCCAACATACGAACGGCATTCAGAAACTTGTGTAAAGAATCATTCAGAGCTTTGTATACCACATATGTCAGGCCAATCCTGGAGTATGCAGCCCCAGCATGGAGTCCATATCTAGTCAAGGATAAGACTAAACTGGAAAAGGTTCAAAGGTTTGCCACCAGACTAGTACCCGAGCTGAGAGGTATGAGCTACGAGGAGAGACTACGGGAATTAAACCTCACTTCGCTGGAAGACAGAAGAGTTAGGGGGAACATGATCACCACATTCAAGATTCTGAAGGGAATTGATAGGGTAGATAAAGACAGTCTATTTAACATAAGGGGAACACGCACAAGGGGACACAGGTGGAAACTGAGTGCCCAAATGAGCCTCAGAGATATTAGAAAGAACTTTTTTAGTGTCAGAGTGGTTGACAAATGGAATGCATTAGGAAGCAATGTGGTGGAGGCTGACTCCATACACAGTTTCAAGTGTAGATATGATAGAGCCCAATAGGCTCAGGAATCTGTACACCTGTTGATTGACGGTTGAGAGGCGGGACCAAAGAGCCAGAGCTCAACCCCCGCAAACACAACTAGGTGAGTACAACTAGGTGAGTACACACACACACACACCCACAAAAACGTTCAGTCAGGGAAAAAGGATTAACGCCTTCTGGGAGCAGGGAATAGGACCTTATTATACCCCACCCCACCCCCTCTTACCCCCCCCCATCTGACCTGGTCGCCATCTCTGCCCCCCGCCACCCCCAGTCCCCTGCATCCCCCATACACACACTCCCCCTCTCTCCCACTATCTCTCTCTCCCACTCTCTATCTCTCTCCTGCTCTCTCTCTCTCTCTCTCTCTCTCTCTCTCTCTCTCTCTCTCTCTCTCTCTCTCTCTCTCTCTCTCTCTCTCTCTCTCTCTCTCTCTCTCTCTCTCTCTCTCTCTTGCTCTCTCTCTCTTGTTCTCTCTGTTGCTCTCTCTTGTTCTCTCTCTCTTGCTCTCTTGCTCTGTCTCTCTCTCTCTCTTGCTCTCTCTCTCTCTTTTCCTCTCTCGCTTCACAAATGGCAAAATGGCAGGAGGACGCAACAGGGACACAGGAAACAGCCAGAGTGACCAAATGAAGGAAATGTTAACGAAAGTTCTGGAGGAATTCAGGAGGGAGATACATGAAATGAGGATTACAATTAACAATCTGCAAAGTGAGCTGACATCAGCAAGAGAGGAGATCAAATCCCTCACAGAGAAAAATAAAGAGACCGACCATCAGATTATCATCCAAAAGGAAGGTGGGAATGTTACATTGGAAGGAAATGCCTCTATACCTGAAACATTTGCGGACATACTGAAAAGAGCTCAGAAGCAATGGCCACAGTGAGGGAGGTAGCCATGCAAGCTGCTACCTCACAGGAAGCAGCAAGGTGCACCACTCAGCTGCTGGAGAGACAAAGATCAGTGGTGGTTGTAGGCATCGAAGAACAGGAAGGATCCAACAGGCAAGAATGGAATAGCAAGGATAGAGAGGCAGCACATGGGCTACTGAAGGGGTTACAGATGGAAGGGGCTGAACAAAACATTGAGAAGGTTTTCAGGTTGGGGTGGTACAACAAGGACAGAAACCGGCTTGTAAAGGTGGTGTTTACAAACGAAACCACCAAGGAGGATATTCTTGAAAGGAAGAGTCGTCTGCAGCATGTGGAGGGATACAAAAAAGTATTCCTGCAGAGGGACAGGACGAAGGAGGAGAGAGCCAGGGCAGCAGAGGCAAGGAGGAAGCGCAGGGAGGAAGGAGCAAACCAGGAAATCACAGCCCCCAACACAACAGTCCAAGAGACATGAGGGGAACCCAAGACCAGCATCCCAGCAACACCAGAGGGGAGGGCAACACCACCACCCCCCTCTGCATAGAAACCCTCCCTTCCCCCTCACCCTACCTATCCCCACCCAAACCACCCCATTCTGACCCTGTTACCCCTTCCCCATTCCCATCATGTCCCCCCTCCCACCTTCCCCCCCCCTGTCTCCCCTCCCCCTTCATCCCATACCCTCCCTATCCCTCCTCCTCCCTCACCCCATATCCTCCATGTCCCCCCTATCTCCTTAACCCACACCCTACCTATCCCCTCTTCCCTTAAACCCCCATCCCCACCCCAAAATCCTCTGAGACCCTGCAAACCACCTCACAGATCTTCTCACCCACGGAACAGCTTCCCACACCAGCAGAATGCTCGCCAAGAAAGGGACAAGAAAATGAACAGAAGAAAGTGAGCTTCAAGGCAATGTACACTAACATACACGGGATTACAAATAAAACAAGTGAACTCGGAGAATGTGCACTAGAAGAAAACCCAGACATAATAGCAGTCACAGAAACAAAGCTAACGAAAACTATAGCAAACACATTGTTTCCACAGGGCTACTATGTAGTGAGGGAAGAGAGAGAAGGGAGAGGAGGAGGTGGTGTAGCTTTGCTATTAAGAGAAGGTTGGAGTTTCGAAGAGATGGTAATTCAGAACTGTGAAGGTTTCAGTGACTACAAATCAGGCACCATAGCAACTGGAGGACAGAAAATTATAGTAGTAGTCATATATAACCCCCCACCGAATGACAGAAGACCCAGACAGGAATATGATAGAAACAACTTGGCCACCATCAATATAATAGAGAGAGCAGCTTCTGTGGCTAGCAGGAACGGATCCACACTACTAATCATGAGAGACTTCAATCATGGGAAGATAGATTGGGGGAACAGAGACCGACATGGAGGCCCAGACACATGGAGAGCTAAGCTGCTGGATGTGGCAACAAGAAACTTTCTAAGTCAACACGTCAAGGGACCGACAGGAATGAGAGGAGGGGATGAACCAGCCTTGCTTGATCTGATATTTACCCTAAATGAGTCGGATATAAGGGAAGTTAAGTTGGAAGCCCCCTTGGGAATGAGTGATCATAGTGTATTGAGCTGTAAGTACCTGGTTGTGATAGGAATTATCACCCCCAAAAAAGAAATGGGAAACAAAGGGCTGGCGTACCGAAAGGGAAACTATGAGGAGATGAATAAATTCCTAAAGGATATACATTGGGACACAGAACTCGGTACCAAGTCCGTACAAGACATGATGGGCTATGTCACCCAAAAATGTCAGGAGGCTGTAAGCAGGTTTGTCCCAGCCCGACAGGAAAAAAACAGAGAAGCAAAGGAAGAATCCGTGGTTTAATAGGGAATGTATGAAAGTAAAGGAGCTGAACAAAAAGGCATGGAGGAAATTCCGTAATAACAGAACACTAGAAAGTAGAGAGAGATACCAGAGAACCAGGAGCGAGTATGTTAGTGTGAGAAGAGCAGCTGAGAAAAGGTATGAAAATGATATAGCTAATAAAGCCAAAACCGAACCAAAGCACACAGTCACATCAGGAGGAAGACAACAGTGAAGGAACAGGTGATAAAACTCAGGATGGGCGAGGACAGGTACACAGAGAATGACAAAGAGGTGTGTGAAGAACTCAACAAAAGGTTCCAGGAGGTCTTTACAATAGAACAGGGAGAAGTCACGGTGCTAGGAGAGGTGGCAGCAAACCAGGTGACCTTGGAAAGGTTCGAAATTACAGGAGATGATGTCATGAAGCACCTATTGGAGCTGGATGTGAGAAAAGCTGTTGGGCTGGATGGAATCTCACCATGGGTATTGAAAGAGTGTGCGGGAGCACTTTGCTTGCCACTCTCCATAGTGTATAGTAGGTCACTGGAAATGGGAGACCTACCAGAAATATGGAAGACTGCTAATGTAGTACCAATATACAAAAAGGGTGACAGACAAGAGGCACTGAACTACAGGCCAGTGGCCTTAACTTGTATACCATGCAAGATGATGGAGAAGATTGTGAGAAAAAACCTAGTAACACATCTGGAGAGAAGAGACTTCGTGACAACCCATCAACATGGGTTCAGGGAGGGTAAATCTTGCCTTACAGGATTGATAGAATTCTACGATCAGGTGACAAAGATAAAGCAAGAAAGAAAAGGATGGGTGGACTGCATTTTTTGGGCTGTCGGAAAGCCTTTGACATAGTACCCCATAAAAGGTTGATGCATAAGCTGGAGAAACAGGCAGGAGTAACTGGTAGGGCGCTCCAGTGGATAAGGGAGTACCTAAGCAATAGGAAGCAGAGAGTTACAGTGAGGGGTGAGACCTCAGATTGGCGTGAAGTCACCAGTGGAGTCCCACAGGGCTCTGTGCTTGGACCTATCCTGTTTCTGATATACATAAATGATCTCCCAGAGGGTATAGACTCATTCCTCTCAATGTTTGCTGACGATGCCAAAATTATGAGAAGGATTAAGACAGAGGAAAACAGCTTGAGGCTTCAAGAAGACCTGGACAAGCTGCAGGAATGGTTGAACAAATGGCTGCTAGAGTTTAACCCAAGCAAATGTAATGTAATGAAGATAGGGGTAGGAAGCAGGAGACCAGATACAAGGTATCATTTGGGAAATGAAATACTTCAAGAGTCAGAGAGAGAGCGAGAAAGACCTAGGGGTTGATATCACGCCAGACCTGTCCCCTGAAGCTCATATCAAGAGGATAACATCAGCAGCATATGCCAGGCTGGCCAACATACGAACGGCATTCAGAAATTTGTGTAAAGAATCATTCAGAACTTTGTATACCACATATGTCAGGCCAATCCTGGAGTATGTAGCCCCAGCATGGAGTCCATATCTAGTCAAGGATAAGACTAAACTGGAAAAGGTTCAAAGATTTGCCACCAGACTAGTACCCGAGCTGAGAGGTATGAGCTACGAGGTGAGACTACGGGAATTAAACCTCACTTCGCTGGAAGACAGAAGAGTTAGGGGGGACATGATCACCACATTCAAGATTCTCAAGGGAATTGATAGGGTAGATAAAGACAGGCTATTTAACACAAGGGGCACTCGCACTAGGGGACACAGGTGGAAACTGAGCGCCCAAATGAGCCACAGAGATATTAGAAAGAACTTTTCTAGTGTCAGAGTGGTTGACAAATGGAATGCATTAGGAAGTGATGTGGTGGAGGCTGACTCCACACACAGTTTCAAGTGTAGATATTATAGAGCCCAATAGGCTCAGGAACCTGTACACCTGTCGATTGACGGTTGAGAGCCGGGACCAAAGAGCCAGAGCTCAACCCCCGCAAGCACAATTAGGTGAGTATACACACACACACACACACACACACACACACACACACACACACACACACACACACACACACACACACACACACACACACACACACACACACACACACACACTCACACACGCACACACACACACACACACACACACACACACACACACACACACACACACACACACACACACATACAAACACAAACAGAGCTCAGGGAAAAGACGGCCCAAGATATGATGGAATACATCACGCAAAAATGCAAGGATGCAGCAAACAAGTTTGTCCCAGTCCAAAAGGAAAACAGTGAAATGAAGATGAGAAACCCATGGTTTAATCAGAGATGTAGGCTAGCTAAGCAGCAAAGTAAAAGGCCATGGAGAAACTATAGGAATAACAGGACACTGGAGAGCAGAGAAAGATACCAGAATGCCAGGAATGAATATGTTAGGATGAGAAGAGAAGCAGAAAGACAATACGAAAATGACATCGCAAGCAAGGCAAAGACTCAGCCTAAATTGCTGCATAGCCACATCAGGAGAAAAACAACAGTAAAGGAACAGGTTATGAAATTAATGTTAGGGGCAGAAGGATTCACTACAAACGACAAGGAAGTGTGTGAGGAACTGAATAAGAAATTCCAAGAGGTCTTCACATTAGAGCATGGAGAAATCCCAGAGATAAGAGAGGGAATAGCTAACCAGGAACCACTGGAAGAGTTTGAGATTACCAGCGGGGAAGTAAGGAAGTGTTTACTAGAATTGGATGTGACAAAGGCTATAGGCCCAGATGGAATCTCCCCTTGGATACTAAAGGAAGGAGCAGAAGAACTGTGCCTCCCGCTCTCCATGGTGTATAACAAATCACTGGCAACAGGGGGAACTGCCAGAAATTTGGAAAGCAGCTAACGTAGTCCCGATATACAAGAAAGGGGATAGACAGGAGGCACTGAATTACAGACCAGTGTCCCTAACCTGCATACCATGCAAGATGATGGAGAAGATTGTGCGAAGAAAGCTAGTAGAGCACCTGGAGCGAAAGAACTTTGTAACACAGCATCAACATGGATTCAGGGATGGCAGGTCCTGCCTCACAGGGTTACTTGAATTCTACGACCAGGCAACAAACATAAGGCAAGAAAGAGAAGGGTGGGCAGACTGCATATTTTTGGATTGTCAGAAAGCCTTTGACACAGTGCCACACAAGAGGCTAGTGAAAAAACTGGAGATGCAGGCTGGAGTGAAAGGGAAGGTACTCCGTTGGATACAGGAGTACCTAAGTAACAGGAGACAACGAGTCAGTGTGAGGGGTGAGGTCTCAGATTGGCGAGACGTTACGAGTGGAGTACCGCAGGGATCAGTCCTTGGACCTATACTGTTTCTGATATATGTAAATGATCTACCAGAGGGTATAGAATCGTTTCTCTCAATGTTTGCCGATGATGCAAAAATTATGAGGAGGATTGAAACTGAGGACGATAGTAGGAGGCTACAAGATGACCTAGACAGACTGAGTGAATGGTCCAACAAATGGCTGTTGAAGTTCAATCCGAGTAAATGCAAAGTAATGAAACTAGGTGGTGGAAATAGGAGGCCAAACACAGGATACAGAATAGGAGGTGAAGTACTTAATGAAACGAACAGAGAGAAAGATCTAGGAGTTGATATCACACCAAACCTGTCTCCTGAAGCCCACATAAAAAGAATAACGTCTGCGGCATATGCGAGGCTGGCTAACATCAGAACAGCGTTCAGGAACCTGTGTAAGGAATCATTCAGAATCTTGTACACCACATATGTAAGACCAATCCTGGAGTATGCGGCCCCAGCATGGAGCCCGTACCTTGTCAAGCACAAGACGAAGCTGGAAAAAGTCCAAAGGTATGCCACTAGACTAGTCCCAGAACTAAGAGGCATGAGTTACGAGGAAAGGCTGCGGGAAATGCACCTTACGACACTGGAAGACAGAAGAGTAAGGGGAGACATGATCACAACCTACAAAATCCTCAGAGGAATCGACCGGGTAAACAAGGATAAACTATTCAACACTGGTGGGACGCGAACAAGGGGACACAGGTGGAAACTGAGTACCCACATGAGCCACAGAGACGTTAGAAATAACTTTTTCAGTGTCAGAGTAGTTAACGGATGGAATGCATTAGGCAGTGATGTGGTGGAGGCTGACTCCATACACAGTTTTAAATGTAGATATGATAGAGCCCAGTAGGCTCAGGAATCTGTACACCAGTTGATTGACAGTTGAGAGGCGGGACCAAAGAGCCAAAGCTCAACCCCCGCAAGCACAAATAGGTGAGTACAAATAGGTGAGTACACACACACACACACACACACATGCACATACACACACACACACACACACACACACACACACACACACACACACACACACACACACACACACACACACACACATGCACACACACACACAGCTTCAGTTGCCTGCAGGAATGGATCGAGACTCTTAATCATGGGCGATTTCAACCATAGAAAGATAGACTGGGAGAATGGGGACCCACATGGAGGTGAAGACACATGGAGATCTAAACTTTTGGAAGTGAGTACAAGGAACTTTCTGAGCCAACATGTCAAGGGACCCACAAGAATGAGAGGAAACGACGAACAAGCTAGACTCGACCTGATATTCACCTTAAATGGCTCAGAAATAATGGAAGTCAAATATGAAGCCCCCATAGGAATGAGTGACCACAGTGTATTGATGTTTGAGTATCTGGTAGAAGTAGGGATAACCTATCCAAGGATGGGATTGGAAGGAAAAAGACTAAATTACCGAAGAGGAACATATGACGAGATGAGGAACTTCCTAATGGGAATACCATGGGAAACAGAACTCGGAGAAAAGACTGTACAGGATATGATGGATTATGTCACTCAGAAGTGTCAGGAGGCTGCAGACAGGTTTATCCCAAAAAGTGAAAAATGAAAGCAACAGATGAATCCGTGGTTCAACCAGGAATGCAAGGTAGCGAAGCAATTGAGTAAGAGCATGGCGAAACTACAGGAACAACAGAACACCAGAGAGTGGGGAGACATACCCGAGGGCCAGAAATGAGTACATCAGAGTGAGGAGAGAAGCAGAGAGGCAGTATGAAAATGACATTGCGAATAAAGCTAAGACCCAACCAAACCTGCTCCACAGCCACATCAGGAGGAAAACATCAGTGAAGGAACAAGTGATGAATCTGAGAAAAGGGGAGAACAGATACACAGAGAACGACGAAGAGGTGTGTGAAGAACTCAACAAGAGATTCCAGTTGTCTCCTTTGAGGAAATTTACCTCACCAGTGATGAGGTCAAAAGGAATCTGTTGGAGCTGAATGTGTCAGAGGCTGTTGGGCCTGACAGAATCTCGCCGTGGATTCTAAAAGAAGGTGCAGAAGCACTAAGTGTGCCACTCTCTATGGTGTATAACGGGTCACTGGAAACGAGAGACCTTCTGGAAAGCTGCAAGACAGCTAATGTAGTCCCAATTTACAAAAAGGGTGACAGGCAAGAGGCACTGAACTACAGGACAGTTTGCCTAACTTGTATACCATGCAAGGTGATGGAGAAGATTGTGAGGAAATGGTTTGTAGAGCATCTGGGGGGAAAACAGCTTTGTAACACATCACCAGCATGGGTTCAGAGATGGTAAATCGGGCCTCACAGGCCTAATAGAATTCTATGACCAAGCAACACAAATTAGGCAGGAAAGAGAAGGGTGGGCAGACTGCATTTTCTTGGACTGTCAGAAAGCCTTTGACACTGAACCTCACAAAGGGCTGTTACAGAAGTTGGAGCAGCAGGAAGGAGTAAAAGGTAAGGTGTAAGATTTTTTCAGTATCAGGGTAGTTAACAAATGGAATGCATTAAGTAGTGTTGTGGTGGAGGCTGACTCCATACACAGTTTCAAATATAGATATGTTAAAGCACAATAGGCTCAGGAATCTGTACACCAGTTGATTGACAGTTGAGAGGCGGGACCAAAGAGCCAGAGCTAAACCCCCACAAACAGAACTAGGTGAGTAGACACACTCACAGGAAGCAGCCCGTAGCAGCTGTCTAACTCCCCAAGGGCCTATTTACTGCTAGGTAACAGGCGCATCAGGGTGAAGGAAATTGCCCATTTACTTTTTCCGGTGGTGCCGGGGGTTCGAACCCCGGTCCCTAGGTCCACGAGACTAGAGCGCTGTCCACTCAGCCACCACCTACCCTGTACTCACCTAGTTGTACTCACCTAGTTGTGTTTGCGGGGGTTGAGCTCTGGCTCTTTGGTCCCGCCTCTCAACCGTCAATCAACAGGTGTACAGATTCCTGAGCCTATCGGGCTCTGTCATATCTACACTTGAAACTGTGTATGAAGTGAGCCTCCACCACATCACCCCCTAATGCATTCCATTTGTCAACCACTCTGACACTAAAAAAGTTCTTTCTAATATCTCTGTGGCTCATTTGGGCACTCAGTTTCCACCTGTATCCCCTTGTGCATGTTCCCCTTGTGTTAAATAGACTGTCTTTATCTACCCTATCAATCCCCTTCAGAATCTTGAATGTGGTGATCATGTCCCCCCTAACTCTTCTGTCTTCCAGCGAAGTGAGGTTTAATTCCCGTAGTCTCTCCTCGTAGCTCATACCTCTCAGCTCGGGTACTAGTCTGGTGGCAAACCTTTGAACCTTTTCCAGTTTAGTCTTATCCTTGACTAGATATGGACTCCATGCTGGGGCTGCATACTCCAGGATTGGCCTGACATATGTGGTATACAAAGTTCTGAATGATTCTTTACACAAGTTTCTGAATGCCGCTCGTATGTTGGCCAGCCTGGCATATGCCGCTGATGTTATCCGCTTGATATGTGCTGCAGGAGACAGGTCTAGCGTGATATCAACCCCCAAGTCTTTTTCCTTCTCTGACTCCTGAAGAATTTCCTCTCCCAGATGATACCTTGTATCTGGCCTCCTGCTCCCTACACCTATCTTCATTACATTACATTTGGTTGGGTTAAACTCTAACAACCATTTGTTCGACCATTCCTTCAGCTTGTCTAGGTCTTCTTGAAGCCTCAAACAGTCCTCTTCTGTTTTAATCCTTCTCATAATTTTAGCATCGTCCGCAAACATTGAGAGAAATGAATCGATACCCTCCAGGAGATCATTTACATATATCAGAAACAAGATAGGACCGAGTACAGAGCCCTGTGGGACTCCACTGGTGACTTCACGCCAATCGGAGGTCTCACCCCTCACCGTAACTCTCTGCTTCCTATTGCTTAGATACTCCCTTATCCACTGGAGCACCTTACCAGCTACACCTGCCTGTCTCTCCAGCTTATGTACCAGCCTCTTATGCGGTACTGTGTCAAAGGCTTTCCGACAATCCAAGAAAATGCAGTCCGCCCAGCCCTCTCTTTCTTGCTTAATCTGTGTCACCTGATCGTAGAATTCTATCAAGCCTGTAAGGCAAGATTTACCCTCCCTGAATCCATGTTGGCGATTTGTCACGAAGTCCCTTCTCTCCAGATGTGTTACCAGGTTTTTTCTCACGATCTTCTCCATCACCTTGCATGGTATACAAGTCAAGGACACTGGCCTGTAGTTCAGTGCCTCTTGTCTGTCGCCCTTTTTGTATATTGGGACCACATTCGCCGTCTTCCATATTTCTGGTAGGTCTCCCGTCTCTAGTGATTTACTATACACTATGGAGAGTGGCAAGCAAAGTGCCTCTGCACACTCTTTCAGTACCCATGGTGAGATCCCATCTGGACCAACCGCCTTTCTAACATCCAGATCCAGCAGGTGTCTCTTGACCTCCTCTCTCGTAATTTCGAACTCCTCCAAGGCCGCCTGGTTTACCTCCCTTTCTCCTAGCACAGTGACCTCACCCTGTTCTATTGTGAAGACCTCCTGGAACCTCTTGTTGAGTTCCTCACACACCTCTCTGTCATTCTCTGTATACCTGTCCTCGCCTGTTCTAAGTTTCAATACCTGTTCTTTCACTGTTGTTTTCCTTCTGATGTGACTGTGGAGTAGCTTTGGTTCGGTCTTGGCTTTGTTTGCTATATCATTTTCAAAATTTTTCTCTGCTTCTCTTCTCACCCTGACGTACTCATTCCTGGTTCTCTGGTATCTCTCCCTACTTTCTGGTGTTCTGTTATTCCGGAAGTTCCTCCACGCCTTTTTGTTCAGTTTCTTCGCTTCCATACATGCCCTATTATACCATGGATTCTTTTGTTGCTTCTCGGATTTTTCCCTTTGGGCCGGGATGAACCTGTTTACTGCCTCCTGACACTTTTGGGTAACATAGTCCATCATACCCTGTACAGACTTGTCTCTGAGGTCTGTGTCCCAAGGTATTTCACTTAGGAAACTTCTCATCTGTTCATAATTCCCCTTTCGGTATGCCAGCCTTTTGATTCCTAGTTCTTTTTGGGGGGAGATAAGTCCTAGCTCTACCAGGTACTCAAAGTTCAATACACTGTGGTCACTCATTCCCAAGGGCGCTTCCATCTTAACTTCCCTTATATCCCATTCATTTAGGGTAAATATCAAATCAAGCATTGCTGGTTCATCTTCTCCTCTCATTCTTGTTGGCTCTTTGGTATGCTGGCTTAGAAAGTTTCTTGTTGCCACGTCCAGCAGCTTAGCTCTCCATGTTTCTGGTCCTCCATGCGGGTCTCTGTTCTTCCAATCTATCTTCCCATGGTTGAAGTCTCCCATAATTAGTAGTCCAGATCCATTCCTGCTAGCAACAGAAGCTGCTCTTTCTATTATGTTAATGGTGGCCATGTTGTTTCTATCATATTCCTGTCTAGGTCTTCTGTCATTTGGTGGTGGATTATATATGACTGCGACTATAATTTTTTTCCCTCCATTTGTTACAGTACCTACTATGTAGTCACTGAAACCTTCACAGCCCTGAATATCCATCTCCTCAAAATCCCAGCCTTTTCTTACCAGCAGAGCTACACCACCCCCACCTCTTCCTTCCCTCTCTTTCCGCATAACATAATAGTCCTGTGGAAACACTGCATTTGTTATTGTTTTCGTGATCTTTGTTTCTGTGAGGGCTATTATGTCTGGGTTTTCCTCTAGTACCAGTTCTCCAAGCTCATTTGCTTTATTTGTAATTCCATCTATGTTAGTGTACATCGCTTTGAGGCTCACTTTCTTCTGTCCCTTCTCAAATCGCCTCCTTGGTGAGTGTTCTGCTGGTGGGGGAGGCTGTTCCATGGGTGTGAGGACCTGTGAGGTGGGTAACAGGATCTCAGAGGATACTGGAATGAGGGGCGGGGGATCCAGTGAAGGGGGAGGGACAGGGAGGGTATGGGGTGAAAGGGGAGGGAGGACGGGAAGGAAAGGGGGGAAGGGAGGACTCGGGAGGAGGGGAGGGGTAGAAGGGTTGGGATTGGGTGTGGGGGGAGGGAGATTTGGCTGAACTTTTGAGTGGGGGCAGGGAGGGTTTGGGGTAGGGGGGTTTTCTATGCAGAGGAGGGAGGCGGGGTTGTCCTCCCTTCTGGTGTTACTGGGTAGCTGGTTGTGGGTTCCCCCCTCGCCTCTGGGGGTGTTGTGTTGGGAGCTGTGACTTCCTGGTTTTCCCCTCTCGCCCTGCGCCTCTTCCTTGCTTCTGCCGCCACGGCTCTCTCCTCCCTTGTCATGTCTCGCTGGAGGAATACATTTTTTAATTTTCCCACGTTTTTCAGGGAGCTCTTCCTTGATAGGATCCTCTCCTTTGTGTTCTCGTTTGCAAACACTATCTTTATCATTCGGTCTCGGTCTTTGTTGTACCGGCCTAGCCTGAAAACCTTCTCAATGCTATGCTCGGCCCCTTCCATGTCTAGTGCCTTTAGTACTTCATTCACTGCTGCTTTGTCCTTATCATTCCACTCTGTCCTATTGGTTCCTTCCTGTTCCCTAATACCCACAGCAACCACTGATCTTTTCCTTTCCAGCAGTTGGCTAGTGGAGCGTGCCGCCTCCATGGATTCCTGTGTGTGTGTGTGTGTGTGTGTGTGTGAGTTCTCGCCTATTTATGCCAGCAGGATTGAGCATTAACTCTTGGTCTCCACCCTTCTAGCCGTCCGGTTGACTAAAGCAATGGCTCCTGGCCTATTTCCCAATGACAAATGCTTTTGAAATTATGAATGGAGTTTTGCTTCAATATCCTGTTTCTTTAGTTCATTCCATTTTCTCATTTCTCTTATGCTAAGTGAATATTTTTAAACATCTCTATGACTCATCTGAGATTCAAGCTTCCACACATGCCCCCCCTTGTTCTATAATTGATATTCATTTTGAACATTTACTGTATTTCTACTCTGTTTATCCCCCAAAGTATTTTATACGTCGCAATCATAACTTCCTTCTCTCCCCCTTTTTTTTAGCTTCATCAGGTATAGTTCTTTCATTCTCTCTTCATATCCCTCATCCCCGCAATTCTGGGATAAAACTTGCTGCAAACATCTTAACTACTTTAGTTTCCTTACATGTTCCTTTAGGTAGGGCTCCGTGATGTGGCTGCATACTTTAAGACTGGTCTCATGTTGGCAGCGTGAAGCCAACTTCAATCTAAATGCTTCATTACTTAAGTTGAGGAATAATATTCCGACCTTTGCTAGTGTTGCGTATGCTGTTTACTCTCTCTCTGTTTATATGAGCCTTAGTTTTTGCGTTTTTTCCACTCCCTGATATTTTTCTCGAGTCGTTAGAGGGTGATAGTTCCCTTCATTGTACACTGTCCCTTTGGTCACCAGCCACCAATTCTCATCCCATGACATTACACTTGCTCGTATTGAATTCCAGTAACCATTTCTCCGACCATCTCTGCAACTTGTTTAAGCCTTCTTGGAGAATCTTTCAATCCTCCTCTGTCAAAACTCATCTCATTAATTTTGCATTTTCTGCAAACATCGACATATAAGACTCAATTCCTGTAGATAGGGATTTATATATAAGAGAAATGGAATTGATCCTCGCACCGATCCTTCAGGAACTCTACTTGTTATTCCTGTTGTTCCTTATTGTTACTCTCCGGCTCCTGCCTGTTAGGTAATCCATACCCATGTTAGGTGTTTTCTACTTACTCCCGCTTACCTCTCAGGATTGTATAGACACAATACCTCTTGTGAGGTATTGTGTCAAAGGCTTTTTTAACAATCCAGAAATACGTAATAAACCCATCCTTAAACCCATCCAGTGTCCTGCCTTATTCTTGTTTTTATCCATGAACTGCAATAGGTTCGTTAGGTATGATTTTCCTTCCCTAAAGCCATGTTGGTGTTTGTTTGCACAACTAATTACCTCTAAGTGTGTAATTAGTGCGTATTTTAGTTTCCATTATTGCAATTATATCAGGTTCTATATTACTAACCCTAGCTTTTATTTCTTCATCAGCGTTGGTGTACAATACCTTGAAATTCTTCTTGGATACTATGTTACCAGAACTCACAGAGCTGTTTGGTTCATTAGTTTCAAATGGTGTCGGCGGCAAGTGAAAGATGGAAGCAGTCCAGTCTTAAGTGGTTGTGGGACGGGAAGTGTCCGGTAGTAGGAGACAGAGGAGGTCTGAGAGACAGGGGAGGTCTGAGAGACAGAGGAGGTCTGAGAGACAGAGGAGGTCTGAGAGACAGAGGAGGTCTGAGAGACAGGGGAGGTCTGAGAGACAGAGGAGGTATGAGAGACAGAGGAGGTCTGAGACGCAGAGATAACCTGCAAGGTTGACTGGGTGTGTGAGACACAGAGGGTCCGGTTCCTACCCTAAACTAACAAACCTAGCCTAACCTCCTCTAAATCAACTTTAAATATCATAGACTAGCTTATATTACTCTAGATGCATTTACTGGTATGTGTTTTTTTGAGAGCTCATGTGAACGTGCGGCCACTACTAACAACATTAAACTGAACCTTAAACTACTGTATTTTAATTATATATTGTTCATGTTTCTCGTCTGAAATTACGTTCTCAGACATAACAGTGTGACCATGACCTAGATTCACGAAGCTCCATGTATTTCTTCGTAAGTAGGTTTGCTAAGAAGGTTCCTAAGTATGCCCTAAGAAGATGCTTAGGTGCAATTCACGTAGGTCCACTTAGGAAGATATTTGGGTTTTGGGTCTGGTTCACCTGCGTGCCGATAGAGGTCACTACTGTGTTTCGTTTGGCCAATCAGAGAGCAGACAACATTCTTCATATTGAAGATTTAGCGCTGGCTTATCGGAGCTCTACTGCCTCCTATTTACGTCGAATTTTCTCATAAAATTAGTATATTTCGAAGTAAAACTATGTTTTTCAACTTCTACAGCCAGCACCGACACTGTAGTAAACAAATATGTTACATTTGTTGTTTACCTATGTAATTCTAATAGATACTGTGTAGCTGTCCTTGTTGCTCGGAAGATGCGCTGGCAATTATTGTATATATTTACTGAATTTACCCAAGGGCCACTAACTATCTAGTGGCCTCGACGAGGACAGAAAGCCGGTGGCTTGTTAAAGGGCCCGCCAATTGTCCTAATGATATTTTTTAGTTGGAATTTGGCATTTGGCGGGTAGGCGGTTCCATGGGTTTATAACCCTCTTGGTGGAAAAAACATCTGTTTTCAGTCCTACTTGAGAGAACATACTCTCCAACACTATATCTGTGATTGCCCTGTTATCAGTGACTTCGTACCAAATGGTATGAGGTACTGTGAGCTCTGCAATTACTTCATACAATCAGGAATATTGGAAGATATTCTTGTGCTGCACCCAGATTTTGCCAGTGGAGGCTAATAGATCAGCCTCAAGTATTTTGCTCTCTTCTGATTCCATGTATGACTGACCATCCTGTGAGGTGAGGATGTTGGGTGAGCTTGTAGCTGGTTTTTGATCTACACTGTGTGGTCCTTTATACAGAATAGGGAAGCAGCACATTGCTGTGTATACCTAAACATGTTAAAAAATACATTGTTTGAGAGGAGTCGTGTAGAGACCTGGTAAGAGTAATTATAATATAATGTTTCCATGATTCTGTGCTTACCTCTTGTGAAAATCGTGAAGAGTTGTTCAGAGTTGATTTTTTTTTTTTTTTTGTATTGAGGCTGGTATTTTCTACCTTGATTCCATGTATGTCTAACCATCCTGTGAGATGGAAGTATTAGATAAACTCATAGCTAGTTTTTTATCTACACTGTGTAATATTCCATAAAGAATAGGGTAGCAGCACATTGCTGTGTATACCTAATCTTCTTAAAAAAATCAGTAATAAAGATTTTAAATTATAGTTTGTATTATTACAAATACTGTATTACCCTTATTATATCATGTTAACCATGGATCATTAAGATCTCATGTTGATATGTAATAGTCATATTTCATTTGAACTGCTAATCCATGCTAATCATTTTTTAATCTTTCATTAAATTGTGCATTTTGTCTCAATTTTTCACTTCCTTGGATATACTGTACAGTACAAAAATATAGGATAAAAAATAAACCAGTAATATTTTTTTCATTATATTTTTTATTTAAATAACTGCATCAATATTTTTACAGCTGACAGGATTTGTTTTACCATACAGGTGCATTATTTGTTAAAAACTAATTTGGTTTATTGTTACACACAATGGTGCTACATAGCCTTCCCAGCTTGGTGCCTCCAATACTTACTTACTGATTAATAAATAAATAATAATAAATAAATTTTATTCAGGAAAAGTACATACAGTTGATTTACAAACATAATGTTGGATTTATAGACAGAGCTAGTACACACAATACCTAAAGTCAGTCATAGCATTTCAGGCAAGGTGTGTGGGGGAAGGGGGGGTTGAAACACTTAGACTAAAACTTAATAGTAATCGGGATTAGGTATAAATTGTGTTGAAAAAAGGAATAAAAAATAAAAAAGGGAGCCAACATAGCAGAAATCAGCAATTGTACACGTTGGGGGAACAAACAGCATTGTTTAAAAAATAGCAAGACATGGGTTGACATTTAGGGGGTAAGTTAGGTTACATGGAGTTAATTAGGTAGTACTTGGTTTTACTCTTAAACTGGTTGAGAAAGGTACAGCCTTTGACATGATTCGAGAGATCATTCCAAATTCTGGGTCCCTTGATTTGTAGAGCACTTCTAGTTTGGTTACACACAGCCAAATTGTGTAACAGAAAGAGGTCTTGGACACAAATTTGTTCCATGCTAAATGTAGAGGAATCAGCTAAGTATTCGTCAAATAAAATAAGTGGTCTCAGCTTATAAGGTAAATAAAATAAGCATTCCTCAATTAGGTTGCTGCCTCACCTCACTGCCTTACTGCTACATAGCCTTCCCGGCATGGTGCCTTCTTCTGATAATTACTTGTTCCACACCCAAGTTGTGTAACAGGAAGAGGTCTTGGACCCCTACTTCCACTCTCTCTTTTTTAATAGTCCATATAGTCATAATTATAGCTTTAAGTATTCAATGAATAAAGTTTTTGACATTTTTACCCTTCTTACCTAACATCATTTGTGCAGCATATTTTTATTTTGTCTCACCCAGATTTAATTTCAAAATAAACCCAAATTTAATAAATTAGAAATTGGTATGTATAGCTAAGATACACCCTTACTACTAGGTGAACAGGGGCATTTGGTGATAGTAAATGATCCCATCTGGCAGGGCTCATCACCTTCTCTCATATTTCATGTTCACCAGTATTTATTTACTTAACTACTGGTATAATATCTTGCTATTATAAAACTAATTCTAATATTATTAAAGACCCATTTACTTCAAGTTTCCAGCAGAGAATGCATATATAACTAACACGAAGGACTCCTCTTTATGAGATTCACCAGCTATAATCTTTTGTATACGTTCCAAAATCTTAAAATTGATCCCAGTGTTATGTAGTAGAGAAAAATTGAGTTATATCCAGCTTACATAAAGCTACGAGTAGTCGACAGTACACTTAGATGACAGACCAAACAAAAAAGTTTTTTTTTCTTAGTGTAGCTACCTGAATACCGACGTAGCCGCCACGAAGGCGCAAAGAAGGAAAGCATTCGTAAGTACCTTCGGGAATCTGGCCCCATGTTCATAATATTCACATCTACACAAAACGTTACTAAATTATTACGGTTAGATGGACATGTTCATGGATAAAGAAAGATTAAAATTGAGTATTAAAGCAAAATATCAGGTACCATCTTGTTCAGCTCCACATTTAAGCAAAAATGTTGTCCTGTCTGTAAGACACCTTCCAGACTACCACTTTTCTTTGTGTTGGATATGACTGAAATATTTAAATCTTTACATCTATGGCTTGTAAATGTGGAGACTTGAGTTATACATTCGTACAACTTACTGTATGGGTGAGTATGAGACTTGCTGAACTTTGAATAAAATGCACAAAGACTGTTTATACACTTAATTGTGCCCCCCGATAGGACCAGAGACAAAAGATGATACACAACCAAACATCACATTCACTCCAAACATCTACCACAAACTCATGCCCATGGCACCTCTTGTGGTGGATTAATCGTCATCAATCATCAATCAAACACTTGTGTTTAAAAATTATTTATAGTTGTAAAATGTATTATTAGAAAACAATATTGAAAGACAAAGAATATGAAGGTTTTGGGAAGTAAAGATAAGAGTTAGATTCGGGTAAATATTACACTTTCCTTTATTGACTGTCAGTGTTGAACTTTTACCTAGTTTGAAGGAATAGGTTAGGTTAGGTTTGTTGGACTGCATAAAGATGAGTGAAACCTAGCGTTTGATGGACAGGAAAACAGCTTATAGACCGTGAAAAGTATATTTTCCTAAATGGATAGAGTTAACATAAATCATAGGATAGGTTAACATAAAGAATAGGATAGGTTAACATAAAGAATAGGATAGGTTAACATAAAGCATAGAATAGGTTAACTTAAAATATAGGATAGGTTAACATAAAGCCTGTCTAACTTTCCATGAATTTATGACAGGAATAGACTGGGAGGGGTTTAATCTTAAGATGGCATGCTTGTGATGGCGAAACTAAACTTACCTAAGAGAAAATATTCCCTAACAGAGTTTTATGCAGGAGTGAATATGGTATTGAGAATGAGATAAAATGTACTGTGTGGGGTCTGTGTGTTGTAAATTCATTAACTTAATAACTCATTCCTGCAAATTATAAATAAAATATATACTGTGAAATTGGAGGTATTATCACAATATCGGAGATCTTGAGATAAATTAAGCAGTATAGGATTAGTTAGTTTGGGAGCCTGATGGCTGAATGGACAGCGCTCGGGGTTCGTAGTCGTAAGGTCCGGGTTCGATCCCCGGCGGAGGGAGAAACAAATGGGCAGAGTTTCTTTCACCCTGATGCCTCTGTTTATCTAGCAGTAAATAGGTACTTGGGAGTTAGACACCTGCTACGGGCTACTTTCTGGGGATGTGTGTGTGTGAGAGTTAAAATTATGGTTAAGGACTTTCCCGAAACGCGATGCATTGGGTGGATTGGGTGGATAGTTACACTATCCACCCAATTCTAACTAAACCAACGACGCAGGTAAGTTTCGGACAAAGTAATTCCGCCCCTCTAATATGTTTTAAGTTCTTGTACACCTTAATTATTACCCAATATCACCTTTTTTAACTTACATGTGGAAAATTAATATTTTTTATATAATTTAAACATCATATCTCCATGTATGCTAGTATAAGAATGTAAGAACTCTTGAACATATATATAAATGAATGGATAAACAAATATAAAACTTCAGGGTGTGGTTGGCGAAATAAATATAGTGGGATACATGGAGATATGATGTTTAAATTATATAAAAAATATTAATTTTCCACATGTAAGTTAAAAAAGGTGATATTGGGTAATAATTAAGGTGTACAAGAACTTAAAACATATTAGAGGGGCGGAATTACTTTGTCCGAAACTTACCTGCGTCGTTGGTTTAGTTAGAATTGGGTGGATAGTGTAACTATTCTTACTGTCGTACACCTTAAGTTATAATAAACATATTTCCATAACTGGAGGTGTCAGAGTTGAAAGTGGGGCTCATGAAGGCGGGTATCCTGAGCTAACTTGCCGGTCGAGGTAACTTGCCAGTGGAGGTAACTTGTTGGTCGTGGTAACTTGCCAGTCAAGGTAACTTGCCAGTCAAGGTAACTTACCAGTCAAGGTAACTTACCAGTCAAGGTAACTTACCAGTCAAGGTAACGATGCAGGAGAGTCACAGTCTGCCGTGGACGTCGTACAGGGTGATGTAGCAATACAATGAAACATTCTCACATATATGAGGAAAAACGTTTACTGAGATTAATGCCAATTTGTGGAACATATATCATTACTTTAATAGATTTTCTGTAGATTGAATACCTCCTAAGGATTTACCATTCAATAGATTGTATATCTAAGAGATACAGACGAATGTTCCTGTGTTTCTTCTTATCGAATACTCGGTGCTTGGGAAGTGGACGATATTGTCCCCACTCTCAATTTATTAGAAACCTACCAGTTGGAAATATTCTTATTGCTCGCGGGTAAATTATTCATCCAACAGAGAGTGGTGCCGGAGCTCGACGGAGCGCCGCTCCGGCACCTCTGCCAGTGGATGATGGAATGGGGCCAAGGGAGATGACGGCTTGTGGGTGATGGTTGATCGTGGCGGGAAATTATTAGTATTAAATCACTAATAAGTTAATAATATTATGATATTTCCTCTTTTATTAAGATTCAATAATATTTAAATGTTTATATATTTAAATAGTAAACAGGCTGAGCTGTAGTGGTAGGAATCTTAAACCCAATACCAGACTCACGTGGCCGCTTCCTGTCCATTTAAGCGAGACAAACATTGTGTGACAAAGTTGCCATCTTTAGATACCAATAGTCAGCGATGATGTTCTTGGCTTTAGCAGTAGTTCATTACACAGGTATTCTTTATTCATACAATAATATATTTTAGTATTAAATACTAGGCAGGAAAAACGGCAAAAAACTGCTGCACGCAACTTTACATAATTCAGTGTTTTTTGGGTGAGGTTCTGGCGTTGTGTGAATTATTGAGCTGGTAACTCTGCTTCAGTGTTCCAGTGTCATTAGTAAAGTGGTGGCTGGTGTGGGGAAACATTCACTCGTGGGATTTTATTATTTATTTTTATTACAATTAGTTAATTTATTTAATGTATTCAAATTTATAATTTGTGATTCATTTATTTATTTTGGTAGTGGACTGTATATATAATTGAGTGGACTGTATAAGGTTAAAGTGGACTGTAGGATTAATTTCCCACGAGCAGTTTCCTACACAAGTTGGGTGGAGGGGGGAGGGGGGAGGGGGGGGGGAGGTTATATATTATAGCCGGGAAATTTGATTTTTTTTTTTTTGCAGGGATATTCCTGCATGGCCCTAAGCCTCTGGCTGGCTCACTAAGTGTTGCTTGTTTCTGTTTTACTTGAGCGGAGTATGAGTATTTATGACTCGTATGGTCGCTTCAGTAACATTTTGTCCCATGTGTTCAACAACGTCTTCTGCTCTGTTGAGTCTAAGTTGAAATCTTAACGGGTTTGTAACTGTGCACTGTGTTAGATAATGTTCCAGTGGTCTGTCGGGCATTTCTCCACAGTGCTGACATTTCCTCTCATCTTCCGGAACCTGTAAACCTATTTCCCATGCACATGGGTATTCAAGCCTGATGCACTGTAAGTGTACTTCTGTTGTTCTACTGCTTCTTTTCATGAAACTAAGTGGTTCGTAGTTGGTTGAATTCTTGTACCAACCCACAGATCCTGATGTTGCAACGGCTGTGTTATGGTCACTATACATCTTTTGCATTGCTCTGTTTCTAATTACATTCCCATCATAATGAGACAGACATTGCAGCCAAATTACCGTGCAACAAAGATGAAGTTGAATTAGATCTAGGTATCCCCATCTCTACTGTCAAAACTGTATTGGTCCAAACACTCAGGTCTGATAGGAGAGAAATTACTGACTCCCAACGACCTGAAAGTACTAGTATAAAAAGCTATAATTTGTTCAGATATGAAACCTATATCAATGGGAAGCACAAAACGTCCACCAGACTGTGCGACACAGTGGTTGCAAGGATCAGGTTGGGCTACCGTTACCTGTGGCAGGTGGCTACAGGTGACGGATCTCCCAATCCTGAGCACTCCAGGTGCAAACTCTGTGAGCAGGAACTGCGGCATGATCTCCCACACTACATCACCGAATGCCCAGTTATTAGACCTTTCAGACCAGTTGGAATGAGGTACCTGGAGCTTTGCAATTACTTTATTCACTCTCGTATTCTTGAAGATATCCTCACAGTGTACCCAAAATTTGCTAGTGCAGGATACTAAACATATGGCCCTGTATGACTAACCATCCTGCGAGATGGGGACTTTTATTACCACTGCTGCCTTATTCACTCTTGTGTTGATATCCTCAAAATGCATCTTGAATCTGCCAGTGCAGACTGCCTATCACATGCCTCTGTATGACTAACCATCCTGTGTGATGGGGATTTTTTTAGCATCACGTAGTTAGCTTTTTTGACACACTGTACTTTACTTCATATAGTCTAGGGTAGCTGCACAAATGCAGATGTACCTCATGTATTAATAACAAAAATTTAATTACTTTCTTAATCTGTGATAGACTCTGTGGTATGTAAATGTCTACATTTGATCTTAAGGAGGTAAGTCTACAATGATTAATAAATGAAATTCAAAGCCATATCTCACTAGAAGGCTTCATCATTCAGGTATTGGCGTAGAACACTTGGGTGGGTAGCCAGACTCCTGGCCACGTGCTCATGGCCACGTGCTGCACGTGTCACGTGTTGCACAAAGTAGTTGTTGCTAATGTCTTGAAGTTGCCACAGAAGATCTGCCAGAATTATACAATGTAACTAATACAAATGACAATTTAATAACATATATATATGAAATATTATTGTTATTAAATTATTATGAGAGGATTGCCCTATTTTGGGTGTTCGGCCACCTCATAACCGATTTGTTTTACTTATATTGATGAATGACAAGATGGCTCGGGGTGCGAGTGTTGACGACACTGCCTAAGGTGCGTCTTCATGGGAGTGGAACATCAATTCACAATGGGGTCCTCCCCTCCTTCCCAGGTTAAGTGACGCCACATGAAACCGGTTAAATTTCTCCGCCCATTTAGTGGACGAAGGTAGGGAGGCGTTGATTTTATTCATGATTTTATTTAATTCAGTCCTAGATAATATATTTTTATTGATTCTAATGCTAGACTGGTGTTTTCATGTGATTGATTAATATTTAGTTGAGTATATTTGATGACGTGGCAATAATTATTCCGTTGTTTAAGGGAAAATTCCACTGTAATCTCGTTTTCTTTGTATAGGTAAATAAAATAATTTTTGTTAGTATGGTTAATTTGTTAGTACAAGAACAGCAGCAATATTAGCTGCATTTTGTATCAAGGATTAGTAAAGAATGTCGTTTCTTTTTCCCTGGTGGTCCATGGATTTCTCTAATACAGAAACATTTTTTTCCCACAAACAACGTCAACATGGCTTCTAAGCAAACAATGTTTACTTCCTTCTTTCATAAACAAAATGAGGAGTGTTAGAAGAAGAATAAAGTACAGGAGACTGATAATGATAATAGTGAAAGTGGCAAAAGTTGTGTTTCGACTGCTTCTAGTTCACATTTTCAAACTGGATCCATGTGCAACTCAGATAGTAATGGTGCTTTGAAGTCTAACTTGTATCCTTGTTCAGGTGTTTGGACTGAAGAAATGTGGAAGAAGAAAAAAGGAAACCTATCCATGGTTATACTTTATGGACGATAAACTTGTGTGTAAAGTATGTGCAAACATAAGCTAGGTAATACTTTTCACTTCACTTCTAATTGTTTAAGACTATCAAATGAGTGGCAGATGTACCAAGTATCCTAATATGGAGCAGATCGAAATACACGCTTAAAACCTCTAATAAAAAAATTTTGATCATGAACTATACAAAGGCTAACACTGCTGCTTTATTGTTGTAAATGTAGCTAGTGAAGATGCTCTGGGAAAATTGTGTGATGCCATGAATGCTTCGCTTCTAAAGACAACTTGTTAAATTTTGTGTTCTGCATATTATTGAGCTCAGAACGACAAACCATACTCTGATCACCTTGGCTTACTGGAACTACAAAAGCAAAATGGTGTTGACATTGGAATGGGTCTGCATTCCCGCACTAGTGCCACACAGATAACTAATCAGTCTCCGTGGTGTAGTAGTAAGACACTCGCCTGGCATTCCGCGAGCGCTTTGTCATGGGTTCAGTATCCTGGCCGGGGAGGATTTACTGGGCACAAATCCTTAAGTGTAGCCCCTGTTTAACTCAACAGTAAAATGGATACTTGGTTGTAAAAACGATTCTTCGCGGCGGGGATCGTATTCCAGGGATCTGCCCGAAACGCTTTGCGTACTAGTGGCTGAACAAGAATGTAACATCTCTTGTATATATTTCTGAAAAATCACATAGCCATTAAGTGAAAAATAAAATTTGCCAGCATATCAAGCAGATATAAAGCAAACTTTTTGTTCTCAGTGCATCAACAAGCCTCGAGCATTAAAACAACCTTGAAAATTTACTTAAATGTGAAAGTGATAAAGAAATTTTTCTCCATTCCATGTTCTTACATCTAATTGAACTACCTGATCAGAAAGCAGCAACTATTGTTAGGCATCTATAGAACTGTCTCAATTATCATGAGTTTGATGACTTATATTTAAAAGAGAACCTTGTAGCATTTGCTAGTGATGGGGCAAGCTGTCATGCTTGGTGTCAAATCTGGCGCTGCAATAATTCTCAAGGAACATTACCCTAATATAATACTCTGCTACTGTCTTAATCACAGACAAGAACGTGCTGGAGGTGGTTCAGTGGGAGCAGTTCATGGAATTAATAATTTTCAAGCATTTATGGACAAATTGTACTCAGTTTACAATAGATCTAAATCAAACTGAAATAACTGAATGTGTCTCTCAACTTGAACAACAGATTTGCACAATAGGCCGTGTTCTGAGCACCAGGTGGGTGGCCAGCTCGTCTCGAACAGTTTCAGCAGTGTGGACCAATTATGAAGCACTTTGTTTACACTTTGTTTACAATTTGACCCCATATCCATCTTTTGAATGATAGTGGATGCAATACCCATCGTGTGGGTGGTTGTGGACCCCATACCTATCCTGTTGGTGGAAGAAGACCCAATACCCATCCTGCAGATGGTAGTGGACCCCATACTCATCCTGAAGTGGTAGTGGACCTCCATACCTCTCTTGTGGGTGATTATGGACCCCATACCCATCCTGTGGGCGGTAAAGGACCCATACCCCCTCTTTTTGGTGGTAGTGGACCCACTACCCATCCTGAGGGCCGTAGGGATCCATAAACATCCTGTGGGTAGTAGTGGACCCCATACCCATTCTGTAGGTGGTAGTAGACCCCATATTATCCTGTGGACAGTAGGGTACCCCATATCTATCCTGTTTTGGGTAGTGGACCCCAAACTAATCAGGCGAGTGGTAGTAGACCTAATACCAACTTATAGGTGGTAGGGGACCCCATATCCATTCTGGGAAGATAGTGGTCCTTATGACCATCTTATTGGTGGTGGTGGACCCCATACCCATCCTGTGGGTGGAAGTGGACCCGATACCAATCCCGTTGGGGGTAGTGGAACCCATACCCATCTGGCGATTAGCAGTAGACCTAATACCATCACGCTAATAATACCATCCTACTGTCCTAATAGTGGACATCATACCCATCCTGTGGGTGGTAATGGACACCATAAACATCATGCTGATTAATGGACTCAATGTTGGTGACATGAGTCACCAACACTAGGGGGGGTGTACTATGTTGCTCCTTACATGAGCCACCAACACACTAGGGGGTGTACTATGATGGTCGAGGCATGAGTCACCAATACACTAGAGGGGGGGGGGTGTACTATGATGGTCGTGGCATGAGTCACCAACACACTAGAGGGGGGTGTACTATGATGGTCGTGGCATGAGTCACCAACACACTAGGGGGTGTACTATGATGGTCGTGGGATGAGTCACCAACACACTAGGGGGTGTACTATGATGGTCGTGACATGAGTCACCAACACACTAGGGGGTGTACTATGATGGTCGTGGCATGAGTCACCAACACACTAGGGGGTGTACTATGATGGTCGTGGCATGAGTCACCAACACACTAGGGGGTGTACTATGATGGTCGTGGCATGAGTCACCAACACACTAGGGAGGGGGGGGGGGTGTACTATGATGGTCATGGCATGAGTCACCAACACACTAGGGGGGGGTGTACTATGACGGTCGAGGCATGAGTCACCAACACACTAGGGGGGGGTGTACTATGATGGTCGAGGCATGAGTCACCAACACACTAGGGGAGGTGTACTATGATGGTTGTGGCATGAGTCACCAACACACTAGGGGGTGTACTATGATGGTCGTGGTATGAGTCACCAACACACTAGGGGGGGTGTACTATGTTGCTCCTTACATGAGCCACCAACACACTAGGGGGTGTACTATGATGGTCGAGGCATGAGTCACCAATACACTAGAGGGGGGGGGTGTACTATGATGGTCGTGGCATGAGTCACCAACACACTAGGGGGGGGGTGTACTATGATGGACGTGGCATGAGTCACCAACACACTAGGGGGTGTACTATGATGGTCGTGGGATGAGTCACCAACACACTAGGGGGTGTACTATGATGGTCGTGACATGAGTCACCAACACACTAGGGGGTGTACTATGATGGTCGTGGCATGAGTCACCAACACACTAGGGGGTGTACTATGATGGTCGTGGCATGAGTCACCAACACACTAGGGGGTGTACAATGATGGTCGTGGCATGAGTCACCAACACACTAGGGGGTGTACTATGATGGTCGTGGCATGAGTCACCAACACACTAGGGAGGGGGGGGGGTGTACTATGATGGTCGTGGCATGAGTCACCAACACACTAGGGGGGGGTGTACTATGACGGTCGAGGCATGAGTCACCAACACACTAGGGGGGGGGGGTGTACTATGATGGTAGAGGCATGAGTCACCAACACACTAGGGGGGGTGTACTATGATGGTCGTGGCATGAGTCACCAACACACTAGGGGGTGTACTATGATGGTCGTGGTATGAGTCACCAACACACTAGGGGGGGTGTACTATGATGGTCGAGGCATGAGTCACCAACACACTAGGGGGGGGGTGTACTATGATGGTCGTGGCATGAGTCACCAACACACTAGGGGTGTACTATGATGGTCGAGGCATGAGTCACCAACACACTAGGGGGGGGGGTGTACTATGATGGTCGAGGCATGAGTCACCAACACACTAGGGGGGGGGTGTGTACTATGATGGTCGTGGCATGAGTCACCAACACACTAGGGGGGGTGTACTATGATGGTCGTGGCATGAGTCACCAACACACTAGGGGGGGGGTGTACAATGATGGTCGTGGCATGAGTCACCAACACACTAGGGGGGTGTACTATGATGGTCGAGGCATGAGTCACCAACACACTAGGGGGGGGGGGGTACTATGATGGTCGAGGCATGAGTCACCAACACACTAGGGGGGGGTGTACTATGATGGTCGTGGCATGAGTCACCAACACACTAGGGGGTGTACTATGATGGTCGAGGCATGAGTCACCAACACACTAGGGGGGGTGTACTATGATGGTCGTGGCATGAGTCACCAACACACTAGGGGGGGGTGTACTATGATGGTCGAGGCATGAGTCACCAACACACTAGGGGGGGGTGTACTATGATGGTCGTGGCATGAGTCACCAACACACTAGGGGGGGTGTACTATGATGGTCGTGGCATGAGTCACCAACACACTAGGGGGGGGGGGTGTACTATGATGGTCGTGGCATGAGTCACCAACACACTAGGGGGGGGGTATACTATGATGGTCGTGGCATGAGTCACCAACACACTAGGGGGGTGTACTATGATGGTCGAGGCATGAGTCACCAACACACTAGGGGGGGGGGTGTACTATGATGGTCGAGGCATAGGTCACCAACACACTAGGGGGGAGGGGTGTACTATGATGGTCGAGGCATGAGTCACCAACACACTAGGAGGGTGTACTATGATGGTCGTGGCATGAGTCACCAACACACTAGGAGGTGTACTATGATGGTCGTGGCATGAGTCACCAACACACTAGGGGGGGTGTACTATGATGGTCGAGGCATGAGTCACCAACACACTAGGGGGGGGGGGTGTACTATGATGGTCGTGGCATGAGTCACCAACACACTAGGGGGGGTGTACTATGATGGTCGTGGCATGAGTCACCAACACACTAGGGGGAGTGTACTATGATGGTCGAGGCATGAGTCACCAACACACTAGGGGGGGTGTACTATGATGGTCGAGGCATGAGTCACCAACACACTAGGGGGGGTGTACTATGATGGTCGAGGCATGAGTCACCAACACACTAGGGGGGTGTACTATGATGGTCGTGGCATGAGTCACCAACACACTAGGGGGGGGTGAACTATGATGATCGAGGCATGAGTCACCAACACACTAGGGGGGGGTGTACTATGATGGTCGAGGCATGAGTCACCAACACACTAGGGGGGGGGTGTACTATGATGGTCGAGGCATGAGTCACCAACACACTAGGGGGGGGTGTACTATGATGGTCGAGGCATGAGTCACCAACACACTAGGGGGGGTGTACTATGATGGTCGTGGCATGAGTCACCAACACACTAGGGGGGGTGTACTATGATGGTCGAGGCATGAGTCACCAACACACTAGGGGGTGTATTATGATGGTCGAGGTATGAGTCACCAACACACTAGGGAGGGGGTGTACTATGATGGTCGTGGCATGAGTCACCAACACACTAGGGGGGTGTACTATGATGGTCGAGGCATGAGTCACCAACACACTAGGGGGGGGTGTACTATGATGGTCGTGGCATGAGTCACCAACACACTAGGGGGGGGTGTACTATGATGGTCGTGGCATGAGTCACCAACACACTAGGGGGTGTACTGTGATGGTCGTGGCATGAGTCACCAACACACTTGGGGGGGTGTACTATGATGGTCGTGGCATGAGTCACCAACACACTAGGGGGGATGTACTATGATGGGTGAGGCCTGAGTCACCAACACACTAGGGGGGGTGTACTATGATGGTCAAGGCATGAGTCACCAACACACTAGGGGAGGGGTGTACTATGATGGTCGAGGCATGAGTCACCAACACACTAGGGGTGGGGTGTACTATGATGGTCGAGGCATGAGTCACCAACACACTAGGGGGGGGGTGTACTATGATGGTCGAGGCATGAGTCACCAACACACTAGGGGGGGGGTGTACTATGATGGTCATGGCATGAGTCACCAACACACTGGGGGGGGGGGGTGTACTATGATGGTCGTGGCATGAGTCACCAACACACTAGGGGGGGTGTACTATGATGGGTGAGGCCTGAGTCACCAACACACTAGGGGGGGGTGTACTATGATGGTCGAGGCATGAGTCACCAACACACTAAGGGGGGTGTACTATGATGGTCGAGGCATGAGTCACCAACACACTAGGGGGGGGTGTACTATGATGGTCGTGGCATGAGTCACCAACACACTAGGGGGGGGTGTACTATGATGGTCGAGGCATGAGTCACCAACACACTAGGGGGTGGGGTGTACTATGATGGTCGAGACATGAGTCACCAACACACTAGGGGGTGGGGTGTACTATGATGGTCGTGGCATGAGTCACCAACACACTAGGGGGTGGGGTGTACTATGATTGGTCGATGCATGAGTCACCAACACACTAGGGGGTGTACTATGATGGTCGAGGCATGAGTCACCAACACACTAGGGGGTGGGGTGTACTATGATGGTCGAGGCATGAGTCACCAACACACTAGGGGATATTTAATAGTGTCGACGGTTATGTTGAGATGATTTCGGGCTTTAGTGTCCCCGCGGCCCGGTCCTCGATCAGGCCTCCACCCCCAGGAAGCTGCCCAAGAAAGCTAACTATCTCCCAGGTACCTATTTACTGCAAGGCAACACGGGGTATCTGGGTGAAAGAAAGTCTGCCCATCGTTTTTCGCCGGCGCCCAGGATCAAACCCGGGACCAAAGGATCACGCGCCTAGTGTTGTGTCCGCTCAGCCACCGGCTCCCTAAATACGGTGATAACAAGAGGTGCAGGATGATGTTGATAGCTTGCAAATTTAAAAAACAAATATTTTATCTGTAGACATGTGTTGTTCACTAAATTTGTTACTTAACTATAGATTACAAACCACCTCATCAACAGCCAGTGACGACTGAGCGTGACAATATGTGGAATTCGCGGTGCCAGGCGAGGCAAATGATGTATCTAGTGACAGCTGGCACTGTCATGGCGTGCCAGAACGAGCCTCAAGGTCGAATCAGTTAACAGTTGAGACTGTTTAGTGAGGAGAGACGGGCAGCTGCCTCGCCTCCGACGACCAACCTCGTTAGCAGTAAGCCATTAGCAATTGTACATGTAGCAGCGTCTGTCGTAACACCCACGTTGACACCCACGTTGTCACGTGACATGCACTCGTGCTACTGAAACAAGTTTGAACCTGGTTAAAATGTGGAGAGAATATCTACAGTGTGAATGTTTGGAATGACTATACGGTGGTAATGTTGGTGCACTGGTGGTAATGAGAGATAAGGTATCGTATTGATGTGAAGGTTGAGATTATTGTGGGAGAAGGGTGTTGTTGATACTCTGGTCCCTCCCGCCCCCACACGGACCCCACACCACACTCTGGACCCACACGGACCCCACACCTTACCCTGGTCCCACACGGATCCCACACCACACTCTGGTCCCACACGGACCACACACCTTACCCTGGTCCCACACGGAACCCACACCACACTCTGGTCCCACATGGACCCCACACCTTAACCTGGTCCCACACGGACCCCACACCACAGCCTGCACCCACACGGACCCCACACCACATTCAGGTCCCACACGGAACCCACACCACACCCTGCCCCCACACGGATCCTACACCACACCCTGCCCCCACACGGACCCTACACCACATTCTGCCCCCCACACGGACCCCACAACCCACCCTGCCCCACACGGACCCCACACCACACCCAGGTCCCACACGGACCCCACACCACACCCTTCCCCCACACGAACCCAACACCTCTCCCTGGTCCCTCGCAGACCCCACACCTCACCCTGGTCCCACATGGACCCCACACCACACCCTGGTCCCACATGGACCCCACACCACACCCTGGTCCCACTCGGACCACACACCTTACCCTGGTCCCACACGGACCCCAAACCTTACCCTGGTCCAACACGGAACCCACACCACACCCTGGTCCCACATGGACCCCACACCACACCCTGGTCCCACACGGACCCCACACCACACCCTGGTCCCACATGGACCCCACACCAGATCCTGGTCCCACACAGACCCCAAACCTTACCCTGGTCCCACACGGACCCCAAACTTACCCTGGTCCCACACGGACCCCAAACCTTACCCTGGTCCAACACGGAACCCACACCACACCCTGGTCCCACACGGACCCCACACCACACCCTGCCCTCACTCGGACCCCACACCACACCATGCCCCCACACGGACCCCACACCACACCCTGCCCCCACACGGACCCTACACCACATTCTGCCCCCACACGGACCCCACACAACACCCTGCCCCCACACGGACCCCACACCACACCCTGCCCGAACATGGACCGCAAACCACACCATGGTCCCGCACGGACCCAACACCACACCCTGGTCCCACTCGGACCTCCACACCACACACTGGTCCCACACGGACCCCAAACCACACCCTGGTCCCACACGGACCCAACACCACACCCTGGTCCCACACGGACCCCACACCACACCCTGTTCCCACATGTACCCCACAAACACCCTGGTCCCACTCGGACCTCCACACCTCCCCCTGGTCCCACACGAACCCCACACCACACCCGGGTTCCACACGGACCCCACACCACACCCTGGTCCCAAACGGAGGCCACACCACATCTTGCCCCCACATGGACCTCACACCACACCTTGCCCCCACACGGACCCAACACTACACCCTGCCCCCACACCACACCCTGGTCCCAGACGGACCCCACCTCACACCCTGCCATCACACACACACCCCACACCACACCCTGCCCCCACACGGACCCCACACCACACCCTGCCCCCACACGGACCCCACACCACACCCTGGTCCCAGACGGACCCCACCCCAAACCCTGCCCCCACATGGACCCCACACAACACCCTGCCCCCACACGGACCCCACACCACACCCAGGTCCCACACGGACCCCACACCACACCCTGACCGCACACGGACCCCACACCACACCCTGGTCCCACACGGATCCCACACCACAACCTGGTCCCACACGGACCCCTTACCACACCCTGGCCCCACTCGGACCCCACACCACACCTTGGTCCCAAAGGACCCCACAGAACACCCTGGTCCCACACAGACCCCACACCAGACTCTGGTCCCACACGGACCCCACACTACATCTTTCCCCCACACGGACCCCACACCACACCATGGTCACACACGGACATCATACCACACCCTGCCCCCTCACGGACCCCACACCACACCCTGGTCCAACACGGACCTCACACATACCCTGGTCCCACAGGGACCCCACACCACACCCTGGTCCCACACGGACACCACACCACACCACACCCTGCCCCCACACGGACCCAACACCACACCCTGGTCCCACACGGAACCCACACCTCACCCTTCCCCCACACGGACCCCACACCACATCCTGCCACGACACGGACCTCACACCAAACCTTGGTCCCAAAAAGACCCCACACAATACCCTGGTCCCACACGGACCCCATACCACACACTGGCCCCACACGGACCTCACACCACACCCTGGTCCCCCACGGGCCCTTCACCAAACCCTGGTCCCACTCGGACCCCACTTATTACCCTGGTACCAAACTGACCCAACACCACACCCTGGTCCCACATGGACCCCACACCACACCCTGGTCCCACACGGACCCCACACCTCACCCTGGTCCCACGGACCAAACACCACACCCTGCCCCCACACGGACCCCACACCACACCCTGGTCCCACACGGACCTCACACCTCACCCTGGTCCCACATGGACGCCACACCACACCCTGGTCCAACACAGACCCCACACCACACCCTGGTCCCACACGGATCCCACACCACACCCTGGTCCCACACGGACCCCACACCACACCCTGGTCCCACACGGACCCCACACCACACCCTGGTCCCACACGGACCCCACACCACACCCTGCCCCCACACGGACCCCACACCACACCCAGGTCCCACACGGACCCCACACCACACCCTGCCCGCACACGGACCCCACACCACACCCTGGTCCCACACGGACCCCACACCACACCCTGGTCCCACACGGTCCCCACACCACACCCTGGCTGCACACGGACCCCAAACCACACCCTTTCCCCACACGAACCCCACACCACACCCAGGTCCCACACGGACCCCACACCACACCCTGCCCGCACACGGACCCCACACCACACCCTGGTCCCACACGGACCCAACACCACACCCTGGTTCCACACGGACCCCACACCACAGCCTGCACCCACACGGACCCCACACCACATTCAGGTCCCACACGGAACCCACACCACACCCTGCCCCCACACGGATCCTACACCACACCCTGCCCCCACACGGACCCTACACCACATTCTGCCCCCCACACGGACCCCACAACCCACCCTGCCCCACACGGACCCCACACCACACCCAGGTCCCACACGGACCCCACACCACACCCTTCCCCCACACGGACCCAACACCACACCCTGGTCCCATACGACCCCACACCACACTCTGGTCCCACACGAACCCAACACCTCTCCCTGGTCCCTCGCAGACCCTACACCTCACCCTGGTCCCACATGGACCCCACACCACACCCTGGTCCCACATGGACCCCACACCACACCCTGGTCCCACTCGGACCACACACCTTACCCTGGTCCCACACGGACCCCAAACCTTACCCTGGTCCAACACGGAACCCACACCACACCCTGGTCCCACATGGACCCCACACCACACCCTGGTCCCACACGGACCCCACACCACACCCTGGTCCCACATGGACCCCACACCACATCCTGGTCCCACACAGACCCCAAACCTTACCCTGGTCCCACACGGACCCCAAACCTTACCCTGGTCCAACACGGAACCCACACCACACCCTGGTCCCACACGGACTCCACACCACACCCTGGTCCAACACGGACCCCAAACCTTTCCCTGGTCCCACACGGACCCCACACCACACCCTGCCCTCACTCGGACCCCACACCACACCATGCCCCCACACGGACCCCACACCACACCCTGCCCCCACACGGACCCTACACCACATTCTGCCCCCACACGGACCCCACACAACACCCTGCCCCCACACGGACCCCACACCACACCCTGCCCGAACATGGACCCCAAACCACACCATGGTCCCGCACGGACCCAACACCACACCCTGGTCCCACTCGGACCTCCACACCACACACTGGTCCCACACGGACCCCAAACCACACCCTGGTCCCACACGGACCCAACACCACACCCTGGTCCCACACGGACCCCACACCACACCCTGTTCCCACATGTACCCCACAAACACCCTGGTCCCACTCGGACCTCCACACCTCCCCCTGGTCCCACACGGACCCCACACCACACCCGGGTTCCACACGGACCCCACACCACACCCTGGTCCCAAACGGAGGCCACACCACATCTTGCCCCCACATAGACCTCACACCACACCTTGCCCCCACACGGACCCAACACTACACCCTGCCCCCACACCACACCCTGGTCCCAGACGGACCCCACCTCACACCCTGCCATCACACACACACCCCACACCACACCCTGCCCCCACACGGACCCCACACCACACCCTGCCCCCACACGGACCCCACACCACACCCTGGTCCCAGACGGACCCCACCCCACACCCTGCCCCCACATGGACCCCACACAACACCCTGCCCCCACACGGACCCCACACCACACCCAGGTCCCACACGGACCCCACACCACACCCTGACCGCACACGGACCCCACACCACACCCTGGTCCCACACGGATCCCACACCACAACCTGGTCCCACACGGACCCCTTACCACACCCAGGCCCCACTCAGACCCCACACCACACCTTGGTCCCAAAGGACCCCACAGAACACCCTGGTCCCACACAGACCCCACACCAGACTCTGGTCCCACACGGACCCCACACTACATCTTTCCCCCACACGGACCCCACACCACACCATGGTCACACACGGACCCCATACCACACCCTGCCCCCTCACGGACCCCACACCACACCCTGGTCCAACACGGACCTCACACATACCCTGGTCCCACAGGGGCCCCACACCACACCCTGGTCCCACACGGACACCACACCACACCCTGCCCCCACACGGACCCAACACCACACCCTGGTCCCACACGGAACCCACACCTCACCCTTCCCCCACACGGACCCCACACCACATCCTGCCACGACACGGACCTCACACCAAACCTTGGTCCCAAAAAGACCCCACACAATACCCTGGTCCCACACGGACCCCATACCACACCCTGGCCCCACACGGACGTCACACCACACCCTGGTCCCCCACGGGCCCTTCACCAAACCCTGGTCCCACTCGGACCCCACTTCTTACCCTGGTACCAAACTGACCCAACACCACACCCTGGTCCCACATGGACCCCACACCACACCCTGGTCCCACACGGACCCCACACCTCACCCTGGTCCCACGGACCAAACACCACACCCTGCCCCCACACGGACCCCACACCACACCCTGGTCCCACACGGACCTCACACCTCACCCTGGTCCCACATGGACGCCACACCACACCCTGGTCCAACACGGACCCCACACCACACCCTGGTCCCACACGGATCCCACACCACACCCTGGTCCCACACGGACCCCACACCACACCCTGGTCCCACACGGACCCCACACCACACCCTGGTCCCACACGGACCCCACACCACACCCTGCCCCACACGGACCCCACACCACACCCAGGTCCCACACGGACCCCACACCACACCCTGCCCGCACACGGACCCCACACCACACCCTGGTCCCACACGGACCCCACACCACACCCTGGTCCCACACGGTCCCCACACCACACCCTGGCTGCACACGGACCCCAAACCACACCCTTTCCCCACACGAACCCCACACCACACCCAGGTCCCACACGGACCCCACACCACACCCTGCCCGCACACGGACCCCACACCACACCCTGGTCCCACACGGACCCCACACCACACCCTGGTTCCACACGGACCCCACACCACACCCTGCCCGGACACGGACCCCAAACCACACCCTGCCCCTACACGGACTCCACCCCACACCCTGGTCCCATACGAACCCCACACCATACCCTGCCCTCACACGGACCACACACCACACCATTCCCCCACTCGGACCCCACACCACACCCTGTCCCCACACGGACCCCCACACAACACCCTGCTTCCACAGGGACCCCACACCATACCCTGGTCCCACACGGACCCCACACCACACACTGGTCCCACACGGACCCCACACCACACCCTGCCCCCCCACACCACACCCTGGTCCTACAAGGACCCCACACCACACCCTGGTCCCACACGGACCCCACTCCACACCCAGGTCCCAAACGGACCACATTCCACACCCTGGTTCCTCACGGACCCACATACCATACCATAACCTGGTCACCCACGGACCCCATACCAAACCCTGGTCCAACACGGAACCCACACCACACCCTTCCCCCACACGGACCCCACACCACACCCTGCCCCACACGTACCCCACACCACACCTTGGTCCCAAAAGACCCCACCCAACACCCTGGCCCACACAGACCCCACACCAGACCCTGGTCCCATTCGGACCCCTTACAACACCCTGGTCCCACTCGGTTCCCACACCACACCCTGGTCCCACACGGAACCCACACCACACCCTGGTCCCACACGGACCCCACACCACACTCTGGCCCCACACGGACCCCACACCCCACCCTGGTCCTACACGGACCCCACACCACACCTTGGTCCCAGAGGACCCCACACAACACCCTGGTCCCACACAGACCCCACACCAGACCCTGGTCCCACACGGACCCCACACCACATCCTGACCCCACACGGACTCCACACCACACCCTGGTCCCACACGGAACCCACACCACACTCTTCCCCCAAACGGACCCCACAGAACACCCAGGTCACACACGGATCCCACACAACACCCAGGTCCAACACGCACCCAACACCACACTCTGGTCCCACACGAACCCCATACCACACCCTGGTCCCACACGGACCCCACACCACACCCTGGTCCCACACGGACCCCACGCCACACGCTGCCCCCACACGGACCCCACACCACACCCTCGTCCCCCACGGGCCCTTCACCAAACCCTGGTCCCACTCGGACCCCACTTCTTACCCTGGTACCAAACTGACCCCACACCAGACCCTGGTCTCATACGGACCCCATACCACACCCTGCCCCCTCACGGACCCCACACCAAACCCTGCCCCCACACGTATCCCACACCATACCCTGGTCCCACAGGGACCCCACACAACACCCAGGTCCCACACGTATCCCACAACACACTCTGGTCCCACACGGACCCCACACCGCACCATGGTCCCACACGGACCCCACACAACACCCTGCCCCCACACGGACCCCACACCACACCCTGGTCACACACGGATCCCTCACCACTCCCTGCCCCCACACGGAGCCCACACCGTACCCTGGTCACACACGGACCCAACACCACACCCTGATCCCACACGGACCCCACACTACACCCAGGTCCAACACGGACCCCACACCACTCCCTGCCCCCACACGAACCCAACACCACACTCTGGTCCCACACGGACCTCACACCACACCTTGGTCCCCAAAAAACTGACACAACACCCTGGTCCCACATGGACCCCACAACACACCCTGCCCCCACACGGACCCCACACCACACCCTGGTCCCACACGGACCTCACACTTCACCCTGGTCCTACGCGGACCCAACACCACACCCTGGTCCCACACGGACCCCACACCACACTCTGGTCCCACACGGACCCCACACCACACCCTGCCCCCACATGGACCCCACACCACATTCTGGTCCCACAAAGACCCCACACCAAACCCTGGTCCCACACGGACCTCACACCACACCTTGCTCCCAAAGGACCCCATACAACACCCTGGTCCCACACAGACCCCACACCATACCCTGGTCCCAAAGGGACCCCACATCACACTCTGGTCCCACACGGAACCCACACCTCACCCTTCCCCCACACGGACCCCACACCACATCATGGTCAGACACGGACCCCACACCACATTAAGGTCACACACGGACCCCACACCACACCCTGCCCCCACACGGACCCCACACCACACCCAGATCCCACACGGACCCCATACCACACCCTGGCCCCACACGGACCCCACACCTTACCCTGGTACCAAACTGACCCCACACCACATCCTGGTCCTACATGGACCCCACACCACACCCTCGTCCCACAGGAACTCCACACCACACCCTGGTCTCACACGGACACCACACCACACCCTGGTCCCACATGGACCCAAGGCCACACCCTGGTCCCACACGGACCCCACACCTTACCCGGGTCCCAAGGACCAAATACCACACCCTGGTCCCACACTGACCCCACACCCCACCCTGGCCCCACTCGGACCCCACATCACACCTTGGTCCCAAAGGACCCCACAGAACACCCTGGTCCCACACAGACCCCACACCAGACTTTGGTCCCACACGGACCCCACACTACATCTTGCCCCCACACGGACCCCACACCACACCATGGTCACACACGGACCCCACACCACACCCTGCCCCCACACGGACCCCCACACCACACCCTGGTCACACACGGACCCAACACCACAACCTGGTCCCACACGGACCCCACACCACACCCAGGTCCCACACGGACACCACACCACACCCTTCCCCCAAACGGACCCCACACCCCACCCTGGTCACACAGGGACCCCACACCACACCCTGGTCCCACACGGACACCACACCCCACCTTGGTCACACACGGACCCCACACCACACACTTCACCCACACGGACCCCACACCACACCCTGCCCCCAAACGCACCCAACACCACACTCTGGCTCCACACGGACCCCACACCCCTCCCTGGTCCCACACGGACCTCACACCACACCCTGGTCCCAAAAAACCCCACACAACACCCTGGTCCCTCACAGACCCAACACATACCCTGGTCCCACAGGGACCCCACACCACACCCTAGTCCCACACGGACACCACACCACACCCTGCCCCCACACGGACCCAACACCACACCCTGGTCCCACACGGAACCCACACCTCACCCTTCCCCCACACGGACCCCACACCACATCCTGCCACGACACGGACCTCACACCAAACCTTGGTCCCAAACAGACCCCACACAACACCCTGGACCCACACGGACCTCACACCACACCCTGGTCCCCCACGGGCCCTTCACCAAACCCTGGTCCCACTCGGACCCCACTTCTTACCCTGGTACCAAACTGACCCAACACCACACCCTGGTCCCACATGGACCCCACACCACACCCTTGTCCCACACGGACCCCACACCTCACCCTGGTCCCACGGACCAAACACCACACCCTGCCCCCACACGGACCCCACACCACACCCTGGTCCCACACGGACCTCACACCTCACCCTGGTCCCACATGGACGCCACACCACACCCTGGTCCAACACGGACCCCACACCACACCCTGGTCCCACACGGATCCCACACCACACCCTGGTTCCACACGGATCCCACACCACACCCTGGTCCTACACGGACCCCACGCTACACCCTGGTCCCACACGGACCCCACACCACACCCTGGTCCCACACGGACCCCACACCACACCCTGGTCCCACACGGACCCCACACCACACCCTGTTCCCACACGGACCCTACACCACACCCTGCCCCCACACGGACACTACACCACATTCTGCCCCCACACGGACCCCACACAACACCCTGCCCCCACACAAACCCCACACCACACCCTGGTCCCAGACGGACCCAGCACCACAACCTGGTCCCAAACAGAGGCCACACCACATCTTGCTCGCACACGGACCTCACACCACACCCTGACCCCACACGGACCCCACACCACACCCTGCCCACACACGGACCCCACACCACAACCTGCCCCCACACGGACACTACACCACATTCTGCCCCCACACGGACCCCACACAACACCCTGCCCCCACACGGACCCCACACCACACCCAGGTCCCACACGGATCCCACACTACACCCTGCCCGCACACGGACCCTACACCACACCGTGGTCCCACACGGACCCCACACCACACCCTGGTCCCACACGGACCCCACACCACACCCTGGCCGCACACGGACCCCAAACCACACCCTTTCCCCACACGGACCCCACACCACACCCAGGTCCCACACGGACCCCACACCACACCCTGCCCGCACACGGACCCCACACCACACCCTGGTCCCACACGGACCCCACACAACACCCTGGTTCCACACGGACCCCACACCACACCCTGCCCGGACACGGACCCCAAACCACACCCTGCCCCTACACGGACTCCACCCCACACCCTGGTCCCATACGGACCCCACACCATACCCTGCCCTCACACGGACCACACACCACACCATTCCCCCACTCGGACCCCACACCACACTCTGGTCCCACACGGACCCCACACCCCACCCTGGTCCTACACGGACCCCACACCACACCTTGGTCCCAGAGGACCCCACACAACACCCTGGTCCCACACAGACCCCACACCAGACCCTGGTCCCACACGGACCCCACACCACATCCTGACCCCACACGGACTCCACACCACACCCTGGTCCCACACGGAACCCACACCACACTCTTCCCCCAAACGGACCCCACACAACACCCTGGTCACACACGGATCCCACACAACACCCAGGTCCAACACGGACACCACACCACACCCTGCCCCCACACGCACCCAACACCACACTCTGGTCCCACACGAACCCCACACCACACCCTGGTCCCACACGGACCCCACACCACACCCTGGTCCCACACGGACCCCACGCCACACGCTGCCCCCACACGGACCCCACACCACACCCTGGTCCCCCACGGGCCCTTCACCAAACCCTGGTCCCACTCGGACCCCACTTCTTACCCTGGTACCAAACTGACCCCACACCGCACCCTGGTCACACACGGACCCAACACCACACCCTGATCCGACACGGACCTCACACCACACCCAGGTCCAACACGGACCCCACACCACTCCCTGCCCCCACACGCACCCAACACCACACTCTGGTCCCACACGGACCTCACACCACACCTTGGTCCCAAAAAAACCGACATAACACCCTGGTCCCACACAGACCCCACACCAGACCCTGGTCTCATACGGACCCCATACCACACCCTGCCCCCTCACGGACCCCACACCAAACCCTGCCCCCACACGTATCCCACACCATACCCTGGTCCCACAGGGACCCCACACAACACCCATGTCCCACACGTATCCCACAACACACTCTGGTCCCACACGGACCCCACACCGCACCATGGTCCCACACGGACCCCACACAACACCCTGCCCCCACACGGACCCCACACCACACCCTGGTCACACACGGATCCCTCACCACTCCCTGCCCCCACACGGAGCCCACACCGTACCCTGGTCACACACGGACCCAACACCACACCCTGATCCCACACGGACCCCACACTACACCCAGGTCCAACACGGACCCCACACCACTCCCTGCCCCCACACGAACCCAACACCACACTCTGGTCCCACACGGACCTCACACCACACCTTGGTCCCAAAAAAACCGACACAACACCCTGGTCCCACACAGACCCCACACCAGACCCTGGTCTCATACGGACCCTATACCACACCCTGCCCCAACACGGACCCCACACCAAACCCTGCCCCCACACGTATCCCACACCGTACCCTGGTCCCAAAGGGACCCCACACAACACCCAGGTCCCACACGTATCCCACACCATACTCTGGTCCCACACGGACCCCACACCGCACCATGGTCCCACACGGACACCACACCACACCCTGGTCCCACATGGACCCCACAACACACCCTGCCCCCACACGGACCCCACACCACACCCTGGTCCCACACGGACCTCACACTTCACCCTGGTCCCACGCGGACCCAACACCACACCCTGGTCCCACACGGACCCCACACCACACTCTGGTCCCACACGGACCCCACACCACACCCTGGTCCCAAACGGACCCCACACCATACCCTGGTCCCACACGGACCCCACACCACACCCTGCCCCCACATGGACCCCACACCACATTCTGGTCCCACACGGACCTCACACCACACCTTGCTCCCAAAGGACCCCACACAACACCCTGGTCCCACACAGACTCCACACCATACCCTGGTCCCAAAGGGACCCCACACCACACTCTGGTCCCACACGGAACCCACACCTCATCCTTCCCCCACACGGACCCCACACCACATCATGGTCACACACGGACACCACAACACATCATGGTCACACACGGACCCCACACCACACCCTGCCCCCACACGGACCCCACACCACACCCAGATCCCACACGGACCCCATACCACACCCTGGCCCCACACGGACCCCACACCTTACCCTGGTACCAAACTGACCCCACACCACATCCTGGTCCTACATGGACCCCACACCACACCCTGGTCCCACATGGACCCAAGACCACACCCTGGTCCCACACGGACCCAACACCTTACCCGGGTCCCAAGGACCAAATACCACACCCTGGTCCCACACTGACCCCACACCCCACCCTGGTCCTAAACGGACCCCACACCACACACTGTTCCCACACGGACCCCACACCTCACCCTGGTCCCAAGGACCAAATACCACACCCAGGTCCCATACGGACCCCTTACCACACCCTGGCCCCACTCGGACCCCACACCACACCTTGGTCCCAAAGGACCCCACAGAACACCCTGGTCCCACACAGACCCCACACCAGACTCTGGTCCCACACGGACCCCACACTACATCTTGCCCCCACACGGACCCCACACCACACCATGGTCACACACGGACCCCACACCACACCCGGCCCCCACACGGACCCCACACCACACCCTGGTCACACACGGACCCAACACCACAACCTGGTCCCACACGGACCCCACACCACACCCAGGTCCCACACGGACACCACACCACACCCTTCCCCCAAACGGACCCCACACCCCACCCTGGTCACACAGGGACCCCACACCACACCCTGGTCCCACACGGACACCACACCCCACCCTGGTCACACACGGACCCCACACCACACACTTCACCCACACGGACCCCACATCACACCCTGCCCCCTAACGCACCCAACACCACACTCTGGTCCCACACGGACCCCACACCCCTCCCTGGTCCCACACGGACCTCACACCACACCCTGGTCCCAAAAAACCCCACACAACACCCTGGTCCCTCACAGACCCAACACATACCCTGGTCCCACAGGGACCCCACACCACACCCTAGTCCCACACGGACACCACACCACACCCTGCCCCCACACGGACCCAACACCACACTCTGGTCCCACACGGAACCCACACCTCACCCTTCCCCCACACGGACCCCACACCACATCCTGCCACGACACGGACCTCACACCAAACCTTGGTCCCAAACAGACCCCACACAACACCCTGGTCCCACACGGACCCCATACCACACCCGGGCCCCACACGGACCTCACACCACACCCTGGTCCCCCACGGGCCCTTCACCAAACCCTGGTCCCACTCGGACCCCACTTCTTACCCTGGTACCAAACTGACCCAACACCACACCCTGGTCCCACATGGACCCCACACCACACCCTTGTCCCACACGGACCCCACACCTCACCCTGGTCCCACGGACCAAACACCACACCCTGCCCCCACACGGACCCCACACCACACCCTGGTCCCACACGGACCTCACACCTCACCCTGGTCCCACATGGACGCCACACCACACCCTGGTCCAACACGGACCCCACACCACACCCTGGTCCCACACGGATCCCACACCACACCCTGGTCCCACACGGATCCCACACCACACCCTGGTCCTACACGGACCCCACGCTACACCCTGGTCCCACGCGGACCCCACACCACACCCTGGTCCCACACGGACCCCACACCACACCCTGGTCCCACACGGACCCCACACCACACCCTGTTCCCACACGGACCCCACACCACACCCTGCCCCCACACGGACACTACACCACATTCTGCCCCCACACGGACCCCACACAACACCCTGCCCCCACACAAACCCCACACCACACCCTGGTCCCAGACGGACCCAACACCACAACCTGGTCCCAAACAGAGGCCACACCACATCTTGCTCACACACTGACCTCACACCACACCCTGACCCCACACGGACGCCACACCACACCCTGCCCACACACGGACCCCACACCACACCCTGCCCCCACACGGACACTACACCACATTCTGCCCCCACACGGACCCCACACAACACCCTGCCCCCACACGGACCCCACACCACACCCAGGTCCCACACGGACCCCACACTACACCCTGCCCGCACACGGACCCTACACCACACCCTGGTCCCACACGGACCCCACACCACACCCTGGTCCCACACGGACCCCACACGACACCCTGGCCGCACACGGACCCCAAACCACACCCTTTCCCCACACGGACCCCACACCACACCCAGGTCCCACACGGACCCCACACCACATCCTGACCCCACACGGACTCCACACCACACCCTGGTCCCACACGGAACCCACACGGAACCCACACCACACTCTTCCCCCAAACGGACCCCACACAACACCCTGGTCACACACGGATCCCACACAACACCCAGGTCCAACACGGACACCACACCACACCCTCCCCCTACACGCACCCAACACCACACTCTGGTCCCACACGAACCCCACACCACACCCTGGTCCCACACGGACCCCACACCACACCCTGGTCCCACACGGACCCCACGTCACACGCTGCCCCCACACGGACCCCACACCACACCCTGGTCCCACACGGATCCCTCACCACACCCTGCCCCCACACGGACCCCACACCGCACCCTGGTCACACACGGACCCAACACCACACCCTGATCCGACACGGACCCCACACCACACCCAGGTCTAACACGGACCCCACACCACTCCCTGCCCCCACACGGACCCCCACACAACACCCTGCCCCCACAGGGACCCCACACCACACCCTGGTCCCACACAGACCCAACACCACACTCTGGTCCCACACGGACCTCACACCACACCTTGGTCCCAAAAAAACCGACACAACACCCTGGTCCCACACAGACCCCACACCAGACCCTGGTCTCATACGGACCCCATACCACACCCTGCCACCTCACGGACCCCACAACAAATCCTGCCCCCACACGTATCCCACACCATACCCTGGTCCCACAGGGACCCCACACAACACCCAGGTCCCACACGTATCCCACACCACACTCTGGTCCCAAACGGAACCCACACCACACCCTGGTCCTACACGGACACCACACCACACCCTGGTCCCACATGGACCCCACAACACACCCTGCTCCCACACGGACCCCGCACCACACCCTGGTCCCACACGGACCTCACACCTCACCCTGGTCCAAAAAAGACCCCACACCAAACCCTGGTCCCTCACGGACCCAACACCACACCTTGGACCCACACGAACCCCACACTACACCCTGTTCCCACGAGGACCCAACACAACACCCTGGTCCCACATGGACCCCAAACCACACTCGGGTCCCACACGGACCCCAAACCACACAATGGTCCCACACGGACCCCACACCACACCCTGGTCCCACACGGGCCCCATACAACACCCTTCCCCCACACGGACCCTACACTTCACCCTGGTCCCACACTGACCCCACACCACACCCAGTTCCCACACGGGTCCCACACTACACCCTGCCCCCACACGGACCCAACACCACACCCTGCCCCCCCACACGGTCCACACACCACACCCTGGTCCCACACGGACCCCACACCACACCCTGGTCCCAAACGGACTCCACACCATAGCCTGGTCCCACACGGACCCCACACCACACCCTGCCCCACATGGACCCTGTTACCTATCGTTCGTTACGGCTCGTGACCCTGCAGCAGCCAAGCTTTAATTACGTCTAGGGATACGAGAAAACTGCTGTTCTCAAGAGCGGATCACCAGTATAACCCCTTAATAAGTAATGAGCACATAAATAAAAACCTTCCTTTAGGACTGAAGAATAGATACAAAATATTATATAGATATATATTCAAGACAGTATAATATAAAAACACAGATGGTCAAGTAACTTATACAACAAACGAAGGTATTGTCATATCACTTAATATAACAAAATAAAATATGGCACAACATGAATGTACAGACTTATCTCCCACATGTTACTCCTTCGAGTCCTGTTCAGCTACTGAACTCTCGCTCTGTTGCCACCCATATTCTCACCTCCCGTCTGCCTTATCCCAGGATGAGGGATGGAAACTAAGGACTTTTTAGTATTTAAAACTAATTGAACAACCACTCGTTCTCAAAACACATAAGACTGCAAATTACATATAATAGTTACTTACAAAATATATAAGTATAATGCCACCTGTTTAATTTCAGAAAATAAACAATTACCTAAACTAAATAAAAGTGACATCTGGAACTTCCAAACTGAACAGGTCCAGCTTTCCCGTATCTAACAGGTACTAGACGTGTGCAACGCAACCGCGCTCCTGTCTCCACTGGCGCTGCCACACCACACGATAATTTATCAAAACACAATGTGTGTACATATACAGGCAATGATATAATGGAAACAAAAATGCTATTTCAAATTTATATACGTATTCTGCTAGGAGTACGTAACACTTCCACCTCCAAGAAAAAAAATGCAATAGATTGAAGATCAATGGCATTTTTTCAAAGTAAAATGTATGACACTTAAAATTTATGGTATTAATTTCACCAAACATGTATAAGTAATAAGAACACATCTCTGGACCAAAATGAAAACACTCCAAATATAGTCTTACAGGAAACTCAGAAATTTCAGTCTTATGACTATGTTCTACATATGTGTCACTGGAGTATGCAAATTTATCTCTCCAAGGTACTATCTCATTTATTTCACTTTGTTTCAGATCATATTTCACACTCCTATCTACAACAATATCATTAGTAGCATGAATAGAATTGTCAATAAAGGTAGCTGCTTTCACACAGTTATCATGGCAATTTAGCTTTTCATATGTTTCTACCATTTCTCCAAGATCAGTTCCGTATTTCCATCTGATCCCTTTTCCACATGGTGAATTTTTCCAAGACAGACTCCATTTTCCATTTCTCCCTTTTTCTGGAGCTGAACTGCTTAATTGAAGCTGACTGGATGTTGAGTAGATTTGGGACTTCTCCTGGGTATGCTCTGACACAGACATCTGCTCTTCATCACTCTTGATCCTCTGTGGAACACATACTCTCGCCCAATGTATACTAAAATTAGAGAAATTAGCATTAAACCTCACAATTATGTATAAAACTTTCCCATTCATAGAACCTTCCGAAACACAAGACACCGACTTAGCCAACCTTTGACCTTCAAACCAAGAAATGCAACCAAAGATAAGTGCAAGGACTACCTGATCGAACTGACTCAGATGATCCATAAGGAACACAGAAATCAATTGCCTCATAACTCTGTCATAACGATCAGTGAAAGAAAACAGGCATATGCCTAGGCACCATATCTCAATCATAACCCCGAAGTCAAGTTCACACCCCCTGATGGTGAACTTGAACACAACACACACTTTCATCAACCGTCTAGTCTTCCAAAAGACTAAATAAAACATGCCGAAAACTTTACAACCCTCACCATCACTTCCCAAGTGATTTACGTCTGATGACAACCAATCAACCAAGAGGTTTAAGGGTCTTAACATCTTGAAGATGAACAGCAGATTACCTGGGAAACACCCAAGGATAATCTGTAACCCTTCACAATGATTAACTCTAGGTAGGATAACCTTATCCCCCAACTTGAAATGCACACCTGGAGCCTCAAACATCTGCTCCCCAGTATGATTTAATCCTTCACCCACAATATGATTCTGAAAATCAACTCCAATATTACTCTGAAAGTCAACACCACACTTGAGTGGAACATACACTTTTATCACTCGTGCATTAAAATTAACTGGATCTGAATATAGAGACACTGCTCTAGCATAACTCACCACTTCCTCAGAACTGGATGCACAACCTACTTGAGTAAACTCTCTCTGCTCAACCACAAGGCTTGACAAAGATGTCCCACAGTCCATTACTTCACAAGAAAATGGCTCCTGCAGAATAAAAGTAGATTTCAACATCCTACACACACTCTGACTCAATGTACACAATGAGAAATACTTACTCCACATAGAATAAGAATCACAACTCCGCAACTTAGATCCAAATGATACCTTACCACTCTCAATGATTTTACCAAAATTTCCTCCCATGACTTCTGGAGCTGCTTGGAGTACTGTCTGCTCACAATCAATAATATCACTACCAAGCTGGGTCACATCCTCACAGACAACTGAAGAGGGAGGCTCAATGGGTCTCCATCTACTCAACAGAAGCTGATCCTCTGGCTGCTTTCCCACACTCTCCAAAACTGGATCTACAGTACAGACTGTCTCCTGGCCTCTCTCTGAAATCTTAGGGTCAGTTCTACTCAATGCACATAAATGAAGGGAATCTGAAACGAGCGGGCAAGTAACAGGTAGTTTGACCTCCTCCCCTATTATATCACCTTGACTAGGGTGAGGCGGGGCCTCCACAACAGACTTACTCTCGACAACTGATTCTAAACTTGGAGTGAGCGGGAATACTTCTGCCAACCCGACATCTTGTCCTAAACCATTCACTTGGCTGGAATACAGAGTCGTGGCTTTTAAGTTTCTCTCAACTCCTGGCACAACGTTCGTAGTGAGCGGGCAAGACAATGGTACATGGACATCCTTTCCCAATTTATTGGAATAAAGCAGAGTCATAGTATCAGGCTTACTCTCAACAACTAAATCGGCCACACAGGAATCTGGAACAACCACATCCCACTTCTCCACTGAAGGGGTACTGGTTACTGGAACAAATGCTTGAGTAACAACATCAGAACTGACAACTGGATTTATATTAGTACTGACATCAGCACAGGTAGAAGGGACAAAACCATCTTCTACAACAGGTTCATTCATAGAACTAACTTCAGCACAGGCAGAATAAACATGGTCTGCAACTGGCTGTTTACACAAACGGGGATCAATCTCACCCACAACATGATTTATGGCCACATCATTACCCAATATAACATCCACACCTGGGATGGGCAACTGTGTACTAACACCCACAGTGCATAAACTTGGTGTAATGGTGGATCTGAAATTAATGTCTATTAGAGGTACAGTTTTACATCCTGCAACACTCTGAAGAACAACAAACTTTCCAGTATCTCTCTTTTCAACATCAGAAAGAATACTGGATGAAATTATGGTTTGGGAAGCACCTGTATCACGAAGAATAACCACTGGCTTCCACTTCCCATTAATACACAAAACTTCACCTGAAGACATATATGGTGAATACTGTTTCACCCAATTGGGGTTTACAGTTACATGTTTATTAGTAAGTTTATTTTGCACACCTCTGCAATAAATGAGACCAGTTGGTCTTAACTCAGGGTGCAATATAAAACATGAATGAATTCCATGGCCTTTTCTCTTACAATGGGAACAGGACCTTACAGTGGACACACTGGTAGAACCAACTGTAGGTTTAGAAATAACCTTATTATTATTTGACATTCCTGACAATGAAGTAGCAGGGTTAGGTTTTGTAAGAGAAGAGCTCATGGGAGTAACTGGAGTACTAGGACTGGATGGATTCTGATAAGGAGTTCGGTGAGCATTATAATTTACTCTACGACTAGACTTAGGTGAAGTGGCCGTAAACTGGGCCTTAGTTAACAACTCATGCTCATCCGCGAGCTTTGACAGCTCATAAATGTCTGTTACATTCTTTTGTTCTGCCATAAAAGTAGACAACTGGTCTGGGAGACATGACAATACTTCTTCCATTATAAGAAGATTCTTTAGAGCATCAAAGTCAGTGACTGAAAGTGACTTTAACCATCTGTTGCAAAAATTCGTCTTCTGACGAGTAAAATCTGCTATTGTCTGATCGCTTATCCTCCTTAGGTTCCGAAACTTCTGCCTGTGTGCCTCTGGATTTAACTGATAAGCATTTAAGATGCTTTTCTTTACAAATTCGTAATCAAAGCTATGAGCGTCAGGTAGGGATGTGAAAACCTCCTGACTACGCCCCTTAAATTGAGACTGCATAATGGCTACCCACTGATCCCTTGGCCAGTTCATACTGATGGCAATTTTATTAAAATGTGCAAAGAAAACCTCAGGATCCTCCTCATTGAACTTTGGTAACTCTATATACTTATGCGTCCTGATGGGATTATTATCACTATTTATTGAAACATTACTAGTATTTCCATGCCCAGCTGCCATACGCTGTGATTCAAGCCTGAAGTTAGTGTCAGCCATTTGTTGTTGAATCTCTAATTGCCTAGTTTGTTCCTCGGCTTGTTGCTTCTTTGTGGCTTCAATTTGCAACTGTGCCTCAATTTCTAAACGTCTAGTCTCAAGCTCCCTCTGCTGAGCTTCAGCCTCTAATATTTGCTGTTGCTGTTGAGCTTCAATCTCTCTTTGACGAGCTTCAGCCTCTAATATTTTCTGTTCTTTTTGAGCTTCAAGTTCTAATATTCTCTGTTCTTTTTGAGCTTCAAGCTCTAATTGGCGAGCTTCTAACTCAAGACGCTTTAACGTCATCTGATCACTCGACTCCTCTTTTAACTCTTCTAGAATTTCTTCATCTAACTCTCCATTCTCAACAAAATGTGTCACAATGACTTTCAATATTTGGGCTTTAACCATTCTATTGTTGGCGGTCAAATCCAAATGATTTGTCATTTGTATTAACTCAGTCTTTTTTAGGCTCTTAATCCCTTCAAAGTCTGGGTGAGCCACCAACGCTGCAACTTTCTCCTCCATCGTTACTAACACTTGGCACTTGATTCACAACAATAATTAAAAACAATGGCACTGCACTACACTTCACTGTAAAATTGTCACCACACTGAAAATTCGCTTGGCCTCACTGCACAAACAAAATATATAGGATGACTTACCTCAAAATCGTGAAACGTTGTTACTTGACACACAGGAAGGCTTGCTTGGCACATGGAATAGTTCTTGTAAAACACACAGACACTTAACACACTGGTACCTAGGAAGGCAAGGTTAGATTAGCATAACTAAGGTTAAGTGGGAACAATATCTCCCGGACAGGCCCCCATAACTCTTTGTTACCTATCGTTCGTTACGGCTCGTGACCCTACAGCAGCCAAGCTTTAATTACGTCTAGTGATACGAGAAAACTGCTGTTCTCAAGAGCGGATCACCAGTATAACCCCTTAATAAGTAATGAGCACATAAATAAAAACCTTCCTTTAGGACTGAAGAATAGATACAAAATATTATATAGATATATATTCAAGACAGTATAATATAAAAACACAGATGGTCAAGTAACTTATACAACAAACGAAGGTATTGTCATATCACTTAATATAACAAAATAAAATATGGCACAACATGAATGTACAGACTTATCTCCCACATGTTACTCCTTCGAGTCCTGTTCAGCTACTGAACTCTCGCTCTGTCGCCACCCACATTCTCACCTCCCGTCTGCCTCATCCCAGGATGAGGGATGGAAACTAAGGACTTTTTAGTATTTAAAACTAATTGAACAACCACTCGTTCTCAAAACACATAAGACTGCAAATTACATATAATAGTTACTTACAAAATATATAAGTATAATGCCACCTGTTTAATTTCAGAAAATAAACAATTACCTAAACTAAATAAAAGTGACATCTGGAACTTCCAAACTGAACAGGTCCAGCTATCCCGTATCTAACAGGTACTAGACGTGTGCAACGCAACCGCGCTCCTGTCTCCACTGGCGCTGCCACACCACACGATAATTTACCAAAACACAATGTGTGTACATATACAGGCAATGATATAATGGAAACAAAAATGCTATTTCAAATTTATGTACGTATTCTGCTAGGAGTATGTAACAGACCCCACACCACATTCTGGTCCTACAAAGACCCCACACCAAACCCTGGTCCCACACGGACCCCACACCACACCCTGGTCCCACACGGACCCCACACCACACCCTGGTCCCAAACGGACGCCACACCACACCCTGGTCCCACACGGACCTCACACTACACCCTGCCCCCACATGGACCCCACACCACATTCTGGTCCAACAAAGACCCCACACCAAACCCTGGTCCCACACGGACCTCACACCACACCCTGCCCACACATGGACCCCACACCACATCCTGGTCCAACAAAGACCCCACACCAAACCCTGATCCCACTCGGACCTCCACACCACACCCTGGTCCCACACTGACCCCACACCCCACCCTGGTCCCACACGGACCTCACACCACACCTTGGTCCCAAAGGACCCCACACCACATCATGGTCACACACGGACCCCACACCACATCATGGTCACACACGGACCCCACACCACACCCTGCCCCCACACGGACCCCACACCACACCCAGGTCCCACACGGACCCCATACCACACCATGGCCCCACACGGACCCAACACCTTACCCTGGTACCAAACTGACCCCACACCACATCCTGGTCCCACATGGACCCCTCACCACACCCTCGTCCCACAGGGACTCCACACCACACCCTGGTCCTACACGGACACCACACCACACCCTGGTCCCACATGGACCCCACACCACACCCTGGTCCCACACGGACCCCACACCTTACCCTGGTCTCAAGGACCAAATACCACACCCTGGTCCCACACGGACCCCACACCCCACCCTGGTCCTAAACGGACCCCACACCACACCCTGGTCCCACACGGACCCCACACCTCACCCTGGTCCCAAGGACCAAATACCACACCGTGGTCCCATACGGACCCCTTACCACACCCTGGCCCCACTCGGACCCCACACCACACCTTAGTCCCAAAGGACCCCACAGAACACCCTGGACCCACACAGACCCCACACCAGACTCTGGTCCCACACGGACCCCACACTACATCCTGCCCCCACACGGACCCCACACCACACCATGGTCACACACGGACCCCACTCCACACCCTGCCCCCACACGGACCCCACACCACACCCTGGTCCCACACGGACACTGCACCCCACCCTGGTCACACACGGACCCCACACCACACCCTGGCCCCACTCGGACCCCACACCACACCTTAGTCCCAAAGGACCCCACAGAACACCCTGGACCCACACAGACCTCACACCAGACTCTGGTCCCATACGGACCCCACACTACATCCTGCCCCCACACGGACCCCACACCACACCATGGTCACACACGGACCCCACATCACACCCTGCCCCCACACGGACCCCACACCACACCCTGGTTACACACGGACCCAACACCACAACCTGGTCCCACACGGACCCCACACCACACCCAGGTCCCAAACGGACACCACACCACACCCTTCCCCCACACGGACCCCACACCCCACCCTGGTCACACAGGGACCCCACACCACACCCTGGTCCCACACGGACACTACACCCCACCCTGGTCACACACGGACCCCACACCACACATCACCCACACGGACCCCACACCACACCCTGCCCCCAAACGCACCCAACACCACACCCTGGTCCCACACGGACCCCACACACTCCTCCCTGGTCCCACACGGACCCCACACCACACCCTGCCCCCAAACGCACCCAACACCACACTCTGGTCCCACACGGACCCCACACACTCCTCCCTGGTCCCACACGGACCCCACACACTCCTCCCTGGTCCCACACGGACCTCACACCACACTCTGGTCCCAAAGAACCCCACACAACACCCTGGTCCCACACGGACACCACACCACACCCTTCCCCCACACGGACCCCACACCACATCCTGCCACGACACGAACCCCACACCACACCTTGGTCCCAAACAGACCCCACACAACACCCTGGTCCCACACGGACCCCATACCACACCCTGGCCCCACACGGACCTCACACCACACCCTGGTCCCCCACGGACCATTCACCAAACCCTGGTCCCACTCGGACCCCACACCTTACCCTGGTACCAAACTGACCCAACACCACACCCTGGTCCCACATGGACCCCACACCACACCCTGGTCCCACACGGACCCCACACCTCACCCTGGTCCCACGGACCAAACACCACACCCTGGCCCCACACGGACCCTACACCACACACCCTGGTCCCACATGGACCCCACACCTCACCCTGGTCCAACACGGACCCCACACCACACCCTGGTCCCACACGGACCCCACACCACATCCTGGTTTCACACGGACCCCACACCACACCCTGGTCCCACACGGACCCCACGCTACACCCTAGTCCCACACGGACCCCACACCACACCCTGGTCCCACACGGACCCCACACCACACCCTGGTCCCACACGGACCCCACACCACACCCTGTTCCCACACGGACCCCACCCCACACCCTGCCCCCACTCGGACCCCACACCGCACCCTATCCCCACACGGACCCTACACCGCACCCTGCCCCCACACGGACCCCACACCACACCCTGCCCCCACACGGACCCCACACCACACCCTGCCCTGACACGGACCCCATACCACACCCTGGTCCCACACAGGACCTCACACCACACCCTGCCCCCACACGGACCCCATACCTCACCTTGGTCCTACACTGACCCCACACCACACCCTGCCCCCAAACGGACCCCACACCACACCCTGCCCCCAAACGGACCCCATACCACACCCTGGTCCCACACAGGACCTCACACCACACCCTGCCCCCACACGGACCCCATACCTCACCTTGGTCCTACACTGACCCCCACACCACACCCTGCCCCCAAACGGACCCCACACCACTCCCTGCCCCCACACGCACCCAACAACACACTCTGGTCCCACACGGACCTCACACCACACCTTGGTCCCAAAAAAACCGACACAACACCCTGGTCCCACACAGACCCCACACCAGACCCTGGTCTCATACGGACCCCATACCACACCCTGTCCCCTCACGGACCCCACACCAAACCCTGCCCCACACGTATCCCACACCATACCCTGGTCCCACAGGGACCCCACACAACACCCAGGTCCCACACGTATCCCAGAACACACTCTGGTCCCACACGCACCCCTCACCGCACCATGGTCCCACACGGACCCCACACAACACCCTGCCCCCACACGGACCCCACACCACACCCTGGTCACACACGGATCCCTCACCACTCCCTGCCCCCACACGGAGCCCACACCGTACCCTGGTCACACACGGACCCAACACCACACCCTGATCCCACACGGAACCCACACCACTCCCTGCCCCCACACGCACCCAACACCACACCCTGATCCCACACGGACCCCACACTACACTCAGGTCCAACACGGACCCCACACCACTCCCTGCCCCCACACGAACCCAACACCACACTCTGGTCCGACACGGACCTCACACCACACCTTGGTCCCAAAAAAACCGACACAACACCCTGGTCCCACACAGACCCCACACCAGACCCTGGTCTCATACGGACCCTATACCACACCCTGCCCCAACACGGACCCCACACCAAACCCTGCCCCCACACGTATCCCACACCGTACCCTGGTCCCACAGGGACCCCACACAACAACTAGGTCCCACACGTATCCCACACCACACTCTGGTCCCACACGGACCCCACACCGCACCATGGTCCCACACGGACCCCACACCGCACCATGGTCTCACACGGACACCACACCACATCCTGGTCCCACATGGACCCCACAACACACCCTGCCCCCACACGGACCCCACACCACACCCTGGTCCCACACGGACCTCACACTTCACCCTGGTCCCACGCGGACCCAACACCACACCCTGGTCCCACACGGACCCCACACCACACTCTGGTCCCACACGGACCCCACACCACACCCTGGTCCCAAACGGACCCCACACCATACCCTGGTCCCACACGGACCCCACACCACACCCTGCCCCCACATGGACCCCACACCACATTCTGGTCCCACAAAGACCCCACACCAAACCCTGGTCCCACACGGACCTCACACCACACCTTGGTCCCAAAGGACCCCACACCTTACCCTGGTCCCAAAGGGACCCCACACCACACTCTGGTCCCACACGGAACCCACACCTCACCCTTCCCCCACACGGACCCCACACCACATCATGGTCACACACGGACCCCACACCACATCATGGTCACACACGGACCCCACACCACACCCTGCCCTTACTCGGACCCCACACCACACCCAAATCCCACACGGACCCCATACCACACCCTGGTCCCACACGGACCCCACACGTTACCCTGGTACCAAACTGACCCCACACCACATCCTGGTCCTACATGGACCCCACACCACACCCTCGTCCCACAGGAACTCCACACCACACCCTGGTCCCACACGGACACCACACCACACCCTGGTCCCACATGGACCCCACACCACACCCTAGTCCCACACGGACCCCACACCTTACCCGGGTCCCAAGGACCAAATACCACACCCTGGTCCCACACTGACCCCACACCCCACCCTGGTCCTAAACGGACCCCACACCACACACTGTTCCCACACGGACCCCACACCTCACCCTGGTGCCAAGGACCAAATACCACACCCAGGTCCCATACGGACCCCTTACCACACCATGGCCCCACTCGGACCCCACACCACACCTTGGTCCCAAAGGACCCCACAGAACACCCTGGTCCCACACAGACCCCACACCAGACTCTGGTCCCACACGGACCCCACACTACATCTTGCCCCCACACGGACCCCACACCACACCATGGTCACACACGGACCCCACACCACACCCTGCCCCCACACGGACCCCACACCACACCCTGGTCCCACACGGACCCCACACCACACCCTGGTCCCACACGGATCCCACACCACACCCTGGTCCTACACGGACCCCACGCTACACCCTGGTCCCACACGGACCCCACACCACACCCTGCCCCCACACGGACCCCACACCACAACCTGGTCCCAGACGGACCCAACACCACAACCTGGTCCCAAACAGAGGCCACACCACATCTTGCTCACACACGGACCTCACACCACACCCTGACCCCACACGGACCCCACACCACACCCTGCCCACACACGGACCCCACACCACTCCCTGCCCCCACACGGACACTACACCACATTCTGCCCCCACATGGACCCCACACAACACCCTGCCCCCACACGGACCCCACAACACACCCAGGTCCCACACGGACCCCACACCACACCCTGCCCGCACACGGACCCTACACCACACCCTGGTCCCACACGGACCCCACACCACACCCTGCCATGGTCCCACACGGACCCCACACCACACCCTGGCCGCACACGGACCCCAAACCACACCCTTTCCCCACAAGGACCCCACACCACACCCAGGTCCCACACGGACCCCACACCACACCCTGCCCGCACACGGACCCCACACCACACCCTGGTCCCACACGGACCCCACACCATACCCTGCCCTCACACGGACCACACACCACACCATTCCCCTACTCGGACCCCACACCACACCCTGCCCCCACACGGACCCCCACACAACACCCTGCCCCCACAGGGACCCCACACCACACCCTGGTCCCACACAGACCCCACACCACACACTGGTCCCACACGGACCCCACACCACACCCTGCCCCCCACACCAGACCCTGGTCCCATACGGACCCCTTACCACACCCTGGTCCCACTCGGTTCCCACACCACACCCTGGTCCCACACGGAACCCACACCACACCCTGGTCCCACATGGACCCCACACCACACTCTGGTTCCTCACGGACCCCACACCCCACCCTGGTCCTACACGGACCCCACACCACACCCTGCCCCCCACACCAGACCCTGGTCCCATACGGACCCCTTACCACACCCTGGTCCCACTCGGTTCCCACACCACACCCTCGTCCCACACGGATCCCACACCACACCCTGGTCCCACACGGAACCCACACCACACCCTGGTCCTACACGGACCCCACAACACACCTTGGTCCCAAAGGACCCCACACAACACCCTGGTCCCATACAGACCCCACACCACACCCTGGTCCCACACGGTACCCACACCACACTCTTCCCCCAAACGGACCCCACACAACACCCTGGTCACACACGGATCCCACACAACACCCAGGTCCAACACGGACACCACACCACACCCTCCCCCTACTCGCACCCAACACCACTCTCTGGTCCCACACGAACCCCACACCACACCCTGGTCCCACACGGTCCCAACACCACACCCTGGTCCCACACAGACCCCACGCCACACGCTGCCCCCACACGGACCCCACACCACACCCTGGTCCCACACGGATCCCTCACCACACCCTGCCCCCACACGAACCCCACACCGCACCCTGGTCACACACGGACCCAACACCACACCCTGATCCGACACGGACCCCACACCACACCCAGGTCCAACACGGACCCCACACCACTCCCTGCCCCCACACGCACGCAACACCACACTCTGGTCCCACACGGACCTCACACCACACCTTGGTCCCAAAAAAACCGACACAACACCCTGGTCCCACACAGACCCCACACCAGACCCTGGTCTCATACGGACCCCATACCACGCCCTGCTACCTCACGGACCCCACAACAAATCCTGCCCCCACACGTATCCCACACCATACCCTGGTCCCACAGGGACCCCACACAACACCCAGGTCCCACACGTATCCCACACCACACTCTGGTCCCAAACGGAACCCACACCACACCCTGGTCCCACACGGACACCACACCACACCCTGGTCCCACACGGACCCCACAACACACCCTGCTCCCACACGGACCCCGCACCACACCCTGGTCCCACACGGACCTCGCACCTCACCCTGGTCCAAAAAAGACCCCACACCAAACCCTGGTCCCACACGGACCCAACACCACACCTTGGACCCACACGAACCCCACACTACACCCTGTTCCCACGAGGACCCAACACAACACCTGGTCCCACATGGACCCCAAACCACACCCTGGTCCCACACTGACCCCACACCACACAAAGTTCCCACACGGGACCCACACTACACCCTGCCCCCACACGGACCCAACACCACACCCTGCCCCCCCCCACACGGTCCACACACCACACCCTGGTCCCACACGGACCCCACACCACACCCTGGTCCCAAACGGACTCCACACCATAGCCTGGTCCCACACGGACCCCACACCACACCCTGCCCTACATGGACCCCACACCACATTCTGGTCCTACAAAGACCCCACACCAAACCCTGGTCCCACACGGACCCCACACCACACCCTGGTCCCACACGGACCCCACACCACACCCTGGTCCCAAACGGACGCCACACCACACCCTGGTCCCACACGGACCTCTCACTACACCCTGCCCCCACATGGACCCCACACCACATTCTGGTCCAACAAAGACCCCACACCAAACCCTGGTCCCACACGGACTCCACACCACACCCTGGTCCCACACGGACCTCACACCACACCCTGCCCCCACATGGACCCCACACCACATCCTGGTCCAACAAAGACCCCACACCAAACCCTGATCCCACTCGGACCTCCACACCACACCCTGGTCCCACACTGACCCCACACCCCACCCTGGTCCCACACGGACCTCACACCACACCTTGGTCCCAAAGGACCCCACACCACATCATGGTCACACACGGACCACACACCACATCATGGTCACACACGGACCCCACACCACACCCTGCCCCCACACGGACCCCACACCACACCCAGGTCCCACACGGACCCCATACCACACCATGGCCCCACACGGACCCAACACCTTACCCTGGTACCAAACTGACCCCACACCACATCCTGGTCCCACATGGACCCCTCACCACACCCTCGTCCCACAGGGACTCCACACCACACCCTGGTCCTACACGGACACCACACCACACCCTGGTCCCACATGGACCCCACACCACACCCTGGTCCCACACGGACCCCACACCTTTCCCTGGTCTCAAGGACCAAATACCACACCCTGGTCCCACACGGACCCCACACCCCACCCTGGTCCTAAACGGACCCCACACCACACCCTGGTCCCACACGGACCCCACACCTCACCCTGGTCCCAAGGACCAAATACCACACCGTGGTCCCATACGGACCCCTTACCACACCCTGGCCCCACTCGGACCCCACACCACACCTTAGTCCCAAAGGACCCCACAGAACACCCTGGACCCACACAGACCCCACACCAGACTCTGGTCCCACACGGACCCCACACTACATCCTGCCCCCACACGGACCCCACACCACACCATGGTCACACACGGACCCCACTCCACACCCTGCCCCCACAAGGACCCCACACCACACCCTGGTTACACACGGACCCAACACCACAACCTGGTCCCACACGGACCCGACACCACACCCAGGTCCCACACGGACACCACACCACACCCTTCCCGCACACGGACACCACACCACACCCTTCCCCCACACGGACCCCACACCCCACCCTGGTCACACACAGGGACCCCACACCACACCCTGGTCCCACACGGACACTACACCCCACCCTGGTCACACACGGACCCCACACCACACACTTCACCCACACGGACCCCACACCACACCCTGCCCCCAAACGCACCCAACACCACACCCTGCCCTGACACGGACCCCACACCACACTCTTCCCCCACACGGACCCCACACCCCAACCTGGTCACACACAGGGACCCCACACCACACCCTGGTCCCACACGGACACTACACCCCACCCTGGTCACACACGGACCCCACACCACACTCTGGTCCCACACGGACCCCACACCACACCCTGGTCCCACACGGACCTCACACCACACTCTGGTCCCACACGGACCCCACACCACACCCTGGTCCCACACGGACCCCACACCACACTCTGGTCCCAAAGAACCCCACACAACACCCTGGTCCCACACAGACCCCACACATACCCTGGTCCCACAGGGACCCCACACCACACCCTGGTCCCACACGGACACCACACCACACCCTTCCCCCACACGGACCCCACACCACATCCTGCCACGACACGGACCCCACACCACACCTTGGTCCCTAACAGACCCCACACAACACCCTGGTCCCACACGGACCCCATACCACACCCTGGCCCCACACGGACCTCACACCACACCCTGGTTCCCCACGGACCATTCACCAAACCCTGGTCCCACTCGGACCCCACACCTTACCCTGGTACCAAACTGACCCAACACCACACCCTGGTCCCACATGGACCCCACACCACACCCTGGTCCTACACGGACCCCACTCCTCCCCCTGGTCCCACGGACCAAACACCACACCCTGGCCCCACACGGACCCTACTCCACACCCTGGTCCCACACGGACCTCACACCTCACCTTGGTGCCACATGGACGCTACACCACACCCTGGTCCAACACGGACCCCACACCACACCCTGGTCCCACACGGACCCCACACCACACCCTGGTCCCACACGGACCCCACACCACACCCTGGTCCCACACGGACCCCACGCTACACCCTGGTCCCACACGGACCCCACACCACACCCTGGTCCCACACGGACCCCACACCACACCCTGGTCCCACACGGACCCCACACCACACCCTGTTCCCACACGGACCCCACCCCACTCCCTGCCCCCACTCGGACCCCACACCGCACCCTGTCCCCACACGGACCCCACACCGCACCCTGCCCCCACACGGACCCCACACCACACCCTGCCCCCACACGGACCCCACACCACACCCTGCCCTGACACGGACCCCATACCACACCCTGGTCCCACACAGGACCCCACACCACGCCCTGCCCCCACACGGACCCCATACCTCACCTTGGTCCTACACTGACCCCACACCACACCCTGCCCCCAAACGGACCCCACACCACACCCTGCCCCCAAACGGACCCCACACCACACCCTGCCCCCAAACGGACCCCACACCACACCCTGGTCCCACACGGACCCCACACCACACCCTGGTCCCACACGGACCCCATACCACACCATGGCCCCACACGGACCCAACACCTTACCCTGGTACCAAACTGACCCCACACCACATCCTGGTCCCACATGGACCCCTCACCACACCCTCGTCCCACAGGGACTCCACACCACACCCTGGTCCTACACGGACACCACACCACACCCTGGTCCCACATGGACCCCACACCACACCCTGGTCCCACACGGACCCCACACCTTACCCTGGTCTCAAGGACCAAATACCACACCCTGGTCCCACACGGACCCCACACCCCACCCTGGTCCTAAACGGACCCCACACCACACCCTGGTCCCACACGGACCCCACACCTCACCCTGGTCCCAAGGACCAAATACCACACCGTGGTCCCATACGGACCCCTTACCACACCCTGGCCCCACTCGGACCCCACACCACACCTTAGTCCCAAAGGACCCCACAGAACTCCCTGGACCCACACAGACCCCACACCAGACTCTGGTCCCACACGGACCCCACACTACATCCTGCCCCCACACGGACCCCACACCACACCATGGTCACACACGGACCCCACTCCACACCCTGCCCCCACACGGACCCCACACCACACCCTGGTTACACACGGACCCAACACCACAACCTGGTCCCACACGGACCCCACACCACACCCAGGTCCCACACGGACACCACACCACACCCTTCCCCCACACGGACACCACACCACACCCTTCCCCCACACGGACCCCACACCCCACCCTGGTCACACACAGGGACCCAACACCACACCCTGGTCCCACACGGACACTACACCCCACCCTGGTCACACACGGACCCCACACCACACACTTCACCCACACGGACCCCACACCACACCCTGCCCCCAAACGCACCCAACACCACACCCTGCCCTGACACGGACCCCACACCACACTCTTAGCCCACACGGACCCCACACCCCACCCTGGTCACACACAGGGACCCCACACCACACCCTGGTCCCACACGGACACTACACCCCACCCTGGTCACATACGGACCCCACACCACACTCTGGTCCCACACGGACCCCACACCACACCCTGGTCCCACACGGACCTCACACAACACTCTGGTCCCACACGGACCCCACACCACACCCTGGTCCCACACGGACCCCACACCACACTCTGGTCCCAAAGAACCCCACACAACACCCTGGTCCCACACAGACCCCACACATACCCTGGTCCCACAGGGACCCCACACCACACCCTGGTCCCACACGGACACCACACCACACCCTTCCCCCACACGGACCCCACACCACATCCTGCCACGACACGGACCCCACACCACACCTTGGTCCCTAACAGACCCCACACAACACCCTGGTCCCACACGGACCCCATACCACACCCTGGCCCCACACGGACCTCACACCACACCCTGGTCCCCCACGGACCATTCACCAAACCCTGGTCCCACTCGGACCCCACACCTTACCCTGGTACCAAACTGACCCAACACCACACCCTGGTCCCACATGGACCCCACACCACACCCTGGTCCCACACGGACCCCACTCCTCCCCCTGGTCCCACGGACCAAACACCACACCCTGGCCCCACACGGACCCTACACCACACCCTGGTCCCACACGGACCTCACACCTCACCCTGGTCCCACATGGACGCTACACCACACCCTGGTCCAACACGGACCCCACACCACACCCTGGTCCCACACGGACCCCACACCACACCCTGGTCCCACACGGACCCCACACCACACCCTGGTCCCACACGGACCCCACGCTACACCCTGGTCCCACACGGACCCCACACCACACCCTGGTCCCACACGGACCCCACACCACACCCTGGTCCCACACGGACCCCACACCACACCCTGTTCCCACACGGACCCCACCCCACTCCCTGCCCCCACTCGGTCCCCACACCGCACCCTGTCCCCACACGGACCCCACACCGCACCCTGCCCCCACACGGACCCCACACCACACCCTGCCCCACACGGACCCCACACCACACCCTGCCCTGACACGGACCCCATACCACACCCTGGTCCCACACAGGACCCCACACCACGCCCTGCCCCCACACGGACCCCATACCTCACCTTGGTCCTACACTGACCCCACACCACACCCTGCCCCCAAACGGACCCCACACCACACCCTGCCCCCAAACGGACCCCACACCACACCCTGCCCCCAAACGGACCCCACACCACACCCTGGTCCCACACGGACCCCACACCACACCCTGGTCCCACACGGACCCCATACCACACGATGGCCCCACACGGACCCAACACCTTACCCTGGTACCAAACTGACCCCACACCACATCCTGGTCCCACATGGACCCCTCACCACACCCTCGTCCCACAGGGACTCCACACCACACCCTGGTCCTACACGGACACCACACCACACCCTGGTCCCACATGGACCCCACACCACACCCTGGTCCCACACGGACCCCACACCTTACCCTGGTCTCAAGGACCAAATACCACACCCTGGTCCCACACGGACCCCACACCCCACCCTGGTCCTAAACGGACCCCACACCACACCCTGGTCCCACACGGACCCCACACCTCACCCTGGTCCCAAGGACCAAATACCACACCGTGGTCCCATACGGACCCCTTACCACACCCTGGCCCCACTCGGACCCCACACCACACCTTAGTCCCAAAGGACCCCACAGAACTCCCTGGACCCACACAGACCCCACACCAGACTCTGGTCCCACACGGACCCCACACTACATCCTGCCCCCACACGGACCCCACACCACACCATGGTCACACACGGACCCCACACCACACCCTGCCCCCACACGGACCCCACACCACACCCTGGTTACACACGGACCCAACACCACAACCTGGTCCCACACGGACCCCACACCACACCCAGGTCCCACACGGACACCACACCACACCCTTCCCCCACACGGACACCACACCACACCCTTCCCCCACACGGACCCCACACCCCACCCTGGTCACACACAGGGACCCAACACCACACCCTGGTCCCACACGGACACTACACCCCACCCTGGTCACACACGGACCCCACACCACACACTTCACCCACACGGACCCCACACCACACCCTGCCCCCAAACGCACCCAACACCACACCCTGCCCTGACACGGACCCCACACCACACTCTTCCCCCACACGGACCCCACACCCCACCCTGGTCACACACAGGGACCCCACACCACACCCTGGTCCCACACGGACACTACACCCCACCCTGGTCACATACGGACCCCACACCACACTCTGGTCCCACACGGACCCCACACCACACCCTGGTCCCACACGGACCTCACACCACACTCTGGTCCCACACGGACCCCACACCACACCCTGGTCCCACACGGACCCCACACCACACTCTGGTCCCAAAGAACCCCACACAACACCCTGGTCCCACACAGACCCCACACATACCCTGGTCCCACAGGGACCCCACACCACACCCTGGTCCCACACGGACACCACACCACACCCTTCCCCCACACGGACCCCACACCACATCCTGCCACGACACGGACCCCACACCACACCTTGGTCCCTAACAGACCCCACACAACACCCTGGTCCCACACGGACCCCATACCACACCCTGGCCCCACACGGACCTCACACCACACCCTGGTCCCCCACGGACCATTCACCAAACCCTGGTCCCACTCGGACCCCACACCTTACCCTGGTACCAAACTGACCCAACACCACACCCTGGTCCCACATGGACCCCACACCACACCCTGGTCCCACACGGACCCCACTCCTCCCCCTGGTCCCACGGACCAAACACCACACCCTGGCCCCACACGGACCCTACACCACACCCTGGTCCCACACGGACCTCACACCTCACCCTGGTCCCACATGGACGCTACACCACACCCTGGTCCAACACGGACCCCACACCACACCCTGGTCCCACACGGACCCCACACCACACCCTGGTCCCACACGGACCCCACACCACACCCTGGTCCCACACGGACCCCACGCTACACCCTGGTCCCACACGGACCCCACACCACACCCTGGTCCCACACTGACCCCACACCACACCCTGGTCCCACACGGACCCCACACCACACCCTGTTCCCACACGGACCCCACCCCACTCCCTGCCCCCACTCGGACCCCACACCGCACCCTGTCCCCACACGGACCCCACACCGCACCCTGCCCCCACACGGACCCCACACCACACCCTGCCCCCACACGGACCCCACACCACACCCTGCCCTGACACGGACCCCATACCACACCCTGGTCCCACACAGGACCCCACACCACACCCTGCCCCCACACGGACCCCATACCTCACCTTGGTCCTACACTGACCCCACACCACACCCTGCCCCCAAACGGACCCCACACCACACCCTGCCCCCAAACGGACCCCACACCACACCCTGCCCCCAAACGGACCCCACACCACACCCTGGTCCCACACGGACCCCACACCACACCCTGGTCCCAAACGGACCCCACACCACACCCTGGTCCCACACGGACCTCACACCTCACCCTGGTCCCACATGGACGCTACACCACACCCTGGTCCAACACGGACCCCACACCACACCCTGGTCCCACACGGACCCCACACCACACCCTGGTCCCACACGGACCCCACACCACACCCTGGTCCCACACGGACCCCACGCTACACCCTGGTCCCACACGGACCCCACACCACACCCTGGTCCCACACTGACCCCACACCACACCCTGGTCCCACACGGACCCCACACCACACCCTGTTCCCACACGGACCCCACCCCACTCCCTGCCCCCACTCGGACCCCACACCGCACCCTGTCCCTACACGGACCCCACACCGCACCCTGCCCCCACACGGACCCCACACCACACCCTGCCCCCACACGGACCCCACACCACACCCTGCCCTGACACGGACCCCATACCACACCCTGGTCCCACACAGGACCCCACACCACACCCTGCCCCCACACGGACCCCATACCTCACCTTGGTCCTACACTGACCCCACACCACACCCTGCCCCCACACGGACCCCACACCACACCCTGCCCCCAAACGGACCCCACACCACACCCTGCCCCCAAACGGACCCCACACCACACCCTGGTCCCACACGGACCCCACACCACACCCTGGTCCCAAACGGACCCCACACCACACCCTGGTCCCACACGGACCTCACACCTCACCCTGGTCCCACATGGACGCTACACCACACCCTGGTCCAACACGGACCCCACACCACACCCTGGTCCCACACGGACCCCACACCACACCCTGGTCCCACACGGACCCCACACCACACCCTGGTCCCACACGGACCCCACGCTACACCCTGGTCCCACACGGACCCCACACCACACCCTGGTCCCACACGGACCCCACACCACACCCTGGTCCCACACGGACCCCACACCACACCCTGTTCCCACACGGACCCCACACCACTCCCTGCCCCCACTCGGACCCCACACCGCACCCTGTCCCTACACGGACCCCACACCGCACCCTGCCCCCACACGGACCCCACACCACACCCTGCCCCCACACGGACCCCACACCACACCCTGCCCTGACACGGACCCCATACCACACCCTGGTCCCACACGGTCCCCACACCACACCCTGCCCCCACACGGACCCCATACCTCACCTTGGTCCTACACTGACCCCACACCACACCCTGCCCCCAAACGGACCCCACACCACACCCTGCCCCCAAACGGACCCCACACCACACCCTGCCCCCAAACGGACCCCACACCACACCCTGGTCCCACACGGACCCCACACCACACCCTGGTCCCACACGGACCCCACACCACACCCTGGTCCCACACGGACCCCACACCACACCCTGGTCCCACACGGACCCTACACCAAAAGTAGTGTGGATGACACGCCACAGACGATATTTTGTTTTGGGCAAATATCGTGTGTGGTGTGTCAGGGGGTTTCAGGTGAATTTAGAAATATCGTGTGTGGCGTGTCGGGGGTTTCAGGTGAATTTGGGTTGTCACAGATTTGGAATTGAGGAGTTCGTATGAGAGAAATAATTTCTGAGGTTTTAGAAGTTTGTTAAGGTTTTTTATGACGAAAATAATGTCATAGAAGTTTGTTAAGAGTTCTTATGGGAGAAATTCAAATATCGTGTATAGCATGTTAGGTTTTTCAGGAGAATTTTGGCAGCCACAGATTTGGAATTAAGGAATTCGTATGAGAAAAATAATTTCTGAGATTATAGAAGTTTGTGAAGAGTTCTTATGATGAAAATAATGTCATACGAGTTTGTTAAGAGTTCATATGGGAGAATTTTTTCAGAGTTCCTACCGATAATAAACAGATATTTAGGCTGTATATGTTTAAGTTGGATTCTTACTTAGAAACTAGTATATTGCTATATATCTGAATCATCTCACGGCCTTTCCCCTGCATCTCCCGCTCATACCTCACACCCCCTCCCTCCCCCCCTTACCTCACAATCTCTCGCGTCACCTGTGTTTACTTTACGCCGTTAGCCGGTCAGCCAGACGCCTTATGCAGGTCACCTCTTAATCTTATCTTATCTTCTCCATAATATCTGGACCGTCCCTCTCCTTCATATTGTTCATTCATAGTTCCTTTTCATTAAACTAGTCAGTTTTACATATATAAACAAAGTCAGGGTTTAGCTCACATTCCCGTCTTAGTTTTACTAATACATCTTCTTTAGTATCCAATCATATCTTCGAGATTTAAAACACAGCTATTTCAAACGTATTAAAATACAATAATTTTATTATCGAGCTCCAGCTCCTGTCCCCGCCTTAGTCCCCTGTCACCTTCGTTCCCCAAAAAAGTTGTTCTCTAAGACACCTTCGTTCATCAAAGAAACTCTCCTTCTTCCATCATGTTGTTCTTTAAGACATCTTCAGTCATAAAATTTCTCTCCAAAATGTAACTAGTTCAGCTTTTCATACCAAACCTGCACTTCTGTTAAAATATATTTTCTTAGTCACTTTACCCTAAAACTGTTCTCTGAACTACACTGTTCAAACCTACGTAACCTATCCTCTCCACCCAATGTTACTTAGTTAACGTAACGTTCCTAAACCTAACTTTACCTATCCTAACTTAACTTACCTTACCTTTACCTATCTTACCTAACTTAACCTGCATAACCTAACTTTACCTATCCTAACATAACTTACCTAACTTACCTTACCTATCTTACCTAACTTAACCTAACTTAACCTGCTTAACCTAACTTACATAACTTATCTTACCTATCCTAACCTAACCTAACTTGCTTTACCTAACTTAATCTTACATTCCCAAACTGATGTATCCTAACTTATCTAGTTCAACCAGACATGATCTAACTTACATAATTATTCCTGCTTGTCTTTTAAGTTTCGTCAATCATTGTCTCATATTCATTTACGCATTTCAATGGTTAATTTCTCAAATGGACATTTTTGCATTTCAAGTGTTATTTGTTTAAGATTGGGTGTTTAACCATTTCAAAGGATTTTTGTTACATATATGGGAATTTACTCGTTTCAAGGGCTAATTTCTCAAATGGTCAGTTTTGCAGATCAAGGGTTATTTGTTAAAGTTCATCAAGCTGCTCATAAGTTGTATTTATTATGTTTGTTATCATTTATTCTTATTCCCCAACCCCTTAACCTAACCTCTTGTAATCTTAGTGTATTTAGTAGGTTCTATCATATGTTCTTATTCCCCAACCCTTTAACCTAACCTTTCAGATGTAGTTTATTGTGTTTTTTGAACGTATCTTGTTGAATATATTATCCTTTTCATAACCTTTCAGATGTAGTTTTGTTTCTCCTTTGTATATTTTTACCTTTTTTTTTTTTGTTTTCTCATATAAGTTCATTCTTTATCTTAGTAATCATAAAATTACAATAGTAAAGAATCAGATCTACTAAGACTTGAAATTGAGAAAAACAAGGGAGTGAGAGCATGAAAAGAGGAGAAAAAGAGTAAGAGAGAGGGGGAGGAAGAGCATGGGAGCACTAAGACTTGAATTTGAGAAAAAGAAAAACTAAGTGAATGAGAGTGAGGGTGAGAGAATGGGAGCATAAGACTTGAATTTGAGAAACAAGAGAGCATTTGAGCAAATGAGTGAGAGAGAGGGGGAGGAAGAGAGAGAATAAGGGAGAGAGATAGAAAATGGGGGTTAGAAGGAGTAGGAGAAACAAAGTAAAAGAAGGAAAGAAGGTTAAGTGGGATGGTGGGTTTGGGTAAAAATATACAAAGGAGAAACAAAACTACATCTGAAAGGTTATGAAAAGGATAATATATTCAACAAATACGTCAAAAAACACAATAAACTACATCTGAAAGGTTAGGTTAAAAGGTTGGGGAATAAGAACATATGATGTAATCTTAGTGTATTTAGTAGGTTCTAAGAGGTTAGGTTAAGGGGTTGGGGAATAAGAATAAATGATAACAAACATAATAAGTACAACTTATGAGCAACTTGATGAACTTTAACAAATAACTCTTGATCTGCAAAAATGACCATTTGAGAAATTAGCCCTCGAAACGAGTAAATTCCCATATATATAACAAAAATCCTTTGAAATGGTTAAACACCCAATCTTAAACAAATAACACTTTAAATGCAAAAATGTCCATTTGAGATATTAACCCTTGAAATGAGAAAATGAATATGAGACAATGATTGACGAAACACAAAAGACAAGCAGGAATAATTATGTAAGTTAGATCATGTCTGGTTGGACTAGATAAGTTAGGATACATCAGTTTGGGAATGTAAGATTAAGTTAGGTAAAACAAGTTAGGTTAGGATAGGTAAGATAAGTTACATAAGTTAGGTTAAGCAGGTTAAGTTAGGTTAAGTTAGGTAAGTTAGGTAAGATAGGTAAGGTAAGGTAAGTTAGGTAAGATAGGTAGGTTAAGTTAGGTAAGGTAGGTTAAGCAGGATAAGTTATGTTATGTTAGGTAAGTTAGGTAAGATAGGTAAGGTAAGGTAAGTTAGGTTAAGCTGGTTAAGTTAGGTTAGGTTAAGTTATGTAAGTTAGGTTAAGAAGGTTAAGTTAGGTAAGGTAAGGTAAGTTAGGTTAAGCAGGAGGGAGCCGGTCGGCCGAGCGGACAGCACAATGGACTTGTGATCCTGTGGTCCCGGGTTCGATCCCGGGCGCCGGCGAGAAACAATGGGCAGAGTTTCTTTCACCCTATGCCCCTGTTACCTAGCAGTAAAATAGGTACCTGGGTGTTAGTCAGCTGTCACGGGCTGCTTCCTGGGGGTGGAGGCCTGGTCGAGGACCGGGCCGCGGGGACACTAAAGCCCCGAAATCATCTCAAGATAACCTCAAGAAGCAGGTTAAGTTAGGTAGGGTAGGTAAGTTAGGTTAAGCAGGATAAGTTAGGTTAAGTCAGGTAAGTTAGGTAAGATAGGTTAAGTTAGGTAAGGTAGGTAAGTTAGGTTAAGCAGGATAAGTTAGGTTAAGTTAGGTAAGTTAGGTAAGATAGGTAAGGTAAGGTAAGTTAGGTAAGATAGGTAAGGTAAGGTAAGTTAGGTTAAGCAGGTTAGGTTATACAGGATAAGTTAGGTAATTAGGTAAGATAGGTAAGGTAAGTTAAGTTAGGATAGGTAAAGTTAGGTTAAGCAGGTTAAGTTAGGTAAATGTAGGTAAGTTAGGTAAGTTAGGTTAGGTTAGGTAAGTTAGGTAAGATAGGTAAGGTAAGTTATGTTAGGATAGGTAAAGTTAGGTTATGCAGGTTAAGTTAGGTAAGTTAGGTTAAGCAGGATAAGTTAGGTTAAGTTAGGTAAGTTAGGTAAGATAGGTAAGGTAAGGTAAGTTATGTTAGGATAGGTAAAGTTAGGTAAGATAGGTAAAGGTAAGGTAAGTTAGGATAGGTAAAGTTAGGTTTAGGAACGTTACGTTAACTAAGTAACATTGGGTGGAGAGGATAGGTTACGTAGGTTTGAACAGTGTAGTTCAGAGAACAGTTTTAGGGTAAAGTGACTAAAAAAATATATTTTAACAGAAGTGCAGGTTTGGTATGAAAAGCTGAACTAGTTACATTTTGGAGAGAAATTTTATGACTGAAGATGTCTTAAAGAATAACATGATGGAAGAAGGAGAGTTTCTTTGATGAACGAAGGTGTTTTAGAGAACAACTTTTTTGGGGAACGAAGGTGAATTAGAGATAACTTTGATGACTCTGAGAATAACTTTGATCAACGAAGATGGATTGGAAAGTTTCTCTAATAAACGAAGGTGACTTAGAGATTAACTTTTATGATTTAGAGAACATCTTTGATGTCTTAGAGAATAACATTGATGTCTTAGAGAACAACTTTGATAACTCTGAGAAAAACTTTTATGTCTTAGAGAACAACTTTGATGAGCAAGATTAACTTTAGATGTCTCTGAGAATAACTTTTATAACATAGAAATTAACTTTAATGAACAAAAGTGAGTTAGAAATACCTTTTGATGACTCCGAGAAGACTTTGATGAACAAAGATGTTTTGGAAAGTTTCTCTGAAGAACGAATGTGACTCTGAGAATAACTTTTGTTAGCTCTTAGAATAACTTTGATGACTTTGAGAATGTCTTTGAGAACATGAGTAGTATTTTGTTAGCTCAGAGAATAACTTTTTGATGACATAGAGAATAACTTTTTATGTCTTAGAGAAGAACATTGATGATGTCTTAGATTAACTTTGACGTCTCTTGGAATAACTTTGATGACTTTGAGAACAAGTTTGATAGCTCTGAGAATGACTTTTATGCCTCTGATATTAACTTTAATGAACGAAGATGTCTTAGAAAGTTTCTCTGACAAACGAAAGGTTACTTAGAGAATAACTTTTATGCCTCTGAGAATAACTTTCATGTCTCTGAGAATAACTTTTATGTCTCTGAGAATAACTTTTATGTCTCTGAGAATAACTTTTATGTCTCTGAGAATAGCTTTTATGCCTCTGAGAATAACTTTGATGTCTTAAAGGATGTTTAAGGATATCGCTCGGCCGACTGGCTCCGCTCGGCCGACGGAGCCAGTCGGCCGAGCGGACAGCACGCGGGACTTGTGATCCTGTGGTCCTGGGTTCAATCCCCAGGGCTGGCGAGAAACAATGGGCAGAGTTTATTTCACCCTATGCCCCTGTTACTTAGCAGTAAAATAGGTACCTGGGTGTTAGTCAGCTGTCACGGGCTGCTTCCTGGGGGTGTAGGCCTGGTCAAGGACCAGGCCGCGGGGACACTAAAAGCCCTGAAATCATGTCAAGATAACCTCAAGAAGATGTCTTTGATGTCTCAAAGGATGTCTTTGAGTAAGTCCTTGATGTCTCGAAGAGTGTCTTTGACTATATTTCTTATTAACGACATATAATTTTAGTTAGGAACAATGATGAATATGACTATTTTAGCGAAGTGAAAGGTTACTTTAGTTAAGAACAGTGTTGGAAAGAGGCTATACATGACTATTTCAGATGAGAGAAGTGATATTTCAGTTAAGAAATGACAGGGAAACATGATGAAGTAACTATTTTTTTTAGTTGACTGATGAATACTTGTAGTTAAGCAAAAGACAAAACATGATGAACATGACTTTTCTGATGATTGGCGGATAATTTTTTTTTTTAGATAAGAAATGACAATGAAACATGATGAACACGGTTATTTTACGGTTGACTATGGAATAAGTTTAGTTAGGAAATGATGAAAGTTATTATTTTTAGTTGAATGATGATGGATAAAGTTAGTTATGAACAGTGTTGGAAAGATTCCTTTGACAATTTTTAGCTAGGAGAAAGGTTGTTTTAGTTAAGAACGGTGTTGAATGAGATTAATCCTGACTATTTTTGGTTGATTGGATAATAAGTTTAGTTGAGAAAGTACGAAAGTGACTATGTTTTAGTTGATTGGCGAAAGATTTTTAGTTAAGAAGTTACAAGAAAGGTTTGTCTTTGTAAATTTGGAGCTGAATAAAGCGTAGATTTGTTTAAGAACAGGGTTGGTAGAACTATTAAGTTGACTACGAGAATTACTTTGACATAGTTTTGCAAATAAAACTGGGTGACTAAAATTGTTGAGGGAACTGTATTGCCGATGATAATATTTGACAAAGAACTAGTTAGTGAATGGAAGAAACAAATTGGTTTAAAGAAACAAAGAACATAAAAAATTGAGGTTAAGTAAGGGAATGAACACAGTGAACATACGGTGAACACAGAAAACATGTAAGAAAAAGTTGATGAATAGAGTGAACATGCAGGGAATATGAACTTATAGAGAATATGAAGACATAATAAGGAACATAGGGAATACAAAGAATGAATCACTGAACATGTGAAGAACAAGCTAAGAACATTGAGAACATGAATATTGAGTATAAAAGTTATACAGAGAACATGTAAGGGACTGTAATGAACATGGGGAAAAATGGTAGAAAACAGAAAAAATTGAGAAAACCAGGTGAAAAAATTTGAATTGAGCATGCTGTGAACATTTGTAGAACATGGAGTGAACACAGAAAACATGGAAAAATGTGAAGAACCCAGTCGAATATAGAGAAAATATGCAAATACAGTATGATTATTGAAGGTTTGGATACGCTGGGGATGAGAAGGTAAGGGAGGGAAGAGGGTAAGGTGATTACTCTGATAAAGAGATTAGGCTGGAGAGGGACTTGATCGGATATAATTATGTTCGATGATCTAAGACAGAGGAAATGGAGCTTGGCTAATGTCCAGATTAATTTTACTACGTTAGAAGTAAGGTGATCTTAAATCTCAGGTGATTTAGTTGGATAATAAAGAACTTGTACAAAATGAGCTAAGCAGGGGAACAAGAGTTGAAACTCGGTAACTGAACTGGCTTTTTATTTACTATGTCTGAAAATGTAGTTGGGTGTTTAAATCTCCGGGGAATTTGGACTGATAGTAGTGAATTTACAGGAGTGAACTTGGACAGAGGACAAGAGCTAGAGTTCGGTAACTGACTTGATCTTATTTACTGTGACTGACATACAGAGGTATAAATTTCAGGGAATTTGATAGGATATTACCGAAGACGCGAGAGGGAAGTAAGGTAGGGGATGAGAGCTGGAGCTCAGTAACTGACTTGATCTTATTTACTGTGTCTGAAATACAGAGGGTTAAAATTTCAGGGAATTTGATTAGATATTAACGAAGATACGAGAGAGAGCTAAGGCGGAGGACAAGAGCTAGAGTTTGGTAACTAAATTACTGTATTGAACTACAATTGAAATATGATTATTTTTAAATTTTAGAAGGATTGGACTGTTAGTACTCATTATACGACAGGGGACTAAGGCGGGGACAGGAGCTGGAGCTCGATAATAAAATTATTGTATTTTAATACGTTTGAAATAGCTGTGTTTTAAATCTCGAAGAAAATGATTGGATACTAAAGAAGATGTATTAGTAAAACTAAGACGGGAACGTGAGCTAGACCGTGATTTTGTTTATAAATGTAAAACTGACTAGTTTAATAAAAAGGAACTATGAATGAACAATATGAAGGAGAGGGACGGTCCAGATATTATGGAGAAGATAAAATTAAGAGGTGACCTGCATGCGGCGTCTGGCTGACCGGCTAACGGCGTAAAGTAAACACAGGTGACGCGAGAGATTGTGAGGTAAGGGGGGAAGGGAGGGGGTGTGAGGTATGAGCGGGAGATGCAGTGGGAAGGCCGTGAAATGATTCAGATATATAGCAATATACTAGTTTCTAAGTAAGAATCCAACTTAAACATATGCAGCCGAAATATCTGTTTATTATCGGTAGGAACTCTGAAAAAATTCTCCCATATGAACTCTTAACAAACTCGTATGACATTATTTTCATCATAAGAACTCTTCACAAACTTCTATAATCTCAGAAATTATTTTTCTCATACGAATTCCTTAATTCCAAATCTGTGGCTGCCAAAATTCTCCTGAAAAACCTGACATGCTATACACGATATTTGACTTTCTCCCATAAGAACTCTTAACAAACTTCTATGACATTATTTTTGTCATAAGAAACCTTAACAAACTTCTAAAACCTAGAAAAATATTTTTCTCATACGAATTCCTTAATTCCAAATCTGTGACAACCCAAATTCACCTGAAACCCCCGACACGCCACACACGATATTTCTAAATTCACCTGAAACCCCTTGAAACGCCACACACGATATTTGCCCAAAACAAAATATCGTCTGTGGCGTGTCATCCACACTACTACCAAACCCTGGTCCCACACGGACCCCACTCCACACCCTGCTCCAATATGGACCACACACCACACCCTGGTCCCACACGGACCCCACACCACACCCTGGTCCCACACGGACCACACACCACAGCCTGGTCCCATACGGACCCCACACCACACCCTGGTCCAACAAACCCCACACCACACCCTGCCCCCAAACGCACCCCACAGCATACCCTGGTCCCACGCGGACCTCACACCACACTGCTGGTCCCACACGGACCCCATACTACACCCTGATCCCACATGGACCCCACCCAACACCCTGGTATCACACGGACCCAACACCACACCTTGTTCTCACACGGACCCCACACAACACCCTGGTCCCACTCGGACCACCACACCTCCCCCTGGTCCCAAACGGACCCCACACCACACCCTGGTCCCACAAGGACCTCACACCACACCCTCCCCCCACATGGACCGCACACCACATCCTGGTCCAACAAAGACCCTACACCAAACACTGGTCCCACACGGACCCAACACTACACCCTGGACCCACACGAATCCCACACTACACCCTGTTCCCACACGGACCCAACACCACACCCTGGTCCCACATAGACCCCAAACCACAAACTGGTCCCACACGGACCCCACACCACACCCTGGTCCCACACGGACCCCACACCACACCCTGGTCCCACACGGGCCCCATACCACACCCTTTCCCCACACGGACCCTTTCACCTCACCCTGGTCCCACACTGACCCCACACCACACCCAGTTCTTACACGGGTCCCACACTACACCCTGCCCCCACACGGACCCAACACCACACTCTGCCCCCCCACAAGGTCCCCACACCACACCCTCGTCCCACACGGACCCCACACCACACCCTGCTCCCACACAGTCGCCACACCACACCCTGCCCCCATATGGACCCCACACCACATCCTGCCCAGACACAGACCCCACACCACACACTTCACCCACACGGACCCCACACCACACTCTGGTCCCACACGGACCCCACACCCCACGCTGGTCCAACACGGACCTCACACCACACTCTGGTCCCAACCGGAACCCACACAATACCCTGGTCCCACACGGACCCCACACCAGACCCTGGTCCCACACGGACCCCATACCACACCCAGGCCCCACTCGGACCCCACACCTTACCCTGGTACCAACCTGACCCCACACCACACCCTGGTCCCACAGGGGCCCCACACCACACCCTCGTCCCACACGGACCCCACACCACACCCTGGTCCCCCACGGACCCCACACCTCACCCTGGTCCCATGGACCAAACACCACACCCTGGTCCCACACGGACCCCACACCCCACCCTGGTCCTACACGGACTCCACACCACACCTTCGTCCCACATGGACCCCAAACCACACTCTGGTCCCACACGGACCCCACACAAAACCCTGGTCACACACAGACCCAACACCAGACCCTTGTCCCATACGGACCCCTTACCACACCCTGGTCCAACACGGAACCCACACCACACCCTTCCCCCACACGGACCCAACACGCCACCCTGGACCTACACGGATCCCACACCACACCTTGGTCCCGAAGGACCCCACACAACACCCTGGTCCCACACAGACCCCACACCAGACCCTGGTCCCACCCGGACCCCACACCACATCCTGCCCCCACACGGACCCCACACTACACCCTGGTCCCACACGGAACCCACACTACACCCATCCCCCACACGGACCCCACACCACACCATGGTCCCACCCGGACCCCACACCACATCCTGCCCCCACACGGACCCCACACTACACCCTGGTCCCACACGGAACCCACACTACACCCATCCCCCACACGGACCCACCATGGTCACACACGGACCCAACACCACACCCTGGTCCCACACAGACCCCACACCACACCCAGGTCACACACGGACACCACACCACACCCATCCCCCACACCCCACCGTGGTCACACAAGGACCCCACACCACACCCTGGTCCCACACAGACCCCACACCACACACTTTACCCACACGGACCTCACACTACACCCAACCCCCACACGCACCCAACACCACACTCTGGTCCCACACGGACCCCACAACCCACCCTGGTCCCACACGGACCTCACACCACACCTTGGTCCCAAACAGACCCCACACCAGACCCTGGTCCCATACGGACCCCATACCACACCCTGCCAGCACTCGGACCCCACACCTTACCCTGGTACCAAACTGACCCCACACCATACTCTGGTCCCACAGGGACCCCACAACACACCCTGGTCCCACACGGACAACACACCACACCCTGGTCCCACACGTACCCCACACTTCACTCTGGTTCCACACGGACCCCACACCCCACTCTTGTCCTACACCGACCCCACACCACATACTGCCCCCAGACGGAGCCCACACCACACTCTGGTCCCACACGGAACCCACACCACACCCTTCCTCCACACGGACCCCACACCACACCCTGCCCCCACACGTATCCCATACCACACTCTGGTCCCACACGGACCCCACACCGCACCCTGGTCCCACACGGACACCACACCACACCCTGGTCCCACATGGACCCCACACCACACCCTGCCTCAACACGGACCCCACACCACATCCTGGTCTGTTACGGCCCTCTCGGGACGCAACGGGGTCCTTACTCTGATGTTGTTAGAGGAAGATATATATATCCGTTCCCAAGCCAGTAGTGGCTATCAAGGGATGTGATCCGTGACGCAAGTAACTTAAAGGGTAAGAACTTAATATTATAATTACCATCACCAAAATAAATATATAAAAAGAATACGCAGGGGAAGGGGTATTAACACTATACAAGGGGATTATTCACAATATAGTCTTCTGCTGAAGACTCTGGATCCAGAAGCTAGGTGCTGAGTCCTCGGTGCTTTCTTCGTGGCCTCACAACGTGTCCTCTGAGAATGCCGAGCCTACCCTGGCCACAGGTCAGCCAAAACACAGGTCCACTGGGGGCACCGCCGTGGAGGCCGTCAACCACAAATCCAGCCGGTCTGCTGGCAGGTTCTGGACCCGCAACGCTGGTCAGGCCACTCCACTAACGATATTAGGGTAAACACCCTAGACAGGAGTCTCGTGTGATATCACAAATCACCCTCCTGTCCTCAATACCCCAGTGGATGATCGTCTCCAACAGTCGGTCCCGGGTAATCCTTTTACCACCACTTCACTGGCAGACTAACACACCACAGTGTTCTTCCGGGGGGGGGGGGGGGCGACTTCACAACGGCTGCAGCAAAATACAAGGTATGGAGACTGGCTGCCTCGGGTAGACTGACTCAACTTCCATCACAGCAGTCCCAGGTCGACTCTGGAAGCAGACACGTCATCAATAACAGGGACACTACAACACCTCACTTACAGGCTCAGACACAAACGCCCGACATATCCACTCCATAGATGGCGTTGTAGTCTGAGCACCACCTCACCAGAGGTCAGTGGCGGCGGTGTAGAGTGCTGAACGGGACTGGAAACTGGCCCTTGTGGCCGGTATTCGCCGTCCTCCCCAGGTGTCGTCGTCCGTTTGGCGGGGGTTTCGGGAGCTGACCCACAGATGGCGTGGTCGTTACTGCTCCGTGCTCGGACGCTGGATCCGGGTTTGTAACATGGTCCCACACGGACCTCACACCTCACCCTGGTCCCACATGGACCCCACAAAACACCCTGGTCCAACACGGACCCCACACCACACCCTGGTCCCACACGGACCCCACACCAAACCCTGGTCCCACGCGGACCTCACACCACACCCTGGTCCCACACGGACCCCATACTACACCCTGGTCCCACACGGACCCCATACTACACCCTGGTCCCACACGGACCCCGTACAACACCCTGGACCCACACGGACCCCACACCACCCCATGTTCCCACACGGACCCCACACCCCACCCTGGTCTTACACGGACCCCACACAACATCCTGCCCCCACACGGACCCCACGCCACACCCTGGTCCCACACAGACCCCACACCACACCCTGGTCCCACACGGACCCCACACCACACCTTGGTTCCACACGGACCCCACACCACAGCCTTGTCCTACACGGACCCAACACCACACCCTGGTCCCACATGGACCCCATGCTACACCCTGGTCCCACACGGACGCCACACCACACCCTGGTCCCACACGGACCCCACACCACACCCTGGTCCCACACGGACCCCACACCACACCCTGCCCCCACTCGGACCCCACAACGCACCCTGCCTCCACACGGACCCCACACCACATCCTGCCCCCACACGGACCCCACACCACACCCTGCCCCGACACGGACCACATACCACACCCTGGTCCCACACGGACCCCACACCACACCCTGCCCCCACACGAACCCCAGACCTCACCTTAGTCCCACACTGACCCCACACCACACCTTGCCCCCACACGGACCCCACACCTCACCCTGCCCCCATACGGACCCCACACCACACTCTGGTCCCACACGGACACCACACCACACCCTGGTCCCCCACGGACCCTTCACCAAACCCTGGTCCAACACGGACCACACACCACACCCTGGTCCCACACGGACCCCACACTACACCCTGGTCCTACACGAACCCCACACCACACCCTGCCCCCACACGCACCCAACACCATACCCTGCCCCCACACGCAGCCCACACCACACCCTTTTCCCACACGGACCCCACACGCAACCCACACCACACTCTGGTCACACACGGACCTCACACCCCACCCTGGTCTTACACGGACCGCACACCACATCCTGCCCCCACACGGACCCCACACCACACCCTGGTCCCACACAGACCCCACACCACACCCTGGTCCCACACGGACCCCACACCACACCCTGGTCCCACACGGACCCCACACTACACTCTGGTCCCACACGGACCTCACACCACACCATGGTCCCACACGGACCCCACACCACACAATGGTCCCACACGGACCCCACACCACACCCTGGTCCCACACGGACCTCACACCACACCCTGGTCCCACACGGACCCCACACCACACCCTGGTCCCACACGGACCGCACTCCACAGCATGGTCCCAAACGGACCCCACACCACACAATGGTCCCACACGGACCCCACACCACACCCTGGTCCCACACGGACCTCACACCACACCCTGGTCCCACACGGACCCCACACCACACCATGGTCCCAAACGGACTGCACACCACACAATGGTCCCAAACGGACCACACACCACACAATGGTCCCACATGGACCCTACACCACACCCTGGTCCCACACGGACCTCACACCACACCATGGTCCCACACGGACCCCACACCACACAATGGTTCCCAAACGGACCCCACACCACACAATGGTCCCACACGGACCCCATACCACACCCTGGTCCCACACGGACCTCACACCACACCCTGGTTTCACACAGACCCCACACCACACCCTGCCCCCAAATGGACCCCACATCACACGCAGGTCCCACACGGACCCCACTCCACACCCTGCCTCCAAACGGACCTCACACTACACCCTGGTCCCACACGGACCCCACACCACACCCTGGTCCCAAACGGACTCCATACCACACCCTGGTCCCACACGGACCCCACACCACATCCTGGTCCAACACAGACCCCACACCACACCCTGGTCCCACACGAACCCCACACCACACCCTGGTCCCACACGAACCCCACACCACACGCTGGTCCCACATGGACCCCACACCACACCTTGGTCCCACACAGACCCCACATTACACCCTGCCCCCACACGGACCCAAAACCACACTCTGACCCCACACGGACCCCACATCATACCGTGCCTTTACACGGACCCCACACCACACCTTGGTCCCACACGGACCCCACCCTAAATCCTGCCCCCACTCGGACCCCACACCACACCTTGCCCCCACACGGACCCCACACCACACCCTGGTCCAACACAGACCCCACACGACACCCTGCCCCCACACGGACCCCACACCACACCCCTGCCCCACACGGACCCCACACCACACCCTGCCCCAACACGGACCCTATACCACACCCTGATCCCACACGGACCCCACACCACACCATGGTCCCACACGGCCCCCAAACCACACCCTGCCCCCCATGGACCCAACACCACACCCTGCCCCCCCATGGACCCCACACCACACCCTGCCCCCCCATGGACCCCACACCACACTCTGGTCCCACAGAGACCCCACACCTCACCCTGGTCCCATGGACCCCACAAAACACCCTTCCCCCACACTCGTCGCACGTAAGAAGGTGGGGCGAGGTCCCACCGCCCCACACACGTGTCTCATCTACTTCCATAATCCCTCTATCAATTTGGCTAGTCTAGCTCCAAGCCTATGACCTCGTAATCTAAAGAGACAGACAGAGATACCGTCATTCTCCTATTGTATAGATGTCTTTTCTGTCTGTCTGTAAGTCTGTTCAAGGTTGGATGTCATTCCCAAATTGGCAGTGGGAATGGTCTGGGGAACGGGATAATCATAGGCTGGTCGGGATCGCCAGAATTCAAAAGGGAATAGCATGCCAGGGCCTCATTCAGACCCCCACGACGATTGGTGACACTGCCGGACAACTACACAGCTAAATATATTCGAAAATACCTTAAAAATAGAAAACTTATAGTAATGTAGAGAGAGAAAGAGAGAGAGAGAGAGAGAGAGAGAGAGAGAGAGAGAGAGAGAGAGAGAGAGAGAGAGAGAGAGAGAGAGAGAGAGAGAGAGAGAGAGAGAGAGAGAGAGAGAGAGTGAGAGAGAGAGAGAGAGAGAGTGAGAGAGAGTGAGAGAGAATGACATACAGACAAACAGACATACACAGACAGACAGACAGACAGACAGACAGACAGACAGACAGTCAGACAGACAGACAGACAGACAGACAGACAGACAGACAGACAGACAGACAGACAGAGAAGGAGACAGTCAAAGACAGAGACACAGTGAGAGACAGAGGCAGAGAAAATGACAGAGAAGGACAGAGACAGAGACAGACAGTAGATAGATGGATGCATAGATGGATAGATGAATCGGTGATTGTAAATATAGGTTGTTAGATTCATGGATAAATAGATGATTATTGGATAGACCGATGAGTAATAGATAAATGGATAAATGGATGGATAGGTACATAGATTGATTGACAAAAACGTTCATGATAGATTGTTGGGGGATAGATAGATAGATAAATGGAATGAAAGATGATTTAGTGCATGGATAAATAGATGGATGGATAGAGGGATAGATAGATGGATAGAAAAGGATAAAATGATATATATATAAATGGATAGAAAGCTGGATGGTGTGGGGAAACTCCAGGCAGCTATTCTCCTTTTTAAATTGACCTAATATGATAGAGTTTTATCATATTTATTTTCTTAGTAAGTAAGTAATTAATTGAGTGAAACTGTATGTACTTGTTAAAACTGCCTCCCTGGAAACACAAACCGAAACTGTCTCTATTTTCCGCTTGTTACAACTTGAAATAAAGTTGTTACATCTTGGCTTCACGTGTTTATGACGTATTAGAACGTTGTTACAACTTGCTATATTGGTTGTTATAACTGGTTAGGTGGTGTTAAAACTTGCTCGAACGTTGTACCAACGTCGTAGTTTCGGTGTGTGTTTGGTGGGCTGAAATTATCTCACATAGTTGGGGGGACAATTTGTAGCTTAAACCACTTTGAGATGGCTCATTCTTAAACCACAAATTGTTTACCTTTCAATATATAATTATATCATACCACATATGGTGGTCTAGTCTACTATTATTATAGTATTATCAATTATGAATACTACTTCTATAATAACTAAAGAGGGCTTAGCTGTGCCTGTAGTAGGGGCCTGCTAAGGATGTGTAATTGTAGCAGAAAAGATGGGTGTGGCCCTGTGCCTCTGAGTGCCACGTAATGGCGGCTCCAAGCCCTGGCATACAGCTAGGTAAATTATGTGTAAGGCCCAACTGTCTGCTCAGCTTCTTGCTACTCCAAATCCCAAATTACCTGTATTGGATGCAAGGAATTAATAAAATTTCCCTAAACATATAATTACAGGTATGACATGGAATATGAGGGTGTTAAATGGGGTACACGTACTTTTGTGTTTTTTTTTTATGCTAATAACCGGCTACCTATCTATATTAAAATGATGCACCAGAATAAAATAGAATGTGGTAGTCGGATACTCAAGTGCTCCTGTTGTAGTGGTGTTGCTGTGGTAGTTCTCATGGGATAGAGTAGGTCTATCGAGACTAGTATCACAACTCTCGGGAGCACCCGGTCTTGTTGGTGTTTTGGTGTAAGGTGACGCTACCTCCCTCCGTGTCCTGTGGTTCTACTTCGCAACTTAATTTTACAACAAAAGGGGAGTCAAGCTATATTTTGGTGTTAGTAATTATATTCAGTCTTATTGAATACTTTTTCATTCAATTTAGACACGAGACTGCTATATAAACAGTATAATAATAATGTAAATATACGTGTCATCTGTGACGTCACGGAGTCTTCCATTCTCTATTCTTAAGGGGGATACTCTAAAGAGAAACTATGTTATTATGTGTGTCGGATTTCCGACAAATGGATAGATAGATGGATGCAGAGACGGATGGATAGCAATATAGATACAGGGATTCATGGATAGATATATGGATAGATGGACTGAAAGATGGTCAGATGAGTCATTAGATGGATGGATAGATGGATAGTTTTTCGGTGCTCCTATTCCCACATATAAGAGTCATATTTCCTTATAAGTAACTATCTAGAAGAAGTTTTAATTGATCCTATAACACTTTAAAGGAAGCAAGAAGCTGCAATTAGAAGAAATATAAAATATAGTTTATTTGGGCTGAGGCTAAGATACGACTCTACACATAAGGGGCATAACTGGCCGACCCCTCACAGTGTTCAAGAGAGAACTTGATAAACACCTCCAAAAGATACCTGATCAACCAGAGCATGCTGCACAGAGCCAGAGCATGCAGCACCAGCTACAGCTTCAGCAAGAGGAGAACAGGAAATTAGAGTTAGAAGCGAACCGGATGGTTGAACTGATGCGTATACAACGGGGTTTGACACAGCAGACTGTTTGCCGGAACAACCACTATGTTAGAGAGCGTGACCTCCCTGCGTTCATACCCCAGGAAGCGGAAAGTTTCTTTGACCACTTCGAGAGGGAGGATTGGGCGAAACTGGTGCAGATTGACTGGAGAGGCCAGGGAGGCCTACAACATGCTAGACATAGAAGAATGTCTAAATCACGATGCATTAAGGAGTACAATTCTTCGTTCCTTCCACCTGACGCCTGAGTCATACTGGAAGAGGTTTCGTGAGTACCCGCGAGCACTGGGGAGGAGCACTATGCAGAGGCAGCCAGGGAGGTTATCTTGAGATGATTTCGGGGCTTAGCATCCCCGCGACCCGGTTTTCGGCCAGGCCTCCTTTTGTTACACTGTTACACACCTCCAGGAAGCAGCCCGTAGCAGCTGCCAAACTCCCTGGTACCTATTTACTGGTAGGAACCAGGGGCATGAGGGTGAAAGAACTCTGCGAATTTTTTTCCGCCTCCACTGGGAATCGAACCCGGAACCTCAGGACTACGAATCCATGCGCTGTCCACTCAGCTGTCAGGCCGTCCCTACAGGGAGGCAGCTGGATCGTAGGTTCAAGTGACTGAAGTTTGAGGAAGTGGAGACTTTTGAGGACGTGAAGCCGCTGATGGTTGTGGAGAAGCTCAAGAACTTCTCACTACCATTAACCACTAGTTAATGATGGTTAACTAACTAACCACTAGTTCGTGAACACCGTTGCTACTATTGTAGCACTTTGCTATATCATACCTAATTGTGTAATGGTAACCTGGAATATTTGATGTTGTAGGACCTTATTCAATCTACAATTTTGACCTATAAACATGAGACAGTCTGACAGAAGATATCAGGGAGTCATTGAAAACCTACACCCAGGCTGAGCCTTAGAAGGTGTAAGGACTAGGAAGAGGAAGATAACTCTTGCAGTGTGGTAATAGGGGATAATTGGAAATATCTCTATTTCTCATTAGATGCTGCCCCCACTCCTCAGTCCTTGACGGGTTAATTAAGGTAATTAACTTTGGAGCAGACGAGTCACTTGAACAGATAACTGGAGGAACTTATTAATCAGGGTTGTTAACGTTTGACTGGAGAGGTCAGGGAGGTCTCTTTCCCTAATAGACTCACAGGAAAACTTCCAAAACACGATGTGATATGTGCTCTGGTATTCAGGAGAGATTACGGGAACTAAACCTCATATAGCTGGAAGACAAAAGAGAATCGTACTGTTATTCTCTGAGGAACTGATGAGGTAAATAAAAATAGTTTATTTAACAGAGGCAGCATACACACACTAGCGGACACAGGTGAAAACTGAGTACCCAAATGAACCACAGAGACCTTTGAAGAAACATTCTCAGAGTAGTTAACAAATAAAATGCATTAGGCAGTGATGTGGGGAAAGGCAAACTAGATACACAGTTTTAAATGTAGATATGATAGAACCCAATAGGTTCAGAAATCTGTACACGTGTACAACTGTATCTGTTCAGTTAATTGACAGTTGAGAGGCACGACCAAAGAGCAGAAGCTCAATTGTTCTCGCCTAATTGCTTGCGAAGGGCAAGCACAATTAGATGAGTACAATTAGGTGAGTATAAGCAACCATCAATATAAAAGAGAGAGCAGTCTCTGTTGCTAGCAGGAATGGATCCAGACTGCAAATCGTGGAAAACTTCAACCTTGGAAACATAGATTGGGAGAACAGGGACCCACATGGTGGAACAGATCCATGGAGAGCTAAACTATTGGACTTAGCACCAGGAAACTTTCTAAGTGAACATGTGAAGTACCCACGAGAATGAAAAGCAGTGATGGACCAGCAAGATTTGATCTGATATTCTCCCTGAAAGAGTCAGATATAAGGGAAGTAGGAATTAATGCCCTACCCAAGGACTTGTCCAGAAATCAGAGTGCTGGCGTACGGTAGGGGAAACTATGATAAGATGATAAAATTGCTAATTAGGAGTACCATGGGAAACAAATGTCGGAGGAAAGTTTGTGCACTACATGTTTGAGTGTGCTCCAAAGAAGATCATCAAATTAGATACAATGTACGTATAATTAAAGAGACTAAACATACTCATTGACATTCCTCCACATAGCTAATGGGTAAAATAGGTATTTTTCCCAGTTAACAATAATAATACCAAGATATTTATGAATGGGAGGTTAGGTGAGACAGTAGCTACACTTTACACCAATTTATGTGTAACTGGAGCATTGAAAATAATGTTCTAGTTTAGGGAGTCTAGAAATAGGCATTCAGTCAACATTTACACATATCCACCTTCTTATCCCACTATTCCTATCATAATCAAAGCTTCCTTCCTTCCTTTCCTTTCTGTTTTTACCTCTTTAACTTTATATTTGATTAAAATATTGGTATATAATGATAATAGATATTATACTCAACCCAACCTTAATAAATTGTACACTAATATTTTTAAGTAAAATATACCAAGTAAAGCCTTGGTCTCACCCTTTTTTTTTATCTGTCTGTCTGTCTGTCTGTCTGTCTGTCTGTCTGTCTGTCTGTCTGTCTGTCTGTCTGTCTGTCTGTCTGTCTGTCTGTCTGTCTGTCTGTCTGTCTGTCTGTCTCTCTCTCTCTCTCTCTCTCTCTCTCTCTCTCTCTCTCTCTCTCTCTCTCTCTCTCTCTCTCTCTCTCTCTCTCTCTCTCTCTCTCTCTCTCCTCTCTCTCTCTCTCTCTCTCTCTCTCTCTCTCTCTCTCTCTCTCTCTCTCTCTCTCTCTCTCTCTCTCTCTCTCTCTCTCTCTCTCTCTCTCTCTCTCTCTCTCTCTCTCTCTCTCTCTCTCTCTCTCTCTCTCTCTCTCTCTCTCTCTCTCTCTCTCTCTTTCTAGTTAAGTTAAGATGTGGGAATCTGTAAAGATTTATTAAATACTTATATTTCAAGACTACCAATATCAAGAGAACTAATTCTCACCCAGGAGTTAGTGAGCTTATTGTGGGGTTGAATCCTGGAGAGGGTCAGAAATTCGACCTTGGGGGTGGGAAGGAGGAGGCTTGACATAAGCCTAACATGTATATATACACTCTGGCTGCCTGTCCACCCAACAAAATGAATTAATTATTAGTGTCGAGGGAGCTGCGAAGTAAGAAGATGCGATAATTATAATAAAGTGTCTCAGGAAGGAATGTGTGAGGTGGGAGGTTGGAATATACAACTCAAGTGATCTGTATTACAGATAAATGCATGACAATTAAAAAAGGAAATTTAGATTGGCTGTAGGATGGGAAGTAATGGGAAGCATTAGCTGTTTAAAATATTACAAGAAACATTGTTCCGTGAGACTTTGTCTGGTAGTACGGGCAGCGGATGACAAGAACATTACAGTATTTTATTAAACAACACCAGAGAGAGAGAGAGAGAGAGATATGTAAGAGACAAGTGTGTGCCGGCTATTTCAAATTACGCGGGGCGGGAAAGTGCCTGCTGCGGAGGTGGGGGGGGGGGGAGGTGCCACGCTGTGGAGGAGGAGGAGGGAGAGGGTGCCACGCTGTGGAGGAGGAGGGAGAGGGTGCCACACTACAGAGGAGGAGGAGGGAGGGGGTGCCACGCTGTGGAGGAGGAGGAGGGACGGGGTGCCACGTCGTGGAGGAGAAGGAGAGAGGGGGGTGCCATGCTGTGGAGGAGGAGGAGGGAGGGTGTGCCACGCTGTGGAGGAGGAGGGGGTGCCACGCTGTGGAGGAGGAGGAGGGAGGGGGTGCCACGCTGTGGAGGAGGAGGGAGGGGGTGCCACACTACAGAGGAGGAGGAGGGAGGGGGGTGCCACGCTGTGGAGGAGGAGGAGGGAGGGGGTGCCACGCTGTGGAGGAAGAGGAAAGAGGGGGGTGCCATGCTGTGGAGGAAGAGGAGGAGGAGGGAGGGGTGCCACGCTGTGGAGGAAGAGGAAAGAGGGGGGTGCCATGCTGTGGAGGAGGAGGAGGAGGAGGAGGGAGGGGGTGCCATGCTGTGGAGGAGGAGGAGGAGGAGGAGGGAGGGGGTGCCATGCTGTGGAGGAGGAGGAGGAGGGAGGGAGGGGGTTCCACGCTATGGAGGAGGAGGAGGAGGAGGAGGGAGGGGGTGCCACGCTGTGGAGGAGGAGGAGGAGGGAGGGGGTGCCACGCTGTGGAGGAGGAGGAGGGAGGGGGTGCCACGCTGTGGAGGAGGAGGAGGGACGGGGTGCCACACTACAGAGGAGGAGGAGGGAGGGGGTGCCACGCTGTGGAGGAGGAGGAGGGAGGGGGGTGCCATGATGTGGAGCAAGAAGGCAGTGAGGTGGGAAGGGGGGGGGGGATTGGGGACGAATGCGTGTAGGTGTGTAGTGGCACATGCACGGGTGGAGCTTGGTGGATGGGTTGCCGTAGTGTTGGGTGGAAGCAGGTGTGTGGGGAATTTTCCCAGCATGAATTTATTTGATTTACGCAATTTAAATTATTGACTTATTAGTTTACTTTAATTTAATATTATTAATTAAGAATGGACTGTATATATAATAGTGGAGTTTATTTTGCAAAGTGGACTTTACTGAAAGTTTACCCTGCTGGGTGTTATCCTACTGTCAAGTTTGGGGGTATACGTACATAGACTATACTACCAATAGTAGATAATAAATAAATTACTAAATTAATGTTAGTACAAGTGTTAAATTGGGTAGTTAAAGATAAATATCTCTTAGCTAGCGATTAGAAACAGCTTAATAATATGCACTGGACATCCTTCTATCCCGTGTATGAACCTCGTTGGACATGGTCTGTAATGGTGACCGGGATGCCTATGTTACCACAGGCTGACTCCATGTTATTTCTTCCTCACTAGAACTGCATCTGCGGGGTACCTACTAAGTAATAATCTGACCCACTACTATACACAGCATATATATATATATATATATATATATATATATATATATATATATATATATATATATATATATATATATATATATATATATATAGTATATATATATATATTATATATATATAATATATATATATACGGCAAGAAATCTATATTATGGAACAAGAGCTTACCCGTTCCGTTCCGAGTAGTTCTCTAGCATCATACCCGGGCTACGAATATATAATACACTTGGCCAAGAAAAAGTAATATATTATACAAGTAGACCGGGAACAATACTTCCCAAAGTAGCAAAATCTAAGGTTTAGCGGACTAATATTGTTTCCTATATTACGAAATTCGCGAGAAGTATGGATGCTGCGAGCACGTACTGATTCTTGATGAGAGGCGGTACGTGGGAGCGTCTGGAATGCCCTGCGCACAATGGCGTCTCGCTTGGCGTCTCCCTCCTCGACTCGATGTGGATTTGTCATTACCGACTTAGGGAGGTTGATCTTGGATTTGATTGATACTTAAATCTAGTTCTAATGAGTAATTTTTTATCCTGTTTAACCCTTAGACTGAAGGTTTTGTTTTCATTATAGAGGTATTGTGCATAAATAGTGGTTTTCCTTACTTGGCAATATCCCATTTTCTCTGAAAAGCCACTATACTATATGTTTCCTATAATGATTATCTCATGATTATTAGTGGATTAGTAATATTAGTATGTCCTAACATAACCGTTTTGGCTTGGTATGTTAGGGGTTAGTAATTTCGTGTTGGAATTTCCGACAAGGTGGACGGACTCCCGAAGGAAAGTCGGTTTGAAGGGGAGGATGTGTGGAGTGAAGGCTTACCGGGTGGAGGGAACTCTAGGTAGAGGTCTAAGCGGGAAGGTGTCTGATTTGTGCACCTGTAGTCAGGCAAAATTTCACAACGTGTTTAGCTTGACGATCGGGTGCATCATCCCTAAAGAGCTGGCATCATGGTATGTCATTCAACAAGGATCAAGAACACATCTTAACAATCAAGTCTAGTTCCTACAATATGGTGCTGCATTGCACAGTCTAGCAGCTGTGACCACTAGTGAAGGGGTTAGGTACCTGTCCCTCACGGGTTCATTGCCCTACTGTCTGTACTTCCTCATAATACTTATATTTATTGTCATGATTATAAGTGGGCATAGCCTAGGCTTACTTAAGGTGATAGTTGTTCCGGGACGTTCCCTCCATACTTGAGCATCTGTACTTAATAGGATATGATTGATAGATAAAAGTAAACCAGTGAGATAAAGAATAATGAGACTCTTGGGAGTTAAAGAGGATATATTGTGAGAAAGAGTCAGAACTCGATGTTCCTCCTCTTGGACAAGGTGGGGAAATGCCCAGGAAATGCAAGGTGCTTGCGGATCTAAAATGTCCAAGAGAAGACGGTGTGGACCAATTAGCGTCGTGCAAGAAGTGACGTCACACCAAGAAAACGCTGATGATAGGCGGTGAACTTGGCAATTCACCTCCGAGGACGAGCGGTGACGGACTTCCTGTCTATTGGCCTGATCTTACCTGGGCTTGTTTCGATAATTTTGAAGCTTATGAGGAGGCCGAACCAGGAATAGTTAGGGCCGTGATTCCCAGGAAGACTGTGGCCCAGGATCATCCTCGTCTGTAGACGGATTGGCTGGGATGATGTGGTGAAGGCCTGACACATCTCAGCCACCGGAACTTGACCCACTGAGTTTATATTCTACCTATGGAACAGTAATTCATATTGTTATATTATTGCATTTCAGATATCATAAATGTTATCACCAATGTCTGTGTCTAAAGACCTGCCAATCAGGTCTCATTTAAAGTGATTCAGATCCACATTGAATATCAAGCTATTTATTTTGTTTGTTTTTCGTTTGTGATCAATGCATATATTGATCACAGAATACTTGCTTTCCAGTACAGAAACGCTGTGGGTTTCTGTTCTGGGAAGAGGGAGTCATAGTGATCATTGTCCGATCCTGGTTGACGGGTCCAGCATAACGCCCACACCAGTAATGGTTTGTACCACACATTCATATATAGCTGAGCATTGTTCCCTTGTACACTGCATATTTAGTTCAGCATATAATGTAAAATTAACTTGACTTTAACTGCCCATGCTTCAGGGGAAAAAATAATAATCTGTTGCTGCTGTAACAATTAGCTGGTTTTATCTACACAGGTGATGTCAGGGGTGTTGAAGTGCGGGCTGGTGAGGGCCGTGGGGCGCCTGCCACCTGCCCTGTCCCGTGCCCTCGCAATTACAGCGATACCTTGCCAAGCAACAGCAGCAGCAGCAGCAGCAGCAGCAGCACAGAAGGCGCCAGTTGCAAGACCAGTCTCACAAGTGCCGGGACCAAGAGCTTATCCTGTGATCGGTGTTCTTCCTTCCGTGCTCTTGGACAGATGTACGTCACTGTGGCCAGACCAAGTGTGATGCTTACATATTTTATGTTTTCTTTTCATCAATTTCTATACTAAAACATATCCCTCAAATCCATTTTATTTTGAATCTCTGACTTCCACAACTCTCTGATGAGGCAGCTTACCACTGAACTATTTATGAGTGTAAATTTACATAGTAGTTCTCTTTCATTTGAAATAGGAACTTAAAGTAGTGAATTAATATATATCTATTCCACAGCCTTCACTCCCAAGTACATTCACCTGTTCATGCAAAAGATGGCTCAGAAATATGGCCCAATTTTTCAATTATCGTTGCCATTTAATCCGCCGATGGTGGTTGTGGTTCGACCAGAGGACGCTGAGGCTCTGATAGGCGCCACCATGAACAACCCCTTAAGACAAGGCTTCGGTTCCTTACAGAAGATCAAAGACGAGACGGCAGACAACTACTTTGAGAATAAAAATGGATTATTGTTAGAGTAAGTATCACTTGGTCAGTAGTGTAACTGTGTTTCACCAGAACAGGTGTCAGCTCTTGGTCCCTGCCTTCCAACCCTCGGTCACTTACTGCTTCTTATTATTCCTTCTCTTGAAGCTGCGAATGTCTTCAGACACTTGCCCATCACTCAGGAGAAGGTCCTCACTGTCTTGACGAACTTAACTAAGACATTTCTGTTATTCGTTTGTGGCTAGTTTCCAGCAATTGAGACTACCAATAACTATCCATTTTATTCTGGGTCATTCATCTATCCTTCTATCGAACCATCTATCAATCCATCTCCTCCCGTTCTCATTGACACTTGCAAGTTGCAATTCTTTCCCTTCTGGGTCACCAACAGTACGTTATCTTGCATATATTCCATCAGTTTCATATTACTGTTTTCTTTGCAAATGAAATTATAAAATATCATAGATAATTTTTTAATAAAGCTATATGATCTATAAATGAATTCGAATATATATATATATATATATATATATATATATATATATATATATATATATATATATATATATATATATATATATATATATAAACTGAATAGAGCTTAACCATCTTTGATTTTTTATACCTGCATTTGGGTGAGGTGATATGTTACAACAGTTTCGGATGAGGTGAAAACAAACTTTCACCACAAGACAGAACACGACACAATGGGTATTGAATGGAAGTAATTGCAGAGGGCCTATTGGCCCATATTTCTTGATGCTTCTATATTGGAGCGGAGTCTTGAAGTGGGTAGAATATAGTTGTGCATTAATTGGCTGTTGATTGCTGGTGTTGACTTCTTGATGTGTAGTGCATCGCAGACGTCAAGCCGCCTGCTATCGCTGTATCTATCGATGATTTCTGTGTTGTTTACTAGGATTTCTCTGGTGATGGTTTGGTTGTGGGAAGAGATTATATGTTCCTTAATGGAGCCCTGTTGCTTATGCATCGTTAAACGCCTGGAAAGAGATGTTGTTGTCTTGCCTATATAAGGAGTTTTTTGAGGCTTACAGTCCCCAAGAGGGCATTTGAAGGCATAGACGACGTTGGTCTCTTTTAAAGCGTTCTGCTTTGTGTCTGGAGAGTTTCTCATGAGTAGGCTGGCCGTTTTTTTATTTTTTAGTAAATCGTCAGTGGTATCTTCTGGTTTTTGTCTGTAGGGATAACGTTTCTATTAACATTATCTTTCAGGACCCTTTCCTCCGTTTTATGAGCTATGGAAAAGAAGTTCCTGTAAAATAGTCTAATAGGGGGTATAGGTGTTGTGTTAGTTGTCTCTTCAGAGGTTGAATGGCGTTTCACTTTCCTTCTTATGATGTCTTCAACGAAACCATTGGAGGAGCAGTTGTTGACTAGAACCTGCCTTACCCTACAGAGTTCTTCGTCGACTTGCTTCCATTCTGAGCTGTGGCTGAGAGCACGGTCGACATATGCGTTAACAACACTCCTCTTGTACCTGTCTGGGCAGTCACTGTTGGCATTTAGGCACATTCCTATGTTCATTTCCTTAGTGTAGACTGCAGTGTGGGAACCTCCGCTCCTTTCCATGACTGTTACATCTAGAAAGGGCAGCTTCCCATCCTTCTCCATCTCGTAAGTGAAACGCAACAGAGAATTCTGCTCAAATGCCTCCTTCAGCTCCTGCAGATGTCTGACATCAGTGAAAAGTAACATAAGAAAGATCGAGAAAATTCGTGTTAGAATTATTAATCTTACTTTTTCGGTCATATTTAATAATATATATATATATGTATATATATATATATATATATATATATATATATATATATATATATATATATGTATATATATATATATATATATATATATATATATATATATATATATATATATATATATATATATATATATATATATATATGTTGTACCTAGTAGCCAGAACGTCGTACTCGGCCTGCTATGCAAAGCCCGATTTGCCTAATAAGCCAAGTTTTCCTGAATTAATATATTTTCTCGAATTTTTTTCTTATGAAATGATAAAGCTACCCATTTCATTATGTATGAGGTCAATTTTTTTATTGGAGTTAAAATTATTGTAGATATATGACCGAACCTAACTAACCTCACCTAACCTAACCTAACCTAACCTAACCTATCTTTATAGGTTAGGTTAGGTTAGGTAGCCGAAAAAGTTAGGTTAGGTTTGGTAAGGTAGGTTAGGTAGCCGAAAAACAATTAATTCATGAAAACTTGGCTTATTAGGCAAACCGGGCCTTGCATAGTAGGCTCAGAAGTGCGTTCTGGCTACTAGGTACGACATATATATATATATATATATATATATATATATATATATATATATATATATATATATATATATATATATATATATATATATGGCACAACTCTCCTAAACACGAGAGTTAAGTATACAACTTTAGAACACTTTCCCACCAGGGGACTCGAACCCTAGCCAGCACAGAAGCCTTCCAGCAACTGGCATAACAGGTACGCCTTAACCCGTTCCACCACCCGCTCAGACACTTAAAAGAGATGGTAATTTCGGAGTATTTAAATACCCCAAAGATCAACACCTCCCAAGAGCACCAGAGCAAGTGAGGGGTCATTTATACGTTAATTTCATCAAGTCCCTGTTAATATGGGAAGACACAGTGTCTCTGCTTAAGGCACAACTCTCCTAAACACGAGAGTTAAGTATACAACTTTAGAACACTTTCCCACCAGGAGACTCGAACCCTAGCCAGCACAGAAGCCTTCCAGCAACTGGCATAACAGGTACGCCTTAACCCGCTCCACCACCCGCTCAGACCCGCTCAGACCCGCTCAGCGGGTTAAGGCGTACCTGTTATGCCAGTTGCTGGAAGGCTTCTGTGCTGGCTAGGGTTCGAGTCTCCTGGTGGGAAAGTGTTCTAAAGTTGTATACTTAACTCTCGTGTTTAGGAGAGTTGTGCCTTAAGCAGAGACACTGTGTCTTCCCATATTAACAGGGACTTGATGAAATTAACGTATAAATGACCCCTCACTTGCTCTGGTGCTCTTGGGAGGTGTTGATCTTTGGGGTATTTAAATACTCCGAAATTACCATCTCTTTTAAGTGTCTGAGCGGGTGTTGGAGCGGGTTAAGGCGTACCTGTTATGCCAGTTGCTGGAAGGCTTCTGTGCTGGCTAGGGTTCGAGTCTCCTGGTGGGAAAGTGTTCTAAAGTTATATATATATATATATATATATATATATATATATATATATATATATATATATATATATATATATATATATATATATATATATATATGACCCATACTGAGGAACAGTATGGGTCATATATGCATTACCGAAGAACACCTTGTTACTGACCTACGTTTCATTCCCTCATACGTACATTTCTGCATAGTTGTATGCATCATGTGTGATGGATACTGTTTCACCTCCTTCAACACGCTTCCAGATACTTTCAGCTTACATTAATTCAGTATAATTAATATTGTCTTAATTAATAATTATGAAAAACAAGAACATAATTAATTAGATGTTTTATATTTTAGTGATTGTAGATGTTTAGTCATTAGATGTTTTAGTGAGTCATTGTAGATTATCGTTTCAGAATGTCTCAGGTGCTTTTTTCATACCGTTATGAGGCTTTCTCCTATTCCATATCTCTGAAATTGTTCGATAACTTTATTTCTTCATTACACGTTATTTTGAAACATTCCTATAACACAGTCTCTCACTAAATTGTTCAGTCGTCTATCAGAAGATACTCAGACTCAATCTAGAATATTTAATGTAGGCTTTCATTTAGAATCTCTCAAAATCTTGATATATTCCTGTTGGGTCATTCTTTCTTGCGTAGTCCGGTTACTTGACTATTCAAAGATTTTCTGTTCAGGAAATTATGGTCTAGTTTATGGAAATTTTTTATCCTTGGATGCTATGTCTGTCGCACTCTATTCCTGTGTTGCTCTTACTTCCACACCGCTCACTAGGTGGTGGAATTATCACATTATCTTGTGAAGTATTAGAATAAGGAATTTAGGCTGAGGATGCCATCTAAACAAAGCATCATCTCCCTTGTGGAGAAAATCGTGAAATAAATCTAGGCCAGCAAACTCAGGTTTGCATGGGTGTGTGGATTGCGAGTTCGACGTATCATGGACAGTTTCAGTAGCAATAGTTTATCAAGAAAGAAAGTTTGACGTGCTAGGATTATGCAAGACCTTAAACGCAATTAAATAAGAACTGATAACATCAAACTCATTCAGGGATTTTTTTTATTAAGATATACAGATGGGCAGATGTACATTAGGTACATCTGCATTTGTGCAGTTACCCTAGACTATATGAAGGGGGAGTACAGTGTGTCAAAAAGCTAGCTACGTGATGCTAAAAAATCCCTATCACACAGGATGGTTAGTCATACAGGGCCATATGTTCAGTATCCTGCACTGGCAAATTTTGGGTACACCTGTGAAGATATCTTCAAGAATACGAGAGTGAATAAAGTAGTTGCAAAGCTCCAGGTACCTCATGCCAACTGGTCTGAAAGGTCTAATAAATGGGTTCTCGGTGATGTAGTGTGCGAGATCATGCCGCAGTTCCTGCTCACAAAGTTTGCACCTGGAGTGCTCAGGATTGGGAGATCCGTCACTTGTAGCCACCTGCCACAGGTAACAGTAACCCAACCTGATCCTGGCAACCACTGTGTTTCACAGTCTGGTGGACGTTTTGTGCTTCCCATAGATACAGGTTTCAGATCTGAACAAATCATAGCTTTTTATACTAGTACTTTCAGGTCGTTTGGAGTCATTTGTGGAGAAATTTCTTTCCTATCAGACCTGAGTGTTTGGACCAATATAGTTTTGACAGTAGAGATGGGGATACCTAGATCTAATTCAACTTCATCTATGTTGCACGGTAATTTGGCTGCAATGTCTGTCTCATTATGATGGGTTATATTCATGTGTGATGGTATCCATACAAAGGAGATTCGAGACCCTTTACTCTGTGCAGCAATTAGGTCATTTATAATTGGTTGTATGAGGTTCTTGCTGTCGATCTTCCAGGAGACGTTTTCGATTGCTTGAAGAGCAGACTTTGAATCACAAAATATTATTCCTCCTCCAATGTTTTTTAATGTACTGGTAGCTAGTTGTAATGCTGCTAGTTCTGCTTGTGTGGAGGTCAGCCAGTTGGTTAACCTGACATTGACAGTCTTTGTGCCAAATATTATTTCTATAAAACCTACATGCTGCTGCAGTCCGTCCAGTAGAAGATTGGACTGAGCTTTCGGTGTAGACACAGTGCTGGTGAGATCTTAAATTCTCGATGAGAGAGGCAAATGTTTCGAATGTGACAGCTTTGAGAAGAGCAAGATTCTCATTGTCTTTCTTGGTGACAGGTGTGTATGATACGTGAATGGTGGGGTACAGATAAAGAGGAATATCAGAGACAGGTAGATTGCACTTAAAAGGAATGTTGAACTTAATGAGATTGTAGGCATTTTTTCTCAGCCATGAATCATAAAAAGAGTGAGTTGGTATGTCGGCACCAGTCAATAGGGTGTTAACAGCACTAAATAATTTGTCTCTGAGCAATGCTGGAGATGAAGGGTCTCTCATGACTTTAAGGCAAATGGTCGTGTTGACTTGCATAATTCTCTCTGGTATGGTTGGAAGCTTCTGTTCTTCCCTTATGTTGATGATTCATGTGCATCTTGGGGCACCAAGAATTATCCTCATGGCCTCATTCTGTACTACTTCAAGTTTGTCCAACACAGAGGAGGGGAAATTAATTAAGTGCAAAGCATTATAATCAACGAGAGATCTAACAAACATCATATAGAATAGTCTAGCATATTTAATATTGACACCAATATTCTTACCTGTAAGTGTTTTCAGTGGTTTTAGTCTTTCTTTTTACCTACGGTGTAGATCGTTTACAATGTCACTGTTAATACCAACCTCAAGGTATTTGTACTGCCTACACGTTTCAATGTTCTGATTGTTGACCTTAAAAGTTATAGGGACGTTAACATGGATATAGTGTTGATTCTATTGAATGATGTCCTAATTAAATTTTACACGATATACTTGTTATCTGTTTGTTCTGAATTACAGTATTATTAACAGTATATGGGACTCAAAATATTTTATACATATTTTAGCAGACCTATATGTGTTTTCTTTAATTATTAACAGAAAATAATTAAAATATATATTAATAATTCTAGTAATATATAGTACTAATAATTCTAGTAATATATATAAATAATAATGGAAATATTCGTTTGTTCAAAATCACTAATCTCCGAAAGTTCTTCACCAATTGCCTTGAAATTTTCACACAACTTTCCATTCTCATCCGAGCGGATTTTTATATACATACTATATAGATGTGACGTAGGTGACGGGAAAAAACATGTTTTTTGAAAAGCTCTGTTTTTCATGTGTTTTTCATGTCAGGGAAATCTTCGAAACCTCTTTACCAATTGCTTTGAAATTTTGACACAACATTGTTTTCGAATAGGCGAGTGTTTTTATATACCAACTATATACATGCCTCACCTGTGACAGGGAAAAAAACATGCTATTTTTTTTAAAACTTCGCCATATGTAGGACATAAGAGCAACACACGTTGTAATCTCCAAAAGTTCTTCACCAATTGCTTGGAAATTTTGAAACAACGATTCCATTCGAATACGTGCGTGTTTTTATATACATACTATATAGATGCCACACCTGTGACAGGTGAAAACATGCGTTTTTTTTTTTAGACCTTGCCATCTGTTGCACGTAAGAGCAACACACGATATACAAAATATGTTACGATTCATTTCAATATTCCCGATTGCATTGATAAATTTAATTTTCATAGATTCTGATGGATTTTCATTTTGATTTAATTGTTTTGTGTGATGTTGCGTTGGAATTTAGCTGTGTTTTTACCATACCGTTCATTTCGTAGGGTATAGCTTATATGTTTTTTTTTTTATTGTTTTTACATTTCGTTTTTTGAAATGTTCTTATCTTTCAGTGCAATTGGTGGTCAATTTGAGCTGTGTCGATTGATCTGCGTTTGAATTGAAATATTTTGTTAGTGTTTTTTGTTTTTGTTTTGAAAATAAGAAAAGGGACAACACGTTTATTTCACAGCTGCAAATGTGCAACAAACAGCCTATGAATCCACCGGCTACAACGTTAACTGCTTTCTTCACGTTGTCAAAATGACGCGTTAGCGAAAACACTGCTGTATTCGGAAGTGCCTACTGTAATACACATAGAATGCGGGTAGAAAATCATTTGAACGACGCAAACGAGGAGAGCGAGTCGATAGGACAACTTGGCATATTCAAATAAACTACGATAGGCAGACTGTACACCGTGCATCCCAATCAAGATGAATGCTTCTTTCTTCGCATGCTGTTGGTAAATGTGCCCGGTCCAACGTCTTTCCAGCCATTGAGATTTGTCCACGGCATAACTTATGCCACTTTCCGTAGTACATGTCAATGCTCTTAATTTATTGGAGAACGACCGACACTGGGATGTATAAATTAATGTCGCGTCCAACACGTCACATCCAAATCAAATTCGAGCATTGTTTGCTTTCATATTGACCACCTTGCTCCCCTTCGTCTCCATCAGAGTTATGGGACTCTTATATGGGTTATAAATCGCACATGGCTGAAGATATTATCCATCGATTACTCAAGGAAAATTCAAATATGAACAAAGATTTTACATCATAAATCTACAACGAAGCGTTGATAATGACTGAAGATTTGTGCTTAGAAATCGCGAACAAAGTTCTAAATCAATTGGAAATGCCATCACCAAATCGATCTGCTGCTGCTTCGTTCGATGTAGAATTGCGTCGTGAACAAAATTACATCACAGATGATCTGTTGTTGTATGTGCAGTAAACATTCCTAAAGCTAACGATTGAGCAAAAAGGGATTTACAATCAAATAATTCAAACTGTCAATAACGGACTTGGAGATATCTTTTTAGATGCGCCAGGAGGAACTGTAAAACCTTCCCAATTAGATTGATTCTGGCAGCATTTCGGTACCCAAAATGGCATAACCTTAGCTCTTGTATTGTCCGGAATAGCTGCGACATTGCTACCAGGTGGAAGAACTTCTACTTCGGCTATGAAATTGCCATTGAGCATGCAATTCACTGAAACTCCCACGTGCAACATTTCCAAAGCATCCGGCATGGGAAAAGCATTGCACAATTGTAAACGTATTGTTTGGGATGAATGCACAAGTGGCCCACAAAAATCGCTCAAGGCTCTTGATCGATCATTGCAAGATTTGCGTGGAAACATTCAGACCATTTGGGAACACATTAATATTGCTTGCATGGAGATTTCAGGCAAACATTACCTGCAATTTCTCGATCGTACACCAGCGAACGAAATTAATGCTCGCCTGAAACACTCTACTTTGGGGTGTCACAGTAAAGACGTTAAAATTATTACAAATATGCGTGTCTAGCAGCAAAACGATCCATCAGCTGGGATATTCTCACATCAATTTCTGAAAATTGAGAACGGAAACGTGCCTGATTGATCTGACCTCAGGACGAATTTCATTGCCTCATTAACTTCTACAATTTAGTGACGTCAAAAAAATATTTGTTTGAAAAAGTATTTCCCAATATTCAAATCAATTATAAGAATCACGATTGGCTGAGGGAACAATATACTTTGTTCTTGGCTGCAATATACTTGCGGCCAAGAACAAAGACGTCTACGAACTTAACAATATTGTTTCAGTCTAACATTCACAGCGAGGTAGTCACATACAAGTCCGTCGACACTGTTGAGGAAGCAGATGAAGCGGTGAATTATCCAACAGAATTTTTTATTTCACTCGATCTGCCAGGGATACCATCACACGTATGTCATTTGAAAATCGGCGTGCCAATTATCATGTTGCGAAATATCAATCAGCCAAAACTTTGCAACGCCACGCACCTTGCAAGCAGAAAAATTAATCATCAACGTCGTAGAAGCGAATCTTGACAAGGACCTTTGAAAAGTGAGGATGTCCTCATTCCTCGCTTTCCTACGATTCCAACAGATATATCATTTCAATTTAAGAGATTGTAATTTCCAATTCGATTTACGTTTGAAATTATCATCAAGAAAGCTCAGGGCCAATCTTTAGAATTGTGCAGTTTATATCTAGACACGGATTGTTTCTCACAGTGGACAATTATATGTTGCGTGTTATAGAGTCGTCAAACCAGACAATCTCTATATCTCCACAGACAATGGAACAACAGAAAATACTTGTATACCCACAAGCATTGTGAAATTAAACATATTAGAAATGTGCGCTTTCTCTTTTCTTTCTTTTCTATTTAACCAGACTGAGCCACAGCAACGCGGGGCGGGTACAGCTAGTATATAACTTAAATAGCTGAAATATATAATAAAAATAGTTGAAATAATAATAGTATAATAATAATAATAATAATAATAATAATAATAATAATAATAATAATAATAATAATAATAATAATAATAATAATATGTAATTGTAATTACAAAGACTGCAAAATAATACACAAGGAAACCATTTAAAATTTAAACATCTTTTATCTGGCATGTGAACCCATGAATAGACAATTACAAGTAGCCTAACATTGTCTGAAACATTTTGATATTTCCACAGTTTAATGTTCAATATTCATAATATTGATCTGTCAACTGAATTAAAATATATATACTTTGCTTATCTCTAATAATTTTGTACTAGTTGGTTACCAGAGTGCTATACTTGATTGTTCGGCCCATACAATCAATTGTTTCCTTTGAAGATGTAAATGCAGGAAGTGTTTTGGCATAATACCAGCCCATCCTCATGTTTTGGGAGTACTTAAGGGAAGGATGAGGCCCATTGTACATATACTGACGTACAACGCAAATAGAAAATAGAAATCGGTACCACTGAATTAGGACAAACATGAAGAGATTTTCTATGTTGCAAATGCAAACTAAATAAATTGTATAACCTAACCTAACCTTCATGGGCCTAATACATGCTATCTGAGGCTTAATATAATAAAAATGTGTGCTATACTAGGCCTAGAAATATTTACGTTTGTTATTTAGATTATTTTTTTTCGGACTCTATAAAGTGAATAGTTCCAAATTCTAGTATCTAATTGCTTAGTACGTCAAAGATTGTACTGTTATGCAGTTGCACGAACTACTATCTATAAAGTTGGATGGATTGACAGTGCGCAAACTAAATGCACGCTTTGAATCTTCAGAAGTTTAGGAAATGCTGATGAATGTGTGAGAGGAAGTGGTTGTGTTTTCTGGTCTTTATCTATCCATCCATCTATCTATCTATCTGTGCACAACCACTTGGGCTGAACGGTAGAGCGACGGTCTCGTTTATACAGGTCGGCGTTCAATTCCCGACCGTCCAAGTGGTTAGGCACCATTCCTGCCCTCCCCCCCCCCCCCCGTCCCATCCCAAATCATTATCCTGATCCTTCCAAGTCTGTATAGTGACGCTAGCTAGGTGCTTCTCCTAATTCCTCCATTCCGTTCCCTTCCCTTCCGGTCCTGTTCGTGACGTGTTGTAACACCACTCCATCACTTCAGATAATCAGTATCAGGCGCAGTAAACTGTTACTGTTGAAGTTCCTCTGTGTTCTATTTTTTTCTAAAGTTATTTAAGGGTGAAAATAATCATACAGGTGGAGGACACGTGTGCAGTATGGTGCTAGTGCTACTTATACAAGACCAGGAAGCAGTGTAATGTATACACAGGACCAAGAAACAGTGCATTATATATACACAGGACTAAGAAGCAGTACACTTCATATTAAGCTTGGGTCATCAGACAGATGTAACAGACATGTGAACTGTTTGCTCAACATTGACTTTACCAACATAACTTTACGTAACATTTTCTTCAGAAACCTCTTAAGTATGAGAGAAAAGCAGTAAGATAGAAAATTACACCTCATTTATTTTACAAATAAATGTTTCGGAGATAATAATAGTGTTAAAAAGTTTAACACAATTATCAAAAAGTATAAATAAAAGTTTAAATATTTATGAAAATCAATATAAATTAATATCTTAAAAAAATCTTTATTAAAAGATGTAAATACTTAAAAAAAAGACTTAACAACCTTCATGCAGAGGACGATATTAATGTATGATAAATGGAGTCGTGAAATCTGAGATGTTCCACCCAGATGGAACATTAAATGTAAATAAAAGAGTTATTTACTGCCCAGTAGAAATCGCCCTCTTTGTAACTTCGATTTTTTTTTTTATTTATAAAAGAAACCACAATGTACAAACAGAAAACCCACATACAAAGAAAAGCAAGAATACATACAGGATACACAGAATACAGTAATACAACAGTTAAAGAACCCAAACACAAGAATAATCAAAAGTTAAATACACATGATAGAAAGAATATAACAAACCCCAACACGGGCACATAAGACAAAACTAAAATCAGAATAGGACACATAACCAAGGCAAGAAACACAAAGCATTAATAACAGAAAACAGAACCACACAGGGAACTGTAAGTACAAAAACAAAGAACAAAAAAAAAAAACACATGCAAACGACCAGAAGGCAGTAAGGACACAAGCACATGATATAAACCATCAAAACACCAAACACACCACTACATCAGCACAATAGCACAACCAGCCATGCATAAGACACACAGAGCCGGAAGTATAAAACCACACAAAACATATACAGAAAGACACGAACACATAAACACACACGTAAACCCCACACAAGCAAACCCATAAAAAAAAACGGAACACGCAGGAATCGGAAAACAAAACCCCCCCGACCCAGAAACACACACGCAACCCCACCCCACACTCACGCACCCATGCGCGAGCAACACCACAACACACAATAGTCAATGAGGAGGATATTTCTCAGGGAACTTCCACGACTGATATTTCCGCTTATAAGCCACCCATATCAAATACTCCAGTTCTGTAATAGGACGGCCCTCACGACACCGCGGGTACTCCATATACTTGGGGATCACCACATCTGGTGGAAGCGATCGCCTCCAACCACAGGACACCGAAGACGAAGAACCCGTCAGGGGAGGCAGGAACACCACCGCCGAGAAAGCAGGAGATACTGGAACAGCGGGCGGAGGCTGCCAAGGCGACAACACCGCCTCCGACAAAAGCAGGAGACACAGAAGAAATGGCCGGAGACGTGGGGGGCGGCAAAACCACCGCCAACAAAACAGGAGACAGGAAAGGGGACACGGAACCCTCAGAGCGAGCAATTTTTTTCAATACCACCACCAGGTCGCCACGTCCACGCTCAACCTCGCAAGGGGGAACCACCCCCCAAGAGGAACTGGAACCATCCGACGCGGGCGACGCACCCGAAGCATGAGTCACAGACCCCACACAGGCCTCCACTCCCACAGCAGGAGCCACCCCAAGGCCCTCACCATCCACGGGACCCACATCGGCACCAGATGTACCACCCTCGCGCTCCACATAGGAACAGCTCTCAGAAGAAACATCAACACTCACCGCATCCTCACATTTCTCCACCCACGCACAAGGAGGCGAAGCACCCGTATCCATACATGAACGCTTGGGGACAGGCCGTTGGTCATCGGAGCTGTTACCCCCTGGTAAGAGGCACCCGAGAGGAGCCGGCAGCAGGCCGCCCCACAACCGGGGAAACACGACCCCGCAGAATGTCAGCCTCAACAATACGGGGGACGAGAAGGAACAGGTGCGGCCGTAGAAGGGGAAGGGACCAACACAGGTTAAGGCGCCCGCAGGGACGTCGAAGGCGACAGAGGCGCAGAGTCGGAAACAGGTGCAGAAGCCGTCGGAAGCAAAGAGATAGACTGCAAGGGCGGAGCCGCGCTCACCACCACCACCTCGTCATGTTCACCACCTCCCGCACATGCCGGGCCAACAGCCAAGGAATGCAGAACCACCACTGGGTCAGCACGCGGCAGGGGAACATCCCCACCCACTCCATCATGAGGCGACAGGTTCTGCGCCACCAACAGGGTAAAATCCTCTTCCCTGGAACAAATTAACAAGTGCAGCAGCGACTCCAATGCAATCAGCTGCCAGATGCCCCTCAATGCCACAACGAAAACATTGTCGAGGCTGCCCTGCGTAGAACGCCCGCATAGTGTAGCCCATCAAGGTAACTGCGGAGGGAACAGGAGACTTGAGCCGCAGGCCGAGAGTCCGGCTCCCACACGAGACTCTACGCCACCTGCCGGCAGAGACGGAGTTCATCCGAATGGAAACGACAGTAGCAAACTGGCCAAAGTACCGTCGAAACAAAGCCTCCGTGAATTCAAACGGCACACCATGCAGGGCCACATACGTTACAGAGCAGCATCGGTCAGAGATAGTGACGGTACCACCGTCCCCAGGGAAAGGAAGAGAGCGCCCATCGTAACGGGCCACGAAGTCCTTATAGACATCAGAGGAGATAAACTTCACAAGTGCCTAATGGGTGGTCAGCAGTTGCAGCCCGTACACATCGGCAACACGAACATGTAACATATCCAGCAGGACAATCTCAAGGGCTAGGTAAGACGCACGTCCAGAAAATTCCAGACCCACGGTCTCAGAGCGGCGAATAGGGGGAAGGGGGGTCCCCATGGTGCCGACTCAACAACAATGCCCTCCCACACGGAACGCCGAGCAACGACTGGGGAGCACTTGAGGACCACGTCTAGACCCCCTGGCGGTCAGGCTAGCAATACAGTAACTTCAAAATTGTAACTTTTTTTTTTTTTTTTTTTTTTTACATGCAAGCATGCAAGATAAAGACAATAAATACAATAAAATATCAGAGAAAACAAAAACAAAATACAGAAGCAACCGGCCAGAAGGACCGACAGCACAGGACAATAATTAGCACAAATGGAGGAACAGCATACATCAAGACAAATTAAAGAACAAAAACAATAACAAACAAGCAAATAATGTAAGCAAATAAACAAAACAAACAAACACCGGCCAGAAGGACCGACAACAAAACACATCAAAATTTAGAAAATGAAACATAACACAAGACAATGCACACACAAGCAAATCATCAATATAAACAAAGGGAAAATTAAAAAGAAAACAATACAACATGGTAATACAAGGTAATACATGAAGAGAATACACACTCTGCAAAACACAGGCCAATCAGCGGACATACTTGCCCGGGAACAAAGCCCGGGGGAAACGCACATTGAACGCCTCCCAACGTAACCACCCCCAAGGGTCTCGTACACCCACCAGGGACGCCATGTCATCCGGAACCCTAGCTACAAACACTCGCAAGCAGGGGACCCAAATGGTATCACTCCTGACGCGAGTAACTGCCACAATCCCCCACATCAAGGGAACACCCCCACCATGAAATTCCCCCGGCTCGTCATTCAGCAGTAACTCAGCAATCGCCGACCAGTGACTCGGTGGCATCACCGACGCCGGCAACACGTCCCCCAGGTCCCCAACACACACCCTCACAAGAGGGGGCTAGACATAGGACACCACCACCGGGGCACCAGCGGCCACGGGCACACCACCAGACGACTGCAGGGAATCAGAGTGGCGCGCATCCTTCCGTAATGTCACAATCAGGCCACGCCCAGCACCAGCAACCACACCATTCCTGGGAGCGGGAGCCACCACCTCCCACTGCGGAGTATCCCCAGGCGGAGAAGGAACGGAAGGCACCCCCGAGACCTGGGCACCAGTATCAGCAGGCACATGAACCTCTGCCACCACCAACCGTAGAGACAGCGACATATCCGGTTCCACACCGGCAACTCCCAAGGACCCACAGTCACCGAATTCCCCAACATCGGCCCAGGCAGACGACAAACGCCTGGAACGCTTGGGCTCCGGCCGGAGATCGTCAGAGCCGGAAGCGGACCCAAAAACACGGGTCCCACCAGCTGGACGAACTGACGCCCGACGCAGAACGGCAGCAGCCTCCACCACAGGGGGAACTGGCCCACACACAGCAGGAGGCTCCGCAGCCACCCCTGCACCCAGCACATCCGGGACCAGAGGCGAGAACACAGGGCCAGGCGCAGCAGCCGAAGACGAGAGAGAAGGCGGCGGCGCGTCACAACGATCACTAGGAAGGCCTTCAGGAGCAGCGGAGACAGTGACAGGAGCACGTAGACCATCCGATGGCACTGCAAGACCCGGAAGAAGTCTGTAACAATCGGAGGAACGTCCGGCGACGTAGGGGGAGCCGCATCCGCTAACTGAACGCTCACCTCTTCATCCCCGGAGACCTCCTCCAGAGGGAGCGGTGGGAAATCTTCTTCTTCCCGGAACAAGTTGACTGGAGCAACCGGATCCGCAGTGCATCCGGCAGCCTGATGCCCCAACATGCCACACCGGAAACAAGTACGGGGTTGCCGGGCATAATACACCCGCACGTAGTACCCTAAAAGTCAGACAGAGGATGGAATGTCCGACCTCAGGCGCATCCCGAGGGTACGAATGTTCGTCTTCAACCCTGCATATTTTCCAGAAGACAGCTTGTGCATCCTCACACTGACGATGGAGCCAAATCTCTGGAAGAAACGCCGGAGAAGGGACTCAGGGAATTCCATGGGGGCCCCATGGACGCTCACATACGTCACGGCACCACTCCGATCAGATATGGCCACAGAACCAGTGCCATCCAACAACTTCAAGGTACGGCCCTCGTACCGCAGGTGAAATCCACGGTACGCCTCCTCACCGACAAACTTGATGATCACCCGGCGAGCAGTCACCAGCTCAACCCCGTAGACCTCCTCGACCGGGACATGTATCATGTCACACATGACCTGCTCAATGAAAGGATACCCTTCACGGCAGGTAAACTCCAAACCCACGGAGTTTACCCTCTCAACAGCGGGAAGATGGCCGCTCATCGTAAAAGCGCCACGTCAACACCAGGCAGGGACAGCAGGGAGGGTAGAGACACCCACCCCCTGCTGGCGAAAACTGCAACCTCCCCAAACTGCCGGAGCGGTCAGACGACACGTCTGCACCCTACGGCAGCTCAGGTGGGACTCAAAATTGTAACTTGTAGCTTCGGCCTCACTTGCGTGGGGGTCCGCGATTCGAATCTCCTAGAGCCCAGGTGAATGAAATACAAAATAAATAAAATATAAATGTAAATGAATTACTAAATGTTAAGGTGTAATGTAAACCAGCTGGAAGTAGTGCAGTAAAATTACTGTATATAAGAGCAAATATCACTGACAACACACAACATAATGCTCCCTATTGTTACAACTTGTTAGAAAGTTGCTACAACTTGTTACAAAGTTGCTACAACTTGTTACAAAGTTGCTACAACTTGTTACAAAGTTGCTACAACTTGTTACAAAGTTGCTACAACTTGGTATATTGGTTGTTAGGAAGTGATACAACTTGTTCGAAAGTTGCAGCAATGTTGTAGATTCGTCGTGTGTTTGGTAGGAGCTAGGATAACTCACAGCTTCACAGTGATTCCATAGTACCATGAATCATTCGCTAACAGCAAGTGAATTATAGCGCCCACAACTGGCAGCAGGTAGGTAATTGCTGGCAACCCACTCATCGTGAAAGTTTATCTTTTTCCATATATTTAAGTAATAATTATAATGTTATTTATTACGAGGACCAAACCACACATCAGAAAATTATGAAACGACAACATTTCGGTCCCTCCAAACATTATTAGGTCGTGTAAAATGGACCAAAACGTCGTCTTTCTCCATTTTTTGATGTGTAGTTTAGTCATCATATCTTCAGCCACGTTATTGTTTCTCGTCGTCTGCATGTTATTTATTCTTTAAAATGCTGTTATTATATTGTTGCAGGAATGGGGAGGAGTGGTGGAGAGTTCGCAGCCGTGTACAGTCCTCCATGATGAGGGTGAAGGAGGTGCTTCACTACCTCCCTGTCATGGATCAGATTTCTTTGGAATTCATGGACAGGTGATGGACACTTATTCCAGGTGTTTCAAAGTAATATAATATATATATATATATATATATATATATATATATATATATATATATATATATATATATATATATATATATATATATATATATATATATATATATATATATATGTCGTACCTAGTAGCCAGAACGCAATTCTCAGCCTACTATGCAAGGCCCGATTTGCCTAATAAGCCAAGTTTTCCTGAATTAATATATTTTCTCTATTTTGTTTCTTATGAAATGATAAAGCTACCCATTTCATTATGTATGAGGTCATTTTTTTTTTATTGGAGTTAAAATTAACATAGACATATGACCGAACCTAACCAACCCTACCTAACCTAACCTAACCTATCTTTATAGGTTAGGTTAGGTTAGCTGGCAGAAAAAGTTAGGTTAGGTTAGGTTAGGTAGGTTAGGTAGTCGAAAAACAATTAATTCATGAAAACTTGGCTTATTAGGCAAATCGGGCCTTGCATAGTAGGCTGAGAAGTGCGTTCTGGCTACTAGGTACGACATATATATATATGCTTCCTATACAGCTCTACTCAGGGGAAAGGAATCATTTCCTTGAGCTTCACTCCATATTAATGGTACTGCTTTCTTTCGACTCAACCCGTCTATCTGGTCATTAGCAGACTGTCACAACAGATTATGTCAAGCCCATGACGTTATCTTATTTGTGCTAATTCATTCTAATGGAGCCTAAGTAATCTTGATGTTTATATTGTCGCACTACACACAATAATAATTGTGGAAAATTTCAACCAAAATTATAGCATAACATGTCTGAGTAACGTAATATATAAGAGCACCTGGACCAGGCATGCTATTTGTAGAACAAGCAAAGCTCTCTCAAGACACAGTGAGTCCAGTCAGCATATCTTAACCATTTTGTGAACACCATCCCAGGAAGTCCGTCTTAATGGATCCAAATCAGGATATGTAATTACTTATAATAGTTATAAGCATATCATGGTAATACAACAAAATAAATGCAAATACCGAATGAATAATTGTTTAACAAAATATGTTTGGTTGAGGGGTCGGAATTCGAAAATATCAAACTTGCTCAAACTGTATAATAATTTTTTTTTCCATGAGCTACATGGTAAATGCACCAATTTATCCAAATGGATCAACATCGTAACATGAAAAACAAACGAAATAAAAAATAAGTAACTTTTATAAATAGATAACCGTCAATTTTCAAATTCAAACAGAAAACATTAAATTTTCACTAATTTGTCTTATATTCATTATGGTCTAAGAATGACATATGATGATTAATTATTGGTGTTTAATTTACGTTTGGGAGTATAGTTTACTGTAAAAGAAACTGTCAATGTGGCCTTCCAAATATGCCAAATATTTAGACGAAAAAAAGTTATAACCCCAAAAGTTAGAAGTTTATGAATAAATAAACAACACCACGTTTGGAACTAAGAACGTTGCATATAATATGTGAAAATGGTTAGAATCGAACAGTAAATTTCATTATTTTAAGGTCTCAAAATTTAAAATTTAGTTTTTAGAGAAAATTGAAGTGAAGTTATCGACAATGAATAAGGTCGTTCTACATTATAAATTTCCATATAAGTTTTAATAAACATGGCGTGGCATTCGTAATAGAATATGTGAAAGTTGTAGGTCAATATGTGTTGAAATGAAGTCAAGAAAAAATAACCCCTCCATAAAACATAATATAGGGATAAGGATAGTGGGTTAATACGGATAATAAGTATGCTTTATATGTAATAAGGCCCGCATCTGGTCCCCCATTCATTAATACTACCTGAAAAGACAAAGAGAATAAAGTTCGAAATTTGTAAATAAATCGTCCAAAAAAATAAGTCACAACTTCTGCCACCTGGCAGAAGAACTGGATAAGCACCTCCAAAGGATACCTGATCAACCAGGCTGTGACTCGTACGTCAGGCTGCGAGCAGCTGCGTCCAACAGCCTGGTTGATCAGTCCGGCAACCAGGAGGCCTGGTCGACGACCGGGCCGCGGGGACGCTAAGCCCCGGAAGCACCTCAAGGTAACCTCAAGGTAACCAGTGGCTGATTAACATGTTCACCAATTTCTTGCAAGCTTCACATACGTAGTAACGGATATGCATTCTCCAAGACGTAGAAACTACAACAAAATCAGGTCATAAACTAAGGAGACAAAAAAATAAAAAAACTGCCCACCCCCCAAAAAAATTGTTGGATATTAGTGGAACTAACAGATTTTGGAATTGGGCAATGTATTTATATGCTATATACAAAATAAAGCATAATAACATCCTTAATCACTATTATATGTGCTGTTATGTATTATTCAGCAATGATAGAAAGGCATCAGCTGCATAGCCACTTTGTGAACCCTCCTTACTGCTATTCTTCTTTTTTGTGCATCAGGCAGGTGCTTGCATCTCTTTATTACTGCAATATCCTTCAGTTTCAGTAAAAAGAAGTTGTTCTCCTTATCATCAGCACAGTTTTTTTAATTAAATTCGTATAAAATCTATTTCTTAACATATTTGGGTGAAATTTTCAATACGCTGATGGCAAAAAATTGGATTTGTTTAACATTTTCCACAATACTATATATTTTTCAAATATTTTTGGAGACCCGACACCTTAACGAATGTATAAATGAATTCTTAAAACAGTAACATGGTCTATGCAGGGCACCTATATCCATCTTGGGGTGGATTCGACTAGTGTCCAGACGCTGACGCTTGAATAAACATTACTATTCCACCTCATGGAAACATTCCATGGTTCTGCCATGGAATGGCAGAACCATGGAACCATGGAAAAGACATTCTGGTTCCGTCATGTTCGTGGCCTGAAGAGACTGTAAAATTTGTGGCCTGACGAGTTTGTAGGGTCTATGGCCTGAAAAGATTATAGGGACCCCATCCCTCCGCTATTTCCCTGTATCGGGCAGCAGGGGCGTATCCGATCCCACGATCGTCGTCGCCCCTAAATCAACACAACAACAACATTCCATGGTCGTACATGCTTAGTTTTAGCAGTTTTACAACTGTGGAACGCTAGTTGGTGGTGTAAATTATACATAAATGTGTATAAACATTAAGACACATGGTTTAAAGGGTTATAAGTGTGTCTTGCCATAAGTTTTGAGTGGAGTGTGAGTCAAACCTGTCACCTGAAGCCAAGAGCCGACGGAGTCCATTACAACAACACTTCAACATCAGTAGTGAACAACACTACAGCCTCTGGCCCAACAAGAGGGGTTAAATCTTAGTACAATAAGACAGAGTTCGTACCTGCATTTTAATAAACTAAGGGAGGTTGGTGGTGCAGTAACAGGCAGGTGCGGTTATAACATGACCTTACGAGCTCACCTCACTAAGTAAATTACTTGCCACTAAAATAAAACTATACTAACAAGGTTAAGCATATCTAACAAATATCTTATACATTGCAATTGCCTAAAGATAAATTAAAGTATTCATTTGCAATAGATAAATTCATAGCATTAAAGATTTAAAGAATCTTTTCATTGTTTATAATATAATTCTTATGTGGCTAGATACCAGATCAAAAGGATAGGCTAATATAATTAGTAACCATAGCAATGCTAGCTGCATTATACATATTCTTTTTATTTACTAAGTGGTAAAGTGGTGATTTTTCATCCAACAGGTAAATAAAAGTAGCACCATTCCTGTTGGATCAGCCTGAAACTGAGACACTTAGGGAACATAGAGCATAGATACAGTCCACTCTCCCACGAAGAAATCAATAGTTTCCTAGTGGCCTCTTGATATAACTATTATCGCTTTAGACAGTTAAGTTGCTGTTATGTTAGTAGTTAGATCTTTATTTTAGGGAATCTGAAAGTTGAAAAAAAACACAATATCTACTATATAACTCATTCATTGTTATTGTCATCCTTGTACACAGAGATGTACAGAATACACCACAAATTAGTCCGGAAGCTTGTAAATCAGTTAAGTTTTTACAACAAACTATGGCTTGTAATCGGAAGCTGGTAAATGTTGAAATGGAAGCGAATATTGCCTTGCGAACCACAGTCATGCTCATGACACCTGGGTTGCCAGGAAAACACAAGAACAAATGATCGATCTGCAACTGTTGTTTTTAATCAATAAAACAATAATTCCCCCTCAGAATTGCATTGCATCAGAGACAGTTTGCAGAGATGCCAAACTACTTCCAGAATGAGTTATACAAATGGGCTCTTGAGTGTACGTAAACCATAATTTTACTAATTACAAAAGTGTTTTATATTGCATATAATTTAACAATTTAATCAATTAATTAGGATGCTTAATACAAAATATAATTACTTTAGAAATGTATGAGGTGTGTGTGTGCTTACTTCAGACACATTAGTTTGGGGTTCGTTGTTAATTCACATTGCAAATTATTTTTATATAATTTTTATTGTTTGTGTAAACAGCTGTTGGTTCCGTGGCACTGAATCGTCGGCTTGGGTGTCTGGCACCGAACCTGGCAGCTGACTCAGAACCCATGAAGCTCATCAAACTGACAAATGATATATTTTATTATTTGAGTGAAGTAGAATTCAACATTCATTTTTGGAGGTTGATCCGAACCCCGTCCTACAGGAAACTCCAGAAGGCGCATCAGGAATTCCTAGAGTAAGAGTTCAGTTATCAAACTGTATTTACTATGCTATTGGAAAAAAGAAAGTCTAGATGCAATATTATAATTACTTGCCAGTAAAATAAAACTATACTAACAAGGTTAAGCATTTCTAACAAATATTTTATATATTACAATTGCCTAAAGATAAATTAAAATATTCATTTGCAATATAAAAATTCATAGCATTAAAGAATTAAAGAATCTTTTCAGAGTTTATAACATAATTTTTATGTTGAAATATATTATTAATTAATAATATAAAAGATCTGAAATACTGTATCTGTTTCTAAAAACAATTGAATGTCTGTTTGTCCGAGAATGACGGCTAGAGGCTTGAAGCCAGCCTCCCGGTAACGTTGCATGGTGATCAGTGACTGGACTGGTGAGTGTCATAGGATGGATGTGGTCGACCCTGATGCTCCTCTTTAAGAGGGATCAGCTCCTATTCCTAATGCCAGCGACACCTATGAAGAATGAAATATGGGTTTATTTGTCTGCAGAGGCTTACAATATATTTTATTGAAGTTATCGACGTTGAATCAACATCGACGACATTGATTTAACGTCGACAATGTTGAATGTTGCTCATTCATTTGTTGCCCAATGGGAGACAGAACGGGAAGGAGAGGTGAAGAGCAGGAGAGAGGGAGGAAGTAATGAGACGGAAATAGAGAGAAATATCCTAATTTTCCCTGGAATACAACACGCCAAATTGTTTAATAACCAGGTACTCATTCACTGCTGGGTGAACAGAGGCTACAGTTAAGGATGGCGCCCAGTAAATCCTCCCCGGTAGGAAACGAACCCAGGCCAAAGCGTTCGCGAAACGTCAGGCGAGTGTGTTACCAATTCACCACTGGGACTGCTTGAAGTCATGAAATCATTGAGGGTTTCTTCATCGCTGTATCCATCAATACTAAACAAGACCTTCATCTCTGTAATTTTAACTATCTTTTCTATAAACAACTTTTTTCATCTTTGTTACAAATTACATTCATCACCTAAAAACGTCTTTATTACCATCGGCCCCTACACTTACTAGGGGCCTCGTAGCCTGGTGGATAGCGCGCAAGACTCGTAATTCTGTGGCGCGGGTTCGATTCCCGCACGAAGGCAGAAACAAATGGGCAAAGTTTCTTTCACCCTGAATGCCCCTGTTACCTAGCAGTAAATAGGTACCTGGGAGTTAGTCAGCTGTCACGGGCTGCTTCCTGGGGGTGGAGGCCTGGTCGAGGACCGGGCCGCGGGGACACTAAAAGCCCCGAAATCATCTCAAGATAACCTCAAGATAACCCTCATTGCTAGTGTAACTATCACTACACGCAAACTTTATTATTACACCTATCTGCACTATTCACAACCATCATAATTGAAAAAAAAATTTACTAACACCATCTGCAGCATTGTAAATATCCTAACTTAACCAATATGTCATCACCGTAACTGTCTTCAGTACACCCAGACTGCATCACTGTTACTATCTTTGCTGCCCACTGTTTTCACTGTAATCATCTTCACTACTCAGACATCATGATCAGGTACCCAGTATTGTACTGGTGACGTAAGCCACATCTTCACTACACAGTCGTTAAAAGGTTGGCCAAAAAGCTTGCGCCATTTAAGTGTTGAACATTCGTTTTACCTGTCAATATCCGAATTCTGTAATGCTGAAATTCTATGGACTCGGCTGCCAACATTTTGTCTTCATTTACCACATAATGGACCTGTACGGGAGCTGACCCTCCTTATCGGTGGTCAATGGGGCCCTTAACAGTTATTTCCTGACCAGCATACAACTCTTCCCTAATATCCACCAGTCACAGTGCAAAGCTTAATGAAGCTAGCCCCAAGCATCTGGCCAACAAACGTAGATAAACAAAATATAACAGCCTGAGTGTAAATGGGCTGACATTCATTCTCTTTAATTATAGTTAACACATTGTTATCTCAAGAGTTCCAGCTTTTCATGTTATTTATATTGTAAGGTTGCTAATATAGTGAATATACAACACAGTGAATATGTTATTGTACAGAATTGCTGACAAGAACATACGTGAGACAGAGGCAGCGCTGCAGGCTCAACCTGCCAGTGAAGAGCTGGACCTGACGCTCATGGAGGCTCTACTTCTCAAGCCAGGACTCTCCCGCAAAGATGTCGTTACTCTCATCCTCGACATGCTCTTCGCGGGCATTGACACGGTGAGCATTGCTGGAGTGTAGTTACCAGTCACTTTCCTCAACACGAATTTCCAAATTTGTTGCTTTACCATAGTGTTGTAACAGTATCGAGTCAGTTGCGTTACAGCGCATGTGGGGAAATATAACTTTTCACATTCATCATAATTAAACAATTTTTTTTTAATAGACCAAGTGTTTAGGACAGCTGTTTCTGAGATTATATCCACCCACCTGAACTTCTTAGTGGTTCTTAACGGTGCATAAAGGCGAAGATAGTTATACATCGTTTGTGTGCAGTGTGATAACAGCAAGTCTTTGTCGTTCTAAGAGTATATTATGTTGAGCATATTAGTGGCACGAATATGTGGGTGTACAATGTTCCACACGGTCTAATACATGAATGCAACAATTAACAACCATTATTGCACTGGAAAAACATTAAAAATATAATTTAAAAATAAACAATTTTCAGCACCCGCAAAAATTCTAGCTTGTGGATACTTTGTCGATGAACACGATTTTATGATGTCATTGAGGTTACATAAATTCATTACACTCAACTTAATTACGACTTTTAAAGTAAATTTTTAGTGATTAGGATTCTTTATATCATCATATGATGGACAGAATATTTGTTGCGCACACAAGGAATGTCTCCTGTATTGTCTGCGCAGTTCAGGGGCTATGAGAGTCCCAGCAAGGTGAGAGATCCCAGGCAGAGTAGTCCTAGCAAGGGTGAGAGATCCCAGTAGAGTAGTCCCAGCAAGAGTGAGATCCCAGGCAGAGTAGTCCCAGCAAGGGTGAGAGATCCCAGGGAGAGTAGTCCCAGCAAGGGTGAGAGATCCCAGGCAGAGTAGTCCCAGCAAGGGTCAGAGATCCCAGGCAGAGTAGTCCCAGCAAGGGTCAGAGATCCCAGGCAGAGTAGTCCCAGCAAGAGTGAGAGATCCCAGGCAGAGTAGTCCCAGCAAGGGTCAGAGATCCCATGCAGAGTAGTCCCAGCAAGGGTCAGAGATCCCAGGTAGAGTAGTCCCAGCAAGAGTGAGAGATCCCAGGCAGAGTAGTCCCAGCAAGGGTGAGAGATCCCAGGGAGAGTAGTCCCAGCAAGGGTGAGAGATCCCAGGCAGAGTATTCCCAGCAAGGGAGAGAGATCCCAGGGAGAGTAGTCCCAGCAAGGGTGAGATTACCCAGGCAGTCTCCTTTAGTTATTTCGTATATTCTGAATCGGCTCCAAACTTCGTCAATTTCACACAGCATGCAGAAATATGGAGATATTGGCTCCTTGTATATTAAATTATGAATCTTCATGCTTATTCCCAATCGTGGGATTGTAGGAACGTCAACAGAAAACGATGTTACATTGGAATGTGTATGGGGTATATTACTGCAAACAGAATGGATATAGGGTCGTGGTAGTGATCCCCATACCCATCGTGTGGTCTCCTGGTTCAACCTTGACGACGAGCGGACGTCTGGACACCTCCTCCGCTTGGGAGCCGCCGGATCGGGTGCTGTTTTCGCGTTTTGTCTTTGATACTGCCGTTTGGGATCCCTATTCAACGGCCAGGTTGTACGACGCCTGGCGCACAAATTGCCTTGGGTCACAGGACTGTTGCTAAATTTTTTTGTGTGTGTTCTGGCTGGTTCTCCCGGCGAAGTGACGGTGTTCGGGGGCCGGCTTGGCCGAAGGGTGCCGGGGGTTGACGGGTCTTGGTGGGCCCCTGGTGTGCCCTCAGTCGTGGTGGGCGGCTGGCTTCTGCTCTGCCGGAGGGTACTGGATGACTTTTGCGTTTGAGTGGGGGGCCAAATTTTTGGTTTTACTACCCAATGTTCCCTGTGTGGGGGGGGGGGGGCTGGTGCTTGTCCCCAATCATCTGCCTGTCAGCGTTTCTTTGCCGTGAGACATATTATAGTTTCTGGACATTGGTGTCACTCGTATCACAATTTGGTTACGAGATTCACCTTTCCGGGCTTCGTGATTAACCTATCACTGGTACGCCGGGGCGCATCCGATCCCACGAGCGTCGTCGCCCCTAAATCAACAACAACAACAACATACCCATCATATGGGTGGTAGTGGATCCATACCCATCCTGTAGGCAGTATTGGACCCTATTCCCAACCTACAAGTGATAGCTAGTGGTCTCCCTACTCATCCTGTGGGTGGTGGTGGACCCTGTATCCATCCTGTGGGCGGTAATGAACCCCATATCCATCCTGTGGGTGGTATAGTGGACCCCATACCCATCCTGATTGCGGTAATGGATTAATACCTATCCTGTGGGTGGTAATGGACCCCATACTCATCAGGTGGGTGGCAGTGGACCCCATACCCATCCTTTTGGCGGATGAGGACCATATACCCAACCTGTGAGCGGTAGTGGACCCCATATCCATGCTGTAGGCGGTAATGAACCCCATGACCATCATGTGGCCGGAATGGGGTCCACTGCCACCTTCAAGATGGGTATGGGGTCCACTACCACCCAAAAAATTGGTATGGGGTCCACTACCACCCACAGGATGAGTTTGGGGTCCACTAAAACACCACAGGATGGGTATTGCATCCACTACCACCCACAGGATGGGTATAGGGTCCACTACTACCCATAGGATGGGTATGGGGTCCACTACCGCCTACAAGATGGGTATGGGGTCCACTACCACCCACAAGATGGGTATGGGGTCCACTTCTGCAATATAAACAGTTGGAACAGACAAATATGGACTGGAGACGCAGATGTACTAGATTAAAGCTTGAGAGTCCATTAATAATTCTGGAATTTTGTAATAAAAAAGGACTATAGTAGCTAATATTAATGTGAAAATATTTAAGTGAGTAAATTTACGTTTAATTGATAATTAACAAAGTTATCAATTTATGAAGCAGATAGACAGATTTTAAGTTCCAAGTTTATACAATATTGTGAAATTAAGAGTCTATGTAGTAACAGTAATTGGTAAATCATAAATATTGTAAGTTAAGAATTTGATGCATGTGTGTGTATGTGTGTGTGTACTCAGCTATTTGTTCTCACTTATTTGTGCTTGCGGGGGTTGAGCTTTGGCTCTTTGGTCCCGCCTCTCAACTGTCAGTCAACTGGTGTACAGATTCCTGAGCCAACAGGGCTCTATCATATCTACATTTGAAACTGTGTATAGAGTCAGCCTCCACCACATCACTGCCTAATGCATTCCATCCGTTAACTACTCTGACACTGAAAAAGTTCCTTCTAACGTCTCTGTGGTTCATGTGGGTACTCAGTTTCCACCTGTGTCCCCCTTGTTCGCGTCCCACCAGTGTTGAATAGTTTGTCCTTGTTTACCCGGTCGATTCCCCCTGAGTATTTTGTAGGTTGTGATCATGTCTCCCCTTACTCTTCTGTCTTCCAGTGTCGAAAGGTGCATTTCCCGCAGCCTTTCCTCGTAACTCATGCCTCTGTGTGTGAGTGTGAGTGCTATTACCTAAGTGTAATTACTAAGTGTATTTACTTAAGTGTAGTTACAGGATTAGAGCTACGCTCGTGGTGGCCCGTCTTCCCAACACTCTTTGTCATATAACACTTTGAAACTACTGACGGTCTTGGCCTCCACATCTTCTCACCTAACTTGTTCCAACCGTCTACCACTCTGTTTGCGAAAGTGAATTTTCTTATATTTCTTCGGCATCTATGTTTAGCTAGTTTATATCTATGACCTCTCGTTCTTGAAGTTCCAGGTCTCAGGAAATCTTCCCTATCGATTTTTCAATTCCGGTTACTATTTTGTACGTAGTGATCATATCACCTCTTTTTCTTCTGTCTTCTAGTTTTGGCATATTTAATGCCTCTAACCTCTCCTCATAGCTCTTGCCCTTCAGTTCTGGGAGTCACTTAGTAGCATGTCTTTGTACCTTTTCCAGTTTGTTGATGTGCTTCTTAAGATATGGGCACCACACAACCGCTGCATATTCTAGCTTGTTCAAGTTCAAGTTCAAGTAAGTTTATTGAGACAAGAAAAAATACATCTCAAAGGGATAGAGTAGCTTAGGCTATTTCTGCTTGTGTGTGTGTGTGTGTGTGTGTGTGTGTGTGTGTGTGTGTATATTCACCTAGTTGTGCTTGCGGGGGTTGAGCTTTGCTCTTTCGGCCCGCCTCTCAACTGTCAATCAACTGTTTACTAACTACTTTTTTTTTCTTCTCCACACAACACACAGGGAGCCGGTCGGCCGAGCGGACAGCATACTGTACTTGTGATCCTGTGGTCCTGGGTTCGATCCCAGGCGCCGGCGAGAAACAATGGGCAGAGTTTCTTTCACCCTATGCCCCTGTTACCTAGCAGTAAAAATAGGTACCTGGGTGTTAGTCAGCTGTCACGGGCTGCTTCCTGGGGATGGAGGCCTGGTCGAGGACCGGGCCGCGGGGACACTAAAAAGCCCCGAAATCATATCAAAATAACCTCATGATAACCACACACACACACACCAGGAAGCAGCCCGTGAAAGCTGACTAACTCCAAGGTACCTATTTACTGCTAGGTAACAGGGGCATTCAGGATGAAAGAAATTTTGCCCATTTGTTTCTGCCTGGTGCGGGAATCGAACCAGCGTCATAGAATTACGAGTCCTGCGCGCTATCCACCAGGCTATTAGGCCCCAGGTGTGCATGTGTGTGTGTGTGAGTGTGTGTGTGTGTGTGTGTGTGTGTGTGTGTACTCACCTATTTGTGCTTGCGGGGGTTGAGCTTTGGCTCTTTGGTCCCGCCTCTCAACTGTCAATCAACTGGTGTACAGATTCCTGAGCCTACTGGGCTCTATCATATCTACATTTAAAACTGTGTATGGAGTCAGCCTCCACCACATCACTGCCTAATGCATTCCATCCGTTAACTACTCTGACACTGAAAAAGTTCCTTCTAACGTCTTTGTGGTTCATGTGGGTACTCAGTTTCCACCTGTGTCCCCTTGTTCGCGTCCCACCAGTGTTGAATAGTTTATCCTTGTTTACCCGGTCGATTCCTCTGAGGATTTTGTAGGTTGTGATCATGTCTCCCCTTACTCTTCTGTCTTCCAGTGTCGTAAGGTGCATTTCCCGCAGCCTTTCCTCGTAACTCATGCCTCTTAGTTCTGGGACTATTCTAGTGGCATACCTTTGGACTTTTTCCAGCTTCGTCTTGTGCTTGACAAGGTACTGGCTCCATGCTGGGGCCGCATACTCCAGGATTGGTCTTACATATGTGGTGTACAAGATTCTGAATGATTCCTTACACAGGTTCCTGAACGCTGTTCTGATGTTAGCCAGCCTCGCATATGCCGCAGACGTTATTCTTTTTATGTGGGCTTCAGGAGACAGGTTTGGTGTGATATCAACTCCTAGATCTTTCTCTCTGTTCGTTTCATTAAGTACTTCATCTCCTATTCTGTATCCTGTGTTTGGCCTCTTATTTCCACCACCTAGTTTCATTACTTTGCATTTACTCGGGTTGAACTTCAACAGCCATTTGTTGGACCATTCACTCAATCTGTCTAGGTCATCTTGTAGCCTCCTACTATCGTCCTCAGTTTCAATCCTCCTCATAATTTTTGCATCATCGGCAAACATTGAGAGAAACGATTCTATACCCCCTGGAAGATCATTTACATATATCAGAAACAGTATAGGTCCAAGGACTGACCCTTGCGGTACTCCACTCGTAGTGTGTGTGTGTGTGTGTGTGTGTGTGTGTGTGTGTGTGTGTGTGTGTGTGTGTGTGTGTGTGTGTGTGTGTGTGTGTGTGTGTGTGTGTGTGTGTGTGTGTGTGTGTGTACTTACCTAGTTGTGTTTGCGGGGGTTGAGCTCTGGCTCTTTGGTCCCACCTCTCAACTGTCAATCAACTAATGTTCAGGTTCCTGAGCCTACTGGGCTCTATCATATCTACACTTGAAGCTGTGTATGGAGTCAGCCTCCACCACATCACTTCCTAATGCATTCCATTTGGCTACTACTCTGGCACTGAAAATAATCTTTCTAACGTCTCTATGGCTTATTTGGGCACTCAGTTTCACCTGTGTCCCCTTGTTGTAAATAGCCTGTGTGTGTGTGTGTACTCACCTATTTGTGCTTGCAGGATCGAGCATTGACTCTTGGATCCCGCCTAAACATTTGTGTGTGTGTGTGTGTGTGTGTATGTGTGTGTGTGTGTGTGTGAGTGTGTGTGTGTGTGTGTGTGTGTGTGTGTGTGTGTGTGTGTGTGCGTGTGTGTGTGTGTGTGTGTGTGTGTGTGTGTGTGTGTGTGTGTGTGTGTGTGTGTGTGTGTGTGTGTGTGTGTGTGTGTGTGTGTGTGTGTGTGTGTGTGTGTGTTTGTACTCACCTAGTTGTGCTTGCGGGGGTTGAGCTCTGGCTCTTTGGTCCCGCCTCTCAACTGTCAATAAACAGGTGTACAGGTTCCTGAGCCTATTGGGCTCTATCATATCTACACTTGAAACTGTGTATGGAGTCAGCCTCCACCACATCACTTCCTAATCCATTCCATTTGTCTACCACTCTGACACTAAAAAAGTTCTTTCTAATATCTCTGTGGCTCATTTGGGCACTCAGTTTCCACCTGTGTCCGCTAGTGCGTGTGCCCCTTGTGTTAAACAGCCAGTCTTTATCAACCCTGTCGATTCCCTTGAGAATCTTGTATGTGGTGATCATGTCCCCCCTAACTCTTCTGTCTTTCAACGAAGTGAGGTTTAATTCCCGTAGTCTCTCCTCGTAGCTCATACCTCTCAGCTCGGGTACTAGTCTGGTGGCAAACCTTTGAACCTTTTCCATTTTAGTCTTAAGCTTGACTAGATATGGACTCCATGCTGGAGCCGCATACTCCAGGATTGGTCTGACATATGTGGTATATAATGTTCTGAAAGATTCCTTACACAAGTTTCTAAAGGCCGTTCTTATCTTAGCCAACCTGGCATATGCTGCTGCTGTTATCCTCTTGATATGAGCTTCAGGGGACAGGTCTGGCGTGATATCAACCCCCCAGGTCTTTCTCTCTCTCTGACTCTTGAAGTATTTTATCTCGCAAATGGTACCTTGTATCTGGTCTCCTGCTTCCTACCCCTATCTTCATTACATTACATTTGCTTGGGTTAAACTCTAACAGCCATTTGTTCGACCATTCCTGCAGCTTGTCCAAGTCTTCTTGAAGCCTCAAGCATTCCTCCTCTGTCTTAATCCTTCTCATAATTTTGGCGTCGTCAGCAAGCATTGAGAGGAATGAGTCTATACCCTCTGGGAGATCATTTACGTATATCAGAAACAGGATAGGTCCAAGTACAGAGCCCTGTGGGACTCCACTGGTGACTTCACGTCAGTCTGAGGTATCACCCCTCCCTAACTCTCTGCTTCCTATTGTTTAGGTACTCCCTTATCCACTGGAGCGCCCTTCCAGTTACTCCTGCCTGTTTCTCCAGGTTAGGCATCAACCTTTAATTGGGTACTGTGTCAAAGGCTTTCCGACAGTCCAAAAAATGCAGTCCGCCCACCTTTCTCTTTCTTGTTTAATCTTTGTCACCTGATCGTAGAATTCTATCAAGCCTGTAAGGCAAGATTTACCCTCCCTGAACCCATGTTGATGGGTTGTCACGAAGTCTCTTCTCTCCAGATGTGTTACTAGGTTTTTTCTCACAATCTTCTCCATCACCTTGCATGGTATACAAGTTAAGGACACTGGCCTGTAGTTCAGTGCCTATTGACTGTCACCCTTTTTGTATGTTGGTACTACATTAGCAGTCTTCCATAATTCTGGTAGGTCCCCCGTTTCCAGTGACCTACTATACACTATGGAGAGTGGTAAGCAAAGTGCTCCTGCACACTCTTTCAATACCCATGGCGAGATTCCATCCGGCCCAACAGCTTTTCTCACATCCAGCTCCAATAGGTGCTTCTTGGCCTCATCTCTTGTAATTTCGAACTTATCCAAGGTCACCTGGTTTGCTGCCACCTCTTCTAGCGCCGTGACATCTCCCTGTTCTATTGAAAAGACCTCCTGGAACCTTTTGTTGAGTTCTTCACACTCCTCTTTGTCATTCTCTGTGTACCTGTCCTCGCCCACCCAAAGTTTCATCACCTGTTCCTTCACTGTTTTCTTCCTCCTGATGTGACTGTGTAGTAGCTTTGGTTCGGTCTTGGCTTTATTAGCTATATCATTTTCATACCTTTTCTCAGCTGCTCTTCTCACACTGACATACTCGTTCCTGGTTCTCTGGTATCTCTCTCTACTCTCTGGTGTTCTGTTATTACGGAAGTTCCTCCATGCCCTTTTGTTCAGCTCCTTTGCTTTCATACATTCCTTATTAAACCACGGATTCTTCCTTTGCTTCTCTGTTTTTTCCTGTCGGGCTGGGACAAACCTGCTTACAGCCTCCTGACATTTTTGGGTGACATAGTCCATCATGTCTTGTACGGACTTGGTTCCTAGTTCTGTGTCCCAATGTATATCCCATAGGAATTTATTCATTGTAACTGTGTGTGTGTGTGTGTGTGTGTGTGTGTGTGTGTGTGTGTGTGTGTGTGTGTGTGTGTGTGTGTGTGTGTGTGTGTGTGTGTGTGTGTGTGTGTGTGTGTGTGTGTGTGTGTGTGTGTGTGTGTGTGTGTGTGTGTGTGTGTGTGTGTGTGTGTGTGTACTCACCTATTTGTACTCACCTATTTGTGCTTGCAGGATCGAGCATTGACTCTTGGATCCCGCCTTTCCAGCTATCGGTTGTTTACAGCAATGACTCCTGTCCCATTTCCCTATCATACCTGGTTTTAAAAGTATGAATAGAGTTTGCTTCCACAACCTGTTCCCCAAGTGCATTCCATTTTTCCACTACTCTCACGCCAAAAGAAAACTTCCTATCATCTCTGTGACTCATCTGAGTTTCCAGTTTCCACCCATGTCCCCTCGTTCTGTTATTATTACGTGTGAACATTTCATCTATTTCCACTTTGTCAATTCCCCTGAGTATTTTATATGTCCCTATCATATCTCCTCTCTCCCTTCTTTTCTCTAGTGTCGTAAGGTTCAGTTCCTTCAGACGCTCTTCATATCCCATCCCTCGTAACTCTGGGACAAGCCTCGTCGCAAACCTCTGAACCTTCTCCAGTTTCCTTATGTGTTTCTTCAGGTGGGGGCTCCATGATGGCGCGGCATACTCTACGACGGGTCTCACGTAGGCAGTGTATAAAGCGCCCTAAAAGCCTCCTCATTTAGGTTTCTGAATGAAGTTCTAATTTTCGCCAGTGTAGAGTACGTTGCTGTTGTTATCCTATTTATATGTGCCTCAGGAGTTAGATTAGGTGTCACATCCACTCCCAGGTCTCTTTCTCGAATCGTTACAGGTAGGCAGTTCCCCTTCATTGTGTACTGTCCCTTTGGTCTCCTATCACCTGATCCCATTTCCATAACTTTACATTTACTGGTGTTAAACTCCAGTAGCCATTTCCCTGACCATCTCTGCAACCTGTTTAAGTCCTCTTGGAGGATCCTACAATCCTCGTCTGTCACAACTCTTCTCATTACTTTCGCGTCATCCGCAAACATTGACATATATGATTCCACTCCTGTAAACATATCATTTACGTAAATTAGAAAGAGGATTGGTCCCAGCACCGATCCTTGAGGAACTCCACTTGTGTGTGTGTGTGTGTGTGTGTGTGTGTGTGTGCGTGTGTGTGTGTGTGTGTGTGTGTGTGTGTGTGTGTGTGTGTGTGTGTGTGTGTGTGTGTGTGTGTGTGTGTGTGTGTGTGTGTGTGTGTGTGTGTGTGTGTGTGTGTGTGTGTGTGTGTGTGTGTGTGTAACTGGAACACGAGGGAATTAGCCTCGGCTACCATCCTCTTTTGTCCGGTCGTGTTGGTCAAGGGGTTAAGGGATCCTATACATCAGATGCATTGCTTCTGGCAGTATGGGTTCGAATCACTTCATGGGTGTGAGTTTTCAGTTGCATATATGCCTGGAGACCATTCAGGCTTGTTCGCATTTGTGTTCCTCACGTGTGCCCCAAAGAATGAGGTAATTTGATAAAATACCATGCCCAAGATTACCAACAGAGTACCGGCGGGGGGATGGGGAATTAGCCTCGGCTACCATCCTCTTTTGTCCGGTCGTGTTGGTCGAGTGGTTAAGGGATCCTGTACATCAGATGCATTGCTTCTGGCAGTATGGGTTCAAGTCACTTCTAGAGTGTGAGTTTTCATTTGCATATATGCCTGAAGACCGTTCAGGCTTGTTCGCATAATATATATATATGTTAATTTTAACTCCAATAAAAAAAAAAATTGACCTCATATATAATGAAATGGGTAGCTTTATCATTTCATAAGAAAAAAATTAGAGAAAATATATTAATTCAAGAAAACTTGGCTTATTAGGCAAATTGGGCCTTGCATAGTAGGTTGAGAAGGGCGTTCTGGCTACTAGGTACGACATATATATATATATATATATATATATATATATATATATATATATATATATATATATATATATATATATATATATATATATATATATATATATACATTAGTATATTTTGGTAGCAGTCTTTCCTGTAGACATATATTATTAAATAAATATAAATAAAAATTAAGATTAATAATTCTAACACGGATTTTCTCAATATTTTTTATGCTTCTTTTCACTGTCGATGGTAATTGAAAAATCAATTCTCCAAAATTCATTTGTATTTCTAGTCTGACGCGACACTTGAACGCATTTCGTAATAACTTATTACATTTTTGAAAGACGCACACACAACTATAACCTGCAAACACTAAACAGAGTTTAAACAGCTTTCATTTTATACCTGCATTTGGGTGAGGTGAAATGTTACAACAGTTTTGGATGAGGTGAAAACAAACTTTCAACACAAGACAGAACATGAAACAATGGGTATAATATTGGATAAGTTAAAGAGAAGAATGGAAGTAACTGCAAAGGGCATATTGGCCCATATTTCTTGATGCTTCTATATTGGTGCGGAGTCTGGAAGTGGGTAGAATATAGTTGTGCATTAATTGGCTGTTGATTGCTGGTGTTGACTTCTTGATGTGTAGTGCCTCGCAGATATCAAGCCGCCTGCTATCGCTGGATCTATCGATGATTTCCGTGTTTTTTGTTAAGACTTCTCTGATGATGGTCTGGTTGTGGGAAGAGATTATGTTCCTTAATGGAGCCCTGTTGCTTATGCATCGTTAATCGCCTGGAAAGAGATGTTGTTGTCTTGCCTATATAATGAGTTCTTTGAGGCTTACAGTCCCCAAGTGGGCATTTGAAGGCATAGACGACATTGGTCTCTTTTAAGGCGTTCTGCTTTGTGTCTGGAGAGTTTATCATGAGTAGGTTGGCCGTTTTCTTGGTTTTATAGTAAATCGTCAATTGTATCTTCTGATTTTTGCCTGTAGGGATAACGTTTCTATTAACAATATCTTTCAGGACCCTTTCCTCCGTTTTATGAGCTGCGGAAAAGAAGTTCCTGTAAAATAGTCTAATAGAGGGTACAGGTGTTGTGTTAGTTGTCTCTTCAGAGGTTGCATGGCTTTTCACCATCCTTCTTATGATGTCTTCAACGAAACCATTGGAGAAGCCATTGTTGACTAGGACCTGCCTTATCCTACAGAATTCTTCATCGACTTGCTTCCATCCTGAGCTGTGGCTGAGAGCACGGTCGACATAAGCGTTAACAACACTCCTCTTGTACCTGTCTGGGCAGTCACTGTTGGCACTGAGGCACATTCCTATGTTTGTTTCCTTAGTGTAGACTACAGTGTGGAAACCTCCGCTCCTTTCCATGACTGTTACATCTAGAAAGGGCAGCTTCCCATCCTTCTCCATCTCGTAAGTGAAATGCAACACAGAATTCTGCTCAAATGCCTCCTTCAGCTCCTGCAGATGTCTGACATCAGGTACCTGTGTAAAAATGTCATAAACATACATGCAGTATATGGCCGGTTTCAAGTTCATGTCGACTAAGACCTTTTGTTCGATGGTACCCATGTAGAAGTTCGCAAACAGGACACCTATGGGAGAACCCATGGCGACCCCATCTCCTTGCTTATACATGTGCCCATCCTGGCTCAAGAAGGGTGCCTCTTTAGTACAACCTTAGAGTAGTTTCCTTAGAATGTTTTCTGGTATGTAAAGAGAAGTACAGGCCGGATCACGATACACACTGTATGCTATCATCCCGATTGTTTCATCCACAGGTACGTTGGTAAACAGTGATTCTACATCCAATGAGGCTCTTATCCCTGTGGCCCGTGTTCCTCGCAGTAAGTCAACAAATTCCTTTGGAGACTTCAGGCTGAAGGCACAAGGGACATAAGGAGTCAGCAAGCCATTGAGTCGCTTCGCCAGTCTGTACGTGGGTGTGGGTATCTGGCTGATGATTGGCCGAAGTGGGTTTCCAGGCTTGCATGTCTTGACATTTCCATACGCGTATCCAGGTTTGTATTACCCAATAATCTTTGGCAGGTGGAGTCCGGATTTCTTGGCATTCACAGTTTCAATCAATTTGTTGACCTTTGCTTTCAATTCGGCTGTAGTGTCCTTCGTTACCCTTTGGAATTTAGTTTGGTCAGAGAGTATGAGGTTCATTTTCGCCAGATATTCGTCTTTTTTAAGAATGACGTATATTGGCGACTTGTCACCTCTTCTGACGACTATCTCCTTGTTCTCACGAAGGCTCGTGAGAACAAGCTCGTGAGAATTGAGCTTAGCAGTATGGGCTGGGCCTTCTCCTCTCCCCCTTGGGTCCAAGGTCAAATGGTGGCCAGTCTTGAGGCATGACTAGGAGAGCTCCCTGGGGTGATATGTGATACCCTAGTGGAGGGAGTGAACTCCAATGGCATGAGGTTATAGGATCAGTAGCACGATTCCCCGAAATTTAACTGTAACCTCATGTAAAACAAGGCCAAGGTGAGCGGTGCTTGACAAAATAAATATATATATATATATATATATATATATATATATATATATATATATATATATATTGTCAAGCACCGCTCACCTTGGCCTTGTATATATATATATATATATATATATATATATATATGTGGCCCTCTGTCATCACCAGTGAGGACTCAATTGCCGACAGAGATGCCGCAACAGCTCAAGCCCTAAGGGAGAAACACCCACCCAGGGCTCCGCGTGAGGACGACATTGTACACGTGGGGGCTACCGGAGCAGAACCTCTCTGGGTGGCTGAATTTGTGGTCCATAAAGCAGCCTTGTCCTTCCCTACAGGATCAGCAGGTGGGTTCACAGGACTAAAACTCAACCACCTCAAGCAAATGCTCAACCCTGCACTGGGTGACATTGCAAAGAACCTCTTGGTGGAACTAACCAGATTCACCAACACATGTCTAGCTGGCAACATACCAGCGTCCATAAGACCCACCTTTTTTGGAGCATCTCTCTGTGCTCTAAAGAAAAAGGATGGAGGGATCAGGCCAATAGCTGTGGGCAATTCTCTCCGGCGTCTCGTCGCAAAGGCAGCTGCAAGAACAGTTAGTGATGCAGCGGCCAACATGCTGAAGCCAAAACAGCTCGGATTCGGCATTCCACAAGGGTGTGAGGCGGCAGCCCATGCAGCTCAAGCCTTCATCGCCAACATCACAGACGAAAAGGCCCTTATCAAGCTAGATTTAAAAAATGCCTTCAATTTGGTGCGGCGGATTGCTGTACTCCGTGCGGTTCATAGTCATTTCCCTTCCCTCTACCCTTTTGTACATTCGTGCTACAGTATGGATCTTAAGCTACTTTTTGGCGAACATGAAATTGACTCGCTAGAAGGCGTCCAACAGGGTGACCCCCTTGCTCCTCTCCTTTTCTGCTTAGTCATCAAACAAGTCACAGAGGTCCTGTCCAGCGAGCTTAACATCTGGTTCTTGGATGATGGTACCCTAGCTGGTTCCTAAGACTCCCTCCTGGAGGATATCAGAAAAATCCAGGAGCAAGGTGCAGTTTTAGGCCTCACCCTGAACCCTTCTAAATGTGAAATAATATGTTCCAACCAGGGCATCATAGAGAGAACAGAGGGTCTTCTGCCAAATATCCATAAAACTAAACCTGAAGACAGCACACTCCTAGGAGCTCCCCTGGGGTTGAAAGCCATCGATGAGGTCCTTGATAAGAAAATCGCCGACCTTAAGAGGATGGATGGGAGGATTGAGGATATTGATGCTCATGATGCACTCTACCTCATCACCAGATGTCTGTCCCTTCCCAGGTTAACCTACTTTCTGAGGTGTTCACCATCTTACAGTAGCCAAAAACTAAGTGAGTATGACCGGTTACTGAAATCAATGCTAGAAAAAGCCCTTAACCTCTCTCTCGATGACCTACAGTGGAAACAAGCCTCCCTTCCCATAAGACTTGGGGGCCTCGGAGTTCGAACAGCAACGCAAATCGCTGTTCCAACCTTCCTGTCCTCCTTATCGGTATCCGACGACCTTGTGAAGGAAATTCTACCTGCCCACTTACATCAGCTGGCAGGTGTACATGATCCCAATTTTACACGCTATGCCACAGAGTGGGCCTCTCGTGCAGGCCCATCACCTCAACCACCATCCCCGAAAGCCCAAACGCAATCCAGCTGGGATGGGCCCATTGTAGACCAAGTTGCTGCAGAGTGCCTGGGTGCTGCAACAACACAACACGACATTGCTCGCCTCACAGCAGTAGCAGCCCCACATGCAGGGGATTTCCTGTTATCAACCCCAATGTCGGCAACTGGCACGCGTCTCACACCACACGCCCTCCGAATTGCTGTGGCCCTCCGCCTTGTTGCCCCAATCCACACCAGATATAGGTGTATTTGCGGCGAGGTGGTGGCTGACAGGTACGGCCACCATGGCCTACTCTGCCAAAGCACAGGGGGATGGCACTCGAGGCACAGTGAAGTTAACGACATCATCAAGAGGAGCCTCACCACAGCTGGATGCCCAGCTGAAAGAGAGCCCCGTTACCTAACGCCCCGTAACTCTGATGCTCTTATTGGTCGCCCGGATGGTCTCACAGTGAACCCCTGGAAGAATGGCAAGCAGTTGGTATGGGACTACACATGCGTATCAACCCTGGCTAACACCTACATTGATCTTAGTGTTGCACAACCAGGTGGCGCTGCCACCCACAGGGAAGCAGCCAAATTCCGTAACTACAGAGAACTGGATCACCACTACAATTTTGTCCCCATTGCTTCTGAGACACTCGGCGCCAGGGGTAAAAGTGCTACCAGCTTTTGAAGGAACTGGGTTCTAGGCTCATTGAAACAACAAGGGACCGAAGAGCTGCCAGCTTTCTTTTCCAGCGCCTCAGCGTGGCGATACAGAGGGGAAATGCGCACTGCATCCAGGGTTCCTGCCCGCCATCTGAGGAGCTGGAGGAACTCGACATCCTATGATAACCATCTTTGTAACCTATATGTAACTCCTTTTTTGCAACAAAGATCAAATAAAACAAATATACATGTGTACATACAAAAGATTGGAGGTGGTAGGAGAAGATAATATTAGTGTTCAGTGAGAAACCACAAGGTCTCCTCTGAATATTTTTTATTTTCTTCTCCGAGGCTATGGGTCCCCACATTGGCACCAAAAGTGGTACCCTCACAAACTTTTATATATATATATATATATATATATATATATATATATATATATATATATATATATATATATATATATATATATATATATATATATATATATATATATATATATATATATATATATATTAGTATATTTTGGTAGCAGTCTTTCCTGTAGACATATATTATTAAATATGACCGAAAAAGTAAGATTAATAATTCTAACACGAATTTTCTCAATCTTTCGTACATTTCTTTTCACTGTTGGAGGTAAATCAAAAATCAATTCTCCAAAATTCATTTTTATTTCTAGTCTGACGCGACACGAGTGCGTTTCGTAAAACTTATCACATTTTCAAAGACTTTAGTTCACAAATACACAACTGAATAGAACTTACGCATCTCCGATTTTATATCTACATTTGAGTGAGGTGGAAGGGGTGATGTGGCATTAACACAAGACAGAACAAGATGTGGCATTAATAGGTTATTAATTTCATCAACACAAGACAGAACAAGAAGTGGTATTAATTGGGTATTAATTTCATCAACACAAGACAGAACACGAAACAATGGATATTGAATAGAAGTGTTTGTAGAAAGCCTATTGGTCCATATTTCTTGATGCTTCTATATTGGAGCGGAGTCTTGAGGTGGGTAGAATATAGTTGTGCAATAATTGGCTGTTGATTGCTGGTGTTGACTTCTTGATGTGTAGTGCCTCGCAAACGTCAAGCCGCCTGCTATCGCTGTATCTATCGATGATTTCTGTGTTGTTTACTAGGATTTCTCTGGCGATGGTTTGGTTGTGGGAAGAGATTATATGTTCCTTAATGGAGCCCTGTTGCTTATGCATTGTTAAACGCCTAGAAAGAGATGTTGTTGTCTTGCCTATATACTGGACATCTGCAGGAGCTGAAGGAGGCATTTGAGCAGAGTTCCGTGCTGCGTTTCACTTACGAGATGGAAAAGGATGGGAAGCTGCCCTTTCTAGATGTAACAGTCATGGAAAAGGGCGGAGGTTTCCACACTGCAGTCTACACTAAGGAAACAAACATAGGAATGTGCCTAAATGCCAACAGCGACTGCCCAGACAGGTACAAGAGGAGTGTTGTTAACGCATATGTCGACCGTGCTCTCAGCCACAGCTCAGAATGGAAGCAAGTCGACGAAGAACTCTGTAGGGTAAGGCAGGTCCTAGTCAATAACGGCTTCTCCAATGGTTTCGTCGAAGACATCATAAGAAGGAAAGTGAAAAGCCATGCAACCTCTGAAGAGACAACTAACACAACACCTACACCCCCTATTAGACTATTTTACAGGAACTTCTTTTCCACAGCTCATAAAACGGAGGAAAGTGTCCTGAAAGATATTGTTAATAGAAACGTTATCCCTACAGACAAAAATCAGAGGATACAACTGACGATTTACTATAAAACCAGAAAAACGGCCAGCCTACTCATGAGAAACTCTCCAGACACAAAACAGAACGCTTTAAAAGAGACTAACGTCGTCTATGGCTTCAAATGCCCACTTGGGGACTGTAAGCTCCAAAAAACCCAGTATATAGGCAAGACAACAACATCTCTTTCTAGGCGTTTAACGATGCATAAGCAACAGGGCTCCATTAAGGAACATATAATCTCTTCCCACAACCAAACCATCGCCAGAGAAATCCTAGTAAACAACACAGAAATCATCGATAGATACAGCGATAGCAGGCGGCTTGACGTTTGCGAGGCACTACACATCAAGAAGTCAACACCAGCAATCAACAGCCAATTATTGCACAACTATATTCTACCCACCTCAAGACTCCGCTCCAATATAGAAGCATCAAGAAATATGGACCAATAGGCTTTCTACAAACACTTCTATTCAATATCCATTGTTTCGTGTTCTGTCTTGTGTTGATTAAATTAATATATATACCCTATTAATACCACTTCTTGTTCTGTCTTGTGTTGATGAAATTAATACCCTATTAATGCCACATCTTGTTCTGTCTTGTGTTAATGCCACATCACCCCTTCCACCTCACTCAAATGTAGATATAAAATCGGAGATGCGTAAGTTCTATTCAGTTGTGTATTTGTGAACTAAAGTCTTTGAAAATGTAATAAGTTTTACGAAACGCGCTCGTGTCGCGTCAGACTAGAAAAAAAAAATGAATTTTGGAGAATTGATTTTTGATTTACCTCCAACAGTGAAAAGAAATGTACGAAAGATTGAGAAAATTCGTGTTAGAATTATTAATCTTACTTTTCGGTCATATTTAATAATATATATATATATATATATATATATATATATATATATATATATATATATATATATATATATATATATATATATATATATATATATATATATATATATATATATATATATATATATATATATATGTCGTACCTAATAGCCAGATCGCACTTCTCGGCCTACTATGCAAGGCCTGATTTGCCTAATAAGCCAAGTTTTCCTGAATTAATATATTTTCTCTAACTTTTTTCTTATGAAATGATAAAGCTACCCATTACATTACGAATTAGGTCAATTTTTTTTATTGGAGTTAAAATTAACGTAGATATATGACCGAACCTAACCAACCCTACCTAACCTAACCTAACCTATCTTTATAGGTTAGGTTTGGTTATGTAGCCGAAAAAGTTAGGTTAGGTTAGGTTAGGTAGGTTAGGTAGACGAAAAACAATTAATTCATGAAAACTTGGCTTATTAGGCAAATCTGGCCTTGCATAGTAGGCATAGAAGTGAGTTCTGGCTACTAGGTACGACATATATATATATGTCGTACCTAGTAGCCAGAACTCACTTTTTGGCCTACTATGCTTGGCCCCATTTGCCTAATAAGCCAAGTTTTCCTGAATTAATATATTTTTTCTAATTTTTTTCTTATGAAATGATAAAGCTACCCATTTCATTATGTATGAGGTCAATTTTTTTTTTATTGGAGTTAAAATTAACGTAGATATATGACCGAACCTAACTAACCCTACCTAACCTAACCTAACCTATCTTTATAGGTTAGGTTTGGTAAGGTAGCCGAAAAAGTTAGGTTAGGTTAGGTTAGGTAGGTTAGGTAGTCGAAAAACAATTAATTCATGAAAACTTGGCTTATTAAGCAAATCGGGCCTTGCATAGTAGGCTGAGAAGTGCGTTCTGGCTACTAGGTACGACATATATATATATATATATATATATATATATATATATATATATATATATATATATATATATATATATATATATATATATATATATATATATATATATATATATATATGTCGTACCTAGTAGCCAGAACGCACTTCTCAGCCTACTATGCAAGGCCCGATTTGCCTAATAAGCCAAGTTTTCATGAATTAATTGTTTTTCGACTACCTAACCTACCTAACCTAACCTAACCTAGCTTTTTCGGCTACCTAACCTAACCTAACCCATAGAGATAGGTTAGGTTAGGTTAGGTAGGGTTGGTTAGGTTCGGTCATATATCTACGTTAATTTTAACTCCAATAAAAAAAAATTGACCTCATACATAATGAAATGGGTAGCTTCATCATTTCATAAGAAAAAAATTTGAGAAAATATATTAATTCAGGAAAACTTGGCTTATTAGGCAAATCGGGCCCTGAATTGTAGGCTGAGAAGTGCGTTCTGGCTACTAGGTACGACATATATATATATATATATATATATATATATATATATATATATATATATATATATATATATATATATATATATATATATATATATCGTACCTAGAAGCCAGAACGCACTTCTCGGCCTACTATGCAAGGCCCAATTTGCCTAATAGGCCGAGTGATTTTCTTTATTTTCAATAAATTGTTTCCAGTTAGTTTATTTGAATTATTATTATTATATTATAATAAGAACATAAATTATTGACTTAATTGTGTTAGTTTAGGTTAGGTTAAGATAGGTTAGGTAATGTTAGGTAGGGTTGGCTAGGTTCGGTCATATATCTACGTTAGTTTTAACTCAAATTTTTAACAAATTAACTCATACATAAGTAAATGGATAGCTTTATCATTTCATAAGAAAAAAAAATGAAAAATATGTACATTCAGGAAAATTTGGCTTATTAGGCAAATTGGGCTTTGCATAGTAGGCCAAGTACGACGTTCTGGCTATTAGGTATAACATATACATATACATATATATATATATATATATATATATATATATATATATATATATATATATATATATATTTATATATATACATATAATTTATATATATATATATATATATATATATATATATATATATATATGTATATATATATATATATATATATATATATATATATATATATATATGTATATATATATATATATATATATATATATATATATATATATATATATATATGTATATATATATATATATATATATATATATATATATATATATATGCGCATATATATATATATATATATATATATATGCGAACAAGCCTGAATGGTCCCCAGGACAATATGCAACTGAAAACTCACACCCCAGAAGTGACTCGAACCCATATATATATATATATATATATGCATAGTAGGCTTTGCATAGTAGGCCAAGTACGACGTTGTGGCTATTAGGTATAACATATACATATATATATATATATATATATATATATATATATATATATATATATATATATTTATTTATATATATATACATATAATTTATATATATATATATATATATATATATATATATATATATATATATATATATATATATATATATATATATATATATGTATATATATATATATATATATATATATATATATATATATATATATATATATATATATATATATATATATATATATATATATATGTATATATATATATGCGCATATATATATATGCGCATATATATATATATATATATATATATATATATATATATATATATATATATATATATATATATATATGCGAACAAGCCTGAATGGTCCCCAGGACAATATGCAACTGAAAACTCACACCCCAGAAGTGACTCGAACCCATACTCCCAGGAGCAACACAACTGGTATGTACAAGACGCCTTAATCCACTTGACCATCACGACCGGACAAAATGAGGTGATAGCCGAAGCTATTTGAACCACCCCACCGCCGGCACTCGTATGGTAATCTTGGGCATAGCATTTTTACCAAATCACCTCATTCTTTGGGGCACACGTGAGGAACACAAAGTTTATATATATATATATATATATATATATATATATATATATATATATATATATATATATATATATATATATATATATATATATATATATATATATATATATATATATATATATATATATATATATATATATGTTTCATTGAATATGACCGCATATTCTGTATTTATTATTTTCTGGTTTAGGGCTTCTATCCCTCTAACTATTTTCTTAGCATCAGGGCTTAATTGAAATAGGAGTTCTCCAAAACTCATTTTCGTACTTTTAAGGTGAAGAAAAGAAGTGATTTACTATAGAGTGTATTACACTTATTTGTATAATTTGCACGACGTTTCGAACCTCCATGGTTCATTCTCAAGTGAACAGATCTTACAATACTAGTTGATTTTATACCCGCATTAGGTCAGGTGATAATACGATGAAGGTGAAAACATGGGGGGATACATAGGGGCTGCAGAAGGCTTATTGGCCCATACGAGGCATCTCCTATCTAAACACAAAGATTAATCCAGTGTAATTGGCCTGTTATGTTGGACATTGTCTTCTGTGTTGGCATCGATATGTTCATGTCTTGTCCTTACTCTACCCACCATGAGAGTAAGGACAAGACAAGAACATATCGATGCCAACACACAAGACAATGTCCAACATAACAGGCCAATTACACTGGATTAATCTTTGTGTTTAGATAGGAGATGCCTCGTATGGGCCAATAAGCCTTCTGCAGCCCCTATGTATCCCCCCATGATTTCACCTTCATTGTATTATCACCTGACCTAATGCGGGTATAAAATCAACTAGTATTGTAAGATCTGTTCACTTGAGAATGAACCATGGAGGTTCGAAACGTCGTGCAAATTATACAAATAAGTGTAATACACTCTATAGTAAATCACTTCTTTTTTTCACCTTAAAAGTACGAAAATGAGTTTTGGAGAACTCCTATTTCAATTAAGCCCTGATGCTAAGAAAATAGTTAGAGGGATAGAAGCCCTAAACCAGAAAATAATAAATACAGAATATGCGGTCATATTCAATGAAACATGTTTGAAAGAAAACCTGCTGCCAGTATACACCAATATATATATATATATATATATATATATATATATATATATATATATATATATATATATATATATATATATATATATATATATATATATATTGTATTTAATAATTTATTTATGTACTAGCTGTACCCTGCCACGCATTCCTGTGGTTCAGCAATGCATGTACGTGTCTGAGCCCCAACAATTTTTCCCTTGTCTCCCAGTCCTCCCCACCATTCCCTACTCCCCAGTATCTTTTTCCTCCCAACCATTCCCCACACCCCCGTCCCCTCGTTCTGCCCGCCATTTCCTCCCATCCCTGTGTCCTACCCACCATCCCCTCTTCATCCTAATCATTCCCCACTCCACCATGGCCTCGTCCTCTCCACCATCTCCCACTCCCCGTCCCCTCGTCCTCCACACCATCCCCCACTCTCCTGTTCCCTTGTCCTTCACACCATTCTCCATTGCATTGTCCCCTCGTCCCCACCATTCCCAACCCTCTCATCCGATGCAGTCCCATGTGATCTGATGTTGCCATCAGAAAATTGGGAATATCAAATGATCTGATGTTCCCATCACTGAAATATAATAAATACAATTAAAAATGCAATGAAAAACTAAAAAAATAAACTACTCTCATGAAATGAATGGTATGGTGACATCAAAGCTTAATTCTTCAATTCCATCGCAATGTCACACAAAATTATTAAACCAAAATGAAAATAATTTGATATCTATGAAAATTCAATTTATCAATGAAATTGGAAACATTGAAATAAAATAGATAACATATTTAGTATAGCTTGAGTTGCTCTTACGTGCAACAGATGGTGCTGTTTAAAAAAAAAAAAAAAAAATTTTTTTTTACCTGTCACAGGTGTGGCATCTATACTTATAGACACGAAATGAACGGTATGGTAAACAACATAGCCCAGTTTCAATGCTATGTCACACGAAATAATTAAATCAAAATGAAAATAAATCAAAATGTATGAAAATATAATTTGTCAATGCAGTCGAAGACATTGAAATGGAATCTTAACATATTTAGGATTGTGTGTGTGTGTGGCTCTTTCGTGCAACAGATGGTGCTATTTCTTGAAAAAAAAGAGAATACTTTTACCTGTCACAGGTGTGGCATGTATACTTATACTTATGAAATGAACGGTATGGTAAACAACACAGCTCAATTCCAAAACAATGTCACACAAAATCTTTCAATACAAATTAAAATAAATCGAAATCTATGAAAATTAAATTTATCAATGCAATCGGAAACATCGAAATGGAATTCGTAACATATTTAGTGTTGCAAGTGTGTTGCTATTATGTGCAACAGATGGCGCTGTTTTCGAAAAGGCAAGTTTTATCTGTCACAAGTGTGGCATCAATATAGTAGGTATATAAAAACATGTGCATATTCAAATGGAACATTTTTCAGAATGTCAAAGCAATCGGTGAAGAACTTTCGGAGAATACCGTATGTGTTGCTCTTACGTCCAACAGATGGCGCTGTTTAAAAAAAACACAAAAAAAAAAACATGTTTTTTCCTGCCATAGGAGAGGTATGTATATAGTAGGTATAAAAAAATACGCGCCTATTAGAATGCAACGTTGTGTCAAAATTTCAATGTAATCGATAAAGTGATTTCAAAGATTTCCCTCACATGAAAAACACATGAAAAACACAGTTTTTCAAAAAAGCATATTTTTTTTTCGACATAGACGTGACATCAATATAATATGTATATAAAAACCCGCTCGGATGCGAATGGAAAGTTTTGTGAAAATTTTAAAGCAATCGGTGAAGAACTTTCGGAGATTAGCGATTTTGAACAAACGAACATTTCCATTGTTATTTATATAGATGTGTTTATAAGTATACATTATTATAAAAATAACTGTACTTGCAGACCTCGCACACTATGACCTTCACACTCTATCTGCTTGCCAAGCACCCGGAGGTACAGAGAAGACTGCAGGAGGAAGTGGACACGGTACTTGGCCAGCACACAGGACCCCTCACCTACCACCACTTGGCCCGGCTCTCGTACCTCAAGGCCGTTATTAAAGAGTCCATGAGGTATGAATGACTGATTTTAACATACTAAGAAATTTTGCAACTTTTGAGTCGGATCATGATCTCTACGATCAGTATTTAATTGTTTTATATATTTACGTTATTCACTTTTCACTCTAGAGTATTCAACAAAATTCTTACTAGTTTTTCATTCAACTCTATATATATATATATATATATATATATATATATATATATATATATATATATATATATATATATATATATATATATATATATATATATATATATATATATATATGTCGTACCTAGTAGCCAGAACGCACTTCTCGGCCTACTATGCAAGGCCCGATTTGCCTAATAAGCCAAGTTTTCCTGAATTATTATATTTTCTCTAATTTTTTTCTTATGAAATGATAAAGCTACCCATTTCATTATGTATGAGGTCAATATTTTTTTATTGGAGTTAAAATTAACGTAGATATATGACCGAACCTAACCAACCCTACCTAACCTAACCTATCTTTATAGGTTAGGTTAGGTTAGGCAGCCGAAAAAGTTAGGTTAGGTTAGGTAGTCGAAAAACAATTAATTCATGAAAACTTGGCTTATTAGGCAAATCGGGCTTTGCATAGTAGGCTGAGAAGTGCGTTCTGGCTACACATATATATATATATATATATATATATATATATATATATATATATATATATATATATATATATATATATATATATATTGGATTAGAAAACTTAAGGATGAAAGTAACTACAGAAGGCCTATTGGCGCATATTTTCTCTTGCTGAGTCTATGTAGATTCGGGGTCTTGAAGTGGGTAGGATATAGTTATGCGTTTAAGCTTTTAATTGCTGGTGTTGACTTTTTGATGTGTAGGGCCTCGCTGACGTCAAGCCGCCTGCTATCGCTGTATCTATCGATGATTTCTGTGTTGCTTGTTAAGATTTCTCTGGTGATGGTCTGATTGTGAGAAGAGATTATATGTTCCTTGATGGAGCCCTGTTGTTTGTGCATAGTTATTCGCCTAGAAAGAGACGTTGTTGTCTTGCCTATATACTGATATCTTTGGGGCTTACAGTCCCCTAGTGGATTATAAGCCCTTTAAGATTAGATGGACTGTATGTAATCCTTCACATGCCCACTTGGAGACTGTAAGCCCCAATAAGCTCAATATATGGGCAAGGCAATAACGTCTTTTTCTAGGCGATTAACAATGCACAGACAACAGGGCTCCATCAAGGAACATATAATCTCTTCTCACAATCAGACCATCACCAGAGAAATCTTAACAAGCAATACAGAAATCATCGATAGATACAGCAATAGCAGGAGACTCGACATCAGCAAGGCTCTACAAATCAAAAAGTCAACTCCAGCAATCAACAGCCAATTAACGCATAACTATATTCTACCCACTTCAAGACCCCGAACCAACATAGATGCAGCAAGAGAAAATATGGGCCAATAGGCCTTCTGTAATTACTTTCATTCTTATGTTTTCATATCCAATTTATACCCATTGATTCGTGTTATGTCACCTCACCCAAAACATTTGTGTCATATCACCTCACCCACCCGTCATATCAGTGCTCTGTGTCGGTACCTGAGATGAGGGCCAGACAATGACCAATACCGCGGTACTTTGCCCCCACACACTTGGGTGCCACTGATCACCTTGGAAACCCTTCAGTCGAACCACAGGTGTAACCGCAGCCTGCGATCTGGCCTTGCACCCACGGAAGAGTGAAGGAAGACTCGGTACTAACCTCAAGACGTGGTATCTGCAGCTACAGCAATTCCTATGAGTCTTGCTCGGCGTAACAAAGGGTCACAGGTCACCCGTCACACACATAAGAACATAAGAACAAAGGTAACTGCAGAAGGCCTATTGGCCCATACAAGGCAGCTCCTATCTATAACCACCCAATCCCACTCATATACTTGTCCAACCCACGCTTGAAACAATCGAGGGACCCCACCTCCACCACGTTACGCGGCAATTGGTTCCACAAATCAACAACCCTGTTACTGAACCAGTATTTACCCAAGTCTTTCCTAAATCTAAACTTATCCAATTTATACCCATTGTTTCGTGTTCTGTCTTGTGTTGATATTTTTAATACCCAATTATTATCCCCCCTGTTATGTCCATTCATCCACTTGTGAACCTCTCTCATGTCACCCCTAACTCTTTGCCTTTCCAGTGAATGCAACTTAAGCTTTGTTAATCTTTCTTCACATGAAAGATTTTTAATTTGGGGAATTAACTTAGTCATCCTACGTTGGACACGTTCAAGTGAATTTATATCCATTCTATAATGCGGCAACCAAAACTGAACTGCATAATCTAAATGGGGCCTAACTAGAGCAAGATATAGCTTAAGAACCACACCAGGTGTCTTGTTACTAATGCTTCGATTAATAAATCCCAGTGTCCTATTCGCCTTATTACAAACATTCATGCATTGATCCTTTTGTTTTAAATTCTTACTAATCATAACTCCCAGATCCCTTTCGCAATCCGACTTCGCAATCTCAACACCATCTAGCTCGTATCTTGTAACTCTATCATCATTACCTAGCCTTAGAACTTTACATTTATCAGCATTAAACTGCATTTGCCAATCCTTTGACCATTTCAAAACCCTATCTAGATCAACTTGAAGTGATAGTGAGTCCTCCTCCGAATTAATTTCTCTACCGATTTTCGTACCATCGGCAAATTTGCAAATGTTGCTACTCAAACCTGAATCTAAATCATTTATATATATTATAAACAACAGAGGTCCCAGGACAGAGCCCGGAGGTACTCCACTAACAACATTATCCCACTCTGACTTAACCCCATTTATACTAACTCTCTGTTTCCTTTGGAATAGCCATGCCCTAATCCAAGTTAATATAGCACCCCCAATACCATGGGCTTCTATTTTTTTAATTAGTCTTTCATGTGGCACTGTATCAAAAGCTTTGCTAAAGTCAAGGTACACAACATCACAATCCTTACCACTATCAACTGCCTCAATTATGCTGGAATAAAAAGTTAGCAAATTTGTTATGAACGGTCATTTGTAAAACCATGTTGCGACTCATTTATTAATTTATGTTTTTCAAGATGGAGACGAATTGTATTTGCAATTATTGATTCAAGTAACTTTCCCACAATAGACGTTAGGCTAATTGGACGATAGTTTGACGCAAGTGATCTATCTCCTTTCTTAAAAATTGGTACCCCATTAGCTACCTTCCATGACTCTAGCACTCTGCCTGACTCTATTGATTTATTAAATATGGTAGACAGTGGCTCGGAAAGCTCCTCTTTGCATTCTTTAAGCACCCTGGCAAACACTTCATCCGGCCCTGGGGATTTGTTTGGTTTTAGTTTTTCTAATTGTTTAATTACATCCTCCCTGGTAACTGCTAAACTAGTCAACCTGTCCTCATCCCCACCCACATAGACTTGTTCGGCTGAAGGCATATTGTTAAGTTCTTCTTTAGTAAATACAGATATAAAATATTTGTTAAAAATACTACTCATCTCCTTGTCATTATCCGTTATTTGACCTGTCTCAGATTTTAATGGACCTATCCTTTCCCTAGTCTTAGTTCGATATAACTGAAAAAAACCTTTAGGATTTGACTTTGCTTGCTCTGCTATGCGAACTTCATAGTTTCTTTTTGCTTCCCTATTCTCTTTTTTAACATTTCTAACCAGTTGTATGAATTCCTGTTCTAAACTGACTTCCCCATTCTTAATCCTTTTGTACCAAGCTCTCTTTTTACCTATAAGGTTCTTTAAATTATTTGTTATCCACTTTGGGTCATTAGTATTCGATCTATTCAATTTGTATGGTATACTACGTTCCTGTGCTTTGTTTAGAATATTCTTAAATAAGTTATATATTAAATCCACATCGAAATCCCCTTTTACGTCACCTATCGCTGGGTTCATGTCTCGCTCTAAGACCGGCCCACCCCCCATACCCAAGTCTTTTCAATCTATTTGACCCAAAAAATTTCTTAGGCTATTAAAATCAGCTTTTCGAAAATCTAGCACTTTAACAGAATTTTCTCCTACAGGTCTATTCCATTCAATGCTAAATCTGATTACTTTGTGATTACTGTTCCCTAGCTCACTCCCTATTTCGATGTCATTAATTTGTGTTTCCCTGTTAGTTAACACTAAATCTAAAATATTATTTTCCCGCGTTGGTTCCTTAATGTGTTGCGTAAGAAAGCAATCGTCAATTAATTCTAGAAAATCTTCTGCTTCACTATTCCCTGTTTTGTTCACCCAGTTTATTCCACTAAAATTAAAGTCACCCATGACAAATACTGTTAGATCTAGATGCTCTAGATATTTCATCCCATAGATGCTTTGCTTCCATTCTGTCTAAATTTGGTGGCCTATATATAACTCCTATTATAATATTATTTGCTTTTTCATTTAATTCTATCCAAATAGTTTTTGTGTGTGGCTCAGTTTTGATTCCCTCTTTGACACTACATTTCAAATAGTCCCTAAATAGTTGAGTGCCACACCTGTGGCACTCAACTACTTATGAGTTAGTCAGCTGGGTTTGAAACTCTGCATCCCAGCAATGCAGCTCAGTGGTTAAATTCTGGTTCGCCAAGTAATGGTTCGTTGCCACAATCGTAGTGTTACCAGTCTAGAGTACGTTTCCATAAATACTAGTGTTACCCGAATGTTACCAGTCAATGGGACATTTCAATAATGATAATAGTTCATATAGTATCACTTATATAATTATCAAAGAGAGATGGAGGGCGTACTTAAACACATCAGTAAAAATGATAGAAAGTTTACTATACTAAGAACTACATTAAACATGTAAAAAGACAAGCATTGATATATATGAATAGATGAACTGGAGAACGTTGGCAGCTCTCCTTTGGCCACCTCTGGCAACTCCGACAGCTTGGCAAATTTAAATAAGTATTCGGAACCTCACAGGGGAGGGGGGGTGGAGTGGGCAGCTCCGTCGACGTAGTCCTCTCACCCCACCAACACTGCCACACTCGTTCCCACTCTAATACTAGAAATATATATGTCGTACCTAGTAGCCAGAACGCACTTCTCAGCCTACTATGCAATGCCCGATTTGCCTAATAAGCCAAGTTTTCATGAATTAATTGCTTTTCAACTACCTAACCTACCTAACCTAACCTAACCTAACTTTTTCGGCTACCTAACCGAACCTAACCTATAAAGATAGGTTAGGTTAGGTTAGGTAGGGTTGGTTAGGTTCGGTCATATATCTACGTTAATTTTAACTCCAATAAAAAAAAATTGACCTCTTACATAATGAAATGGGTTGCTTTATCATTTCATAAGAAAAAAATTAGAGAAAATATATTAATTCATGAAAACTTGGCTTATTAGGCAAATCGGGCCTTGCATTGTAGGCTGAAAAGTGAGTTCTGGCTACTAGGTACGACATATATATATATATATATATATATATATATATATATATATATATATATATATATATATATATATATATGGAAATTTATGATTGTCATGAAACTAAAGTAATAATAGCTATTTTTCAGGGTAATCCCTACAACGATCGGAATGTCAAGAAATTTAGACAATGACATTGTTCTTAGTGGATACTTAATTCCCAAAGGGGTAAGTTGACTTAACTTTATTAAGTACAGTATCTGAAATGTTTGATTGCGGTGACTGTTGTTTATAGATCTAAAAGTGCAGGTAATGGCAAACGGCTTTTGTATTTCTTTAACTTTTACCTTATTTATATATATATATATGTTTTACATTACAAAGTGGATGGTGCTCGTGAACGCCATGCTGATGGGCTGGGATGAGTCGTTATTTCCCAGGGCAAAGGAGTTCATTCCTGAGCGTTGGCTGAGGAACAGACCCCTGGGGCCAATCAATCCTTATACTGTGCTTCAGTTTGGGGCCGGCACCAGGATGTGCATCGGTCGACGCATCGCTGAGCAGGAGATGTACACTTTCCTTGCAAGAGTAAGTAATCCACTTGTGCATCAAACTAGAACGGCATTAATTAGAAATATAATGTAGAAAAATAATATGTAAAGAAGTTAAAGTAATATATGTATATATATATATATATATATATATATATATATATATATATATATATATATATATATATATATATATATATATATATATATATATATATATATGTCGTACCTAATAGCCAGAACGCACTTCTCAGTCTACTATGCAAGGCCCGATTTGCCTAATAAGCCAAGTTTTCCTGAATTGATATATTTTTTCTAATTTTTTTCTTATGAAATGATAAAGTTACCCATTTCATTATGTATGAGGTCAATTTTTTTTTATTGGAGTTAAAACTAACGTAGATATATGACCGAACCTAACCAACCCTACCTAACCTATCCTAACCTATCTCTATCGGTTAGGTTAGGTTAGGTAGCAGAAAAAGTTAGGTTAGGTTAGGTAGGTTAGGTAGTCGAAAAAACATTAATTCATGAAAACTTGGCTTATTAGGCAAATTGGGCAATGCATAGTTGGCTGAGAAGTGCGTTCTGGCTATTAGGTACGACATATATATATATATATATATATATATATATATATATATATATATATATATATATATATATATATATATATATATATATATATATATATATATATATATATATATATATATATATATATATATATATATATATATTAGTATATTTTGGTAGCAGTCTTTCCTGTAGACATATATTATTAAATATGACCGAAAAAGTAAGATTAATAATTCTAACACGAATTTTCTCAATCTTTCGTACATTTCTTTTCACTGTTGGAGGTAAATCAAAAATCAATTCTCCAAAAGTGGAGAAACGAGTGGAGAAATAGCAACATCGACGATAGTATCCGTACCCGCATTGAACAACACCTCGACATCCTCACAGACCAACATCACCTCAGCACTGAAACAAGGATTATCAAGAAACTAACAACATTATATGGAGGACCTATGGCAATTCCACGACCAAGAGATGGCTTCCTGAACCTTGCAGGAATTAACCTCACTGAGGACCAAGTCACTCCTAAATCTGGGCATAAACTGTCATGTTATGTCCAGACCGAGTGAGATGGCCCGGAAAGTAGAGTTGGAAATTCTGTTGGACGACATATTCGACCTCGAGACACGAAAGAAGGTCACTACCAAAGATACCTTACAAGCAGAACTTATTGCAGAAGGAGGAAAGAATCGAGGCAATTACAGAAGCACCATACTGTCCCCCGAGCTTAATGCGGCAGCTAAAAGCCTTCGTGAGAACAAGGAGATAGTTGTCAGGAGAGGTGACAAGTCGCCAATATATGTCATTCTTAAAAAAGACGAATATCTGGCGAAAATGAACATCATACTCTCTGACCAAACTAAGTTCCAAAGGGTAACGAAGGACACTACAGCCGAATTAAAAGCAAAGGTCAACAAACTGATCGAAACTGTGAACGCCAAGAAATCCGGACTCCACCTGCCAAAGATCATTGGGGAATATAAACCTGGATATGCGTATGGAAATGTCAAGACACACAAGCCTGGAAACCCACTTCGGCCAATCATTAGCCAGATACCCACACCCACATACAGACTGGCGAAGCGACTCAACGGCCTGCTGACTCCTTATGTTCCTTGCGCCTTCAGCCTGAAGTCTCCAAAGGAATTTGTTGACTTACTGCGGGGCACACGAGCCACAGGGATAAGAGCCTCGTTGGACGTAGAATCGCTGTTTACCAACGTACCTGTGGACGAGACAATCGGAATGATAGCCGACAGAGTGTATCGTGATCCAGCCTGTACTCCTCTTGACATACCAGAAAATATTCTGAGGAAACTACTCCAAGCTTGTACTAAAGAGGCATCCTTCTTGAGCCCGGATGGGTACATGTATAAGCAAGTAGATGGGGTCGCCATGGGTTCTCCCCTAGGTGTCCTGTTTGCAAACTTCTACATGGGTACCATCGAGCAAAAAGTCTTAGTCGACATGAACTTGAAACCGGCCATATACTGCAGGTATGTTGACGACATTTTTACACAGGTACCTGATGTCAGACATCTGCAGGAGCTGAAGGAGGTATTTGAGCAGAGTTCTGTGCTGCGTTTCACTTACGAGATGGAAAAGGATGGGAAGCTGCCCTTTCTAGATGTAACAGTCATGGAAAAGGGCGGAGGTTTCCACACTGCAGTCTACACTAAGGAAACAAACATAGGAATGTGCCTAAATGCCAACAGCGACTGCCCAGACAGGTACAAGAGGAGTGTTGTTACCGCTTATGTCGACCGTGCTCTCAGCCACAGCTCAGAATGGAAGCAAGTCGACGAAGAACTCTGTAGGGTAAGGCAGGTCCTAGTCAATAACGGCTTCTCCAATGGTTTCGTCGAAGACATCATAAGAAGGAAAGTGAAAAGCCATGCAACCTCCGAAGAGACAACTAACACAACACCTATACCCCCTATTAGACTATTTTACAGGAACTTCTTTTCCACAGCTCATAAAACGGAGGAAAGGGTCCTGAAAGATATTGTTAATAGAAACGTTATCCCTACAGACAAAAATCAGAGGATACAACTGACGATTTACTATAAAACCAGAAAAACGGCCAGCCTACTCATGAGAAACTCTCCAGACACAAAACAGAACGCTTTAAAAGAGACTAACGTCGTCTATGCCTTCAAATGCCCTCTTGGGGACTGTAAGCTCCAAAAAACCCAGTATATAGGCAAGACAACAACATCTCTTTCTAGGCGTTTAACGATGCATAAGCAACAGGGCTCCATTAAGGAACATATAATCTCTTCCCACAACCAAACCATCGCCAGAGAAATCCTAGTAAACAACACACAAATCATCGATAGATACAGCGATAGCAGGCGGCTTGACGTTTGCGAGGCACTACACATCAAGAAGTCAACACCAGCAATCAACAGCCAATTATTGCACAACTATATTCTACCCACCTCAAGACTCCGCTCCAATATAGAAGCATCAAGAAATATGGACCAATAGGCTTTCTACAAACACTTCTATTCAATATCCATTGTTTCATGTTCTGTCTTGTGTTGATGAAATTAATACCCTATTAATACTCTTGTTCTGTCTTGTGTTGATGAAATTAATACCCTATTAATGCCACATCTTGTTCTGTCTTGTGTTAATGCCACATCACCCCTTCCACCTCACTCAAATGTAGATATAAAATCGGAGATGCGTAAGTTCTATTCAGTTGTGTATTTGTGAACTAAAGTCTTTGAAAATGTAATAAGTTTTACGAAACGCGCTCGTGTCGCGTCAGACTAGAAATAATAATGAATTTTGGAGAATTGATTTTTGATTTACCTCCAACAGTGAAAAGAAATGTACGAAAGATTGAGAAAATTCGTGTTAGAATTATTAATCTTACTTTTTCGGTCATATTTAATAATATATATATATATATATATATATATATATATATATATATATATATATATATATATATATATATATATATATATATATATATATATATATGAAAAATAGAAAATTCTTAACGCGTTTTCGGCTAATTCGCCTTCATCAGAGCAAAGTAGAATGAGGATAAGATTGCTGATCAGACCTTTATATACGCCTGGGCAGATCACCTGACCACCAAAAATAAGTGGAGGAAAGGAATTATAAGAAAGAAGGTAACTGCAGAAGACCTATTGGCCCATACAAGGCAGCTCCTATTAATATCTCCAAGTGCCATACATAAGTTGGATCCCTATTTAAGCCTCAATATAGCACGTCAAAACAATATAGCAATCATTTAAACACGTATGGCACTTGGAGATATTAATAGGAGCTGCCTTGTATGGGCCAATAGGTCTTCTGCAGTTACCGTCTTTCTTATAATTCCTTTCCTCCACTTATTTTTGGTGGTCAGGTGATCTGCCCAGGCGGATATAAAGGTCTGATCAGCAATCTTATCCTCATTCTACTTTGCTCTGATGAAGGCGAATTAGCCGAAAACGCGTTAAGCATTTTCTATTTTTCATATGTGGTTATTCTGCATACTTGGATCAGTGTTTTTGTGATCATTGTTGCATATATATATATATATATATATATATATATATATATATATATATATATATATATATATATATATATATATATATATATATATATATATATATATATATATATATATATATATATATTAGTATATTTTGGTAGCAGTCTTTCCTGTAGACATATATTATTAAATATGACCGAAAAAGTAAGATTAATAATTCTAACACGAATTTTCTCAATCTTTCGTACATTTCTTTTCACTGTTGGAGGTAATTCAAAAATCAATTCTCCAAAATTCATTTTTATTTCTAGTCTGACGCGACACTTGAGCGCGTTTCGTAAAACTTCTTACATTTTCAAAGACTTTACACATACATAACTGAATAGAACTTACATATCTCCGATTTGTTTACATCTACATTTGAGTGAGGTGGATGGGGTGAGGTGGTATTTAATAGGGTATTAATTTCATCAACACAAGACAGAACACGAAACAATGGGTATTGAAATGGAAGTGATTGTAGAAAGCCTATTGGTCCATATTTCTTGATGCTTCTATATTGGAGCGGAGTCTTGAGGTGGGTAGAATATAGTTGTATATTAATTGGCTGTTGATTGCTGGTGTTGACTTCTTAATGTGCAGTGCCTCGCAAACTTCAAGCCGTCTGCTATCGCTGTATCTATCTGTTTATATATATAAATATAAATATATATATATATATATATATATATATATATATATATATATATATATATATATATATGTATATATATATATATATATATATATATATATATGTATATATATATATATATATATATATATATATATATATATATATATATATATATATATGTATATATATATGTATATTGGACATTGTCTTCTGTGTTGGCATCGATATGTCTCGAAATCCCCACAATTGGTAATGCTTTTTGCCCCATTCCAGTTAATATTGTGATCGCATAAACTCGTATGTAGATACAATGCATTAGACGTTTGGGCAGTTCTAATACTATAAGCATGTTGTGACAACCGCAATTGTAAGGACTTTCCTGTTTGTCCAAGGTACACAGAATCACAATCATTGCAGGGAATCGAATACACACAACCTGCTGTATCAGGGGAGTTTTTAGTTCTAGTATTAGAACTGCCCAAACGTCTAATGCATTGTATCTACATGCGAGTTTATGCGATCACAATATTAACTGGAATGGGGCAAAAAGCATTACCAATTGTGGGGATTTCGTGGAACGGAATTTGATTGAGTCTGCTCTAATCAGTCAGTGTCCAAATCTTCTTAATGTTAGTACTGGAATGTACAAACTTGATCCATTTTTAAGTTATAATATTGCACAATAATTTAAGAAACAACTCTGATAGAGAGGCTTACAATGTCTCATTATAATTGTATATTCATATATTGTGTGTTCATGAGGCTTTTCTTTAATCTTTCATCCTTATTCTCTGACCGCTTAATCCTTTGACCATTCTAAGCTAAGCTATACCTGTTTTTGGTTAATTACACCTGACCAACCCTGGGGATGGGTTGGTCAGGTGTCGGCCTATATATCTTCCCCCTTCTCCCTTCTCCTTAGTCAGTCTGGTGTTGACAAAGGCTTTAACAAAGCCGAAACGTTCACCTCATTTCATATTTCTCTGTGGATTTTCCGCATATATATATATATATATAAATATATATATATATATATATATATATATATATATATATATATATATATATATATATATATATATAACTCACACCCCAGAAGTGACTCGAACCCATACTCCCAGGAGCCACGCAACTGGTATGTACAAGACGCCTTAATCCACTTGACCATCACGACCGGACATAATGAGGTGATAGCCGAGGCTATTTGAACCACCCCACCGCCGGCACTCGGATAGTAATCTTGGGCATAGCATTTTACCAAATCACCTCATTCTTTGGGGCACACGTGAGGAACACAAATGCGAACAAGCCTGAATGGTCCCCAGGACAATATGCAACTGAAAACTCACACCCCAGAAGTGACTCGAACCCATACTCCCAGGAGCCACGCAACTGGTATGTACAAGACGCCTTAATCCACTTGACCATCACGACCATATATATATATATATGGGATAAATGTGAGGTGAAACATAGAGGCTGCAGAAGGCTTATAGGCCCATACGAGGCAGCTCCTATCTAAACACAAAGATTAATCCAGTGTAATTGGCCTATCATGTTGGACATTGTCTTCTGTGTTGGCATCGATATGTTCTTGTCTTGTCCTTACTCTCATGGTGGGTAGAGTAAATAGTTCCGTGATTTGGGTGTTCATGGTAGGTCGCTCTATTCTTATGTGAATTGCCTCAAGAATTTGTATTCTTAAGATTACAAGATTACAAATTCTTGAGGCAATTCACATAAGAATAGAGCGACCTACCATGAACACCCAAATCACGGAACTATTTACTCTACCCACCATGAGAGTAAGGACAAGACAAGAACATATCGATGCCAACACAGAAGACAATGTCCAACATGATAGGCCAATTACACTGGATTAATCTTTGTGTTTAGATACGAGCTGCCTCGTATGGGCCAATAAGCCTTCTGCAGCTTAAAATATATATTTTAAAATATATATTTATATTTGCTGCTTAATATATATATATATATATATATATATATATATATATATATATATATATATATATATATATATATATATATATATATATATATATATATATATATATATATGTCGTACCTAGTAGCCAGAACTCACTTCTCAGCCTACTATGCAAGGCCCAATTTGCCTAATAAGCCAAGTTTTCATGAATTAATTGTTTTTCGACTACCTAACCTACCTAACCTAACCTAACCTAACTTTTTCCGCTACCTAACCTAACCTAACCTATAAAGATAGGTTAGGTTAGGTTAGGTAGGGCTGGTTAGGTTTGGTCATATATCTACGTTAATTTAAACTCCAATAAAAAAAAAATTGACCTCATACATAATGAAATGGTTAGATTTATCATTTCATAAGAAAAAAATTTGAGAAAATATATTAATTCAGGAAAACTTGGCTTATGAGGCAAATCGGGCCTTGCATAGTAGGCCGATAAGTGCGTTCTGGCTATTATATACGACATATATATATATATATATATATATATATATATATATATATATATATATATATATATATATATATATATATATATATATATATATATATATATGTATATATATATATATATATATATATATATATATACATATATACACCTGACCAACCCTAGGGATGGGTTGGTCAGGTGTAACCAACCCTAGGGATGGGTATATATATATATATATATATATATATATATATATATATATATATATATATATGTCGTACCTAGTAGCCAGAACGCACTTCTAGGCCTACTATGCATGGCCCGATTTGCCTAATAAGCCAAGTTTTCCTGAAGCAATTCTTGAGGCAATTCACATAAGAATAGAGGGACCTACCATGAACACCCAAATCACGGAACTATTTACTCTACCCACCATGAGAGTAAGGACAAGACAAGAACATATCGATGCCAACACAGAAGACAATGTCCAACATAATAGGCCAATTACACTGGATTAATCTTTGTGTTTAGATACGAGCTGCCTCGTATGGGCCAATAAGCCTTCTGCAGCTTAAAATATATATTTTAAAATATATATTTATATTTGCTGCTTAATATATATATATATATATATATATATATATATATATATATATATATATATATATATATATATATATATATATGCAAACAAGCCTGAATGGTCCCCAGGACTATATACAACTGAAAACTCACACCCCAGAAGTGACTTAAATAAAATATATGGGTTCGAGTATGGGTTCGAGTCACTTCTGGGGTGTGAGTTTTCAGATATATATATATATGTCGTACCTAGTAGCCAGAACTCACTTCTCAGCCTACTATTCAAGGCCCGATTTGCCTAATAAGCCAAGTTTTCCTGAATTAATATATTTACTATAATTTTTTTCTTATGAAATGATAAAGCTACCCATTTCTCTATGTATGAGGTCAATTTTTTTTATTGGAGTTAAAATTAACGTAGATATATGACCGAACCTAACCAACCCTACCTAACCTAACCTAACCTATATTTATAGGTAAGGTTAGGTTAGGTAGCCAAAAAAAGCTAGGTTAGGTTAGGTAGGTTAGGTAGACGAAAAAACATTAATTCATGAAAACTTGGCTTATTAGGCAAATCGGGCCTTGAATAGTAGGCTGAGAAGTGCGTTCTGGCTATTAGGTACGACATATATATATATATATATATATATATATATATATATATATATATATATATATATATATATGTCGTACCTAGTAGCCAGAACTCACTTCTCAGCCTACTATGCAAGGCCCAATTTGCCTAATAAGCCAAGTTTTCATGAATTAATTGTTTTTCGACTACCTAACCTACCTAACCTAACCTAACCTAACTTTTTCCGCTACCTAACCTAACCTAACCTATAAAGATAGGTTAGGTTAGGTTAGGTAGGGCTGGTTAGGTTTGGTCATATATCTACGTTAATTTAAACTCCAATAAAAAAAAATTGACCTCATACATAATGAAATGGTTAGATTTATCATTTCATAAGAAAAAAATTTGAGAAAATATATTAATTCAGGAAAACTTGGCTTATGAGGCAAATCGGGCCTTGCATAGTAGGCCGATAAGTGCGTTCTGGCTATTAGGTACGACATATATATATATATATATATATATATATATATATATATATATATATATATATATATATATATATATATATATATATATATATATATATATATATATATATATATATATATATATATATATATATATATATATATATATGTCGTACCTAGTAGCCAGAACGCACTTCTAGGCCTACTATGCATGGCCCGATTTGCCTAATAAGCCAAGTTTTCCTGAAATAATATATTTTCTCTTATTTTTTTCTTATGAAATGATAAAGCTACCCATTTCATTATGTATGAGGTCAATTTTTTTTTATTGGAGTTAAAATTAACATAGATATATGACCGAACCTAACCAACCCTACCTAACCTAACCTATCTCTTTAAGTTAGGTTAGGTTAAGTAGCCGAAAAAGTTAGGTTAGGTTAGGTTAGGTAGGTTAGGTAGTCGAAAAACAATTAATTCATGAAAACTTGGCTTATTAGGCAAATATGGCCTTGCATTGTAGGCAGAGAAGTGCGTTCTGGCTACTAGGTACGACATAAATATATATATATATATATATATATATATATATATATATATATATATATATGTCGTACTTAGTAGCCAGAACGCACTTTTCAGCCTACTATGCAAGGCCCGATTTGCATAATAAGCCAAGTTTTCCTGAATTAACATACTTTCTCTAATTTTTTTCTTATGAAATGATAAAGCTACCCATTTCATGATGTGTGAGGTCAATTTTTTTTTATTGGAGTTAAAATTAACTTAGATATATGACCAAACCTAACCAACCCTACCTAACCTAACCTAACCTATCTTTATAGGTTAGGTTAGGTTAGGTAGCCCAAAAAGTTAGGTTAGGTTAGGTTAGGTGGGTTAGGTAGTCGAAAAACAATTAATTCATGAAAACTTGGCTTATTAGGCAAATTTGGCCTTGCATAGTAGGCTGAGAAGTACGTTCTGGCTACTAGGTACGACATATATATATATATATATATATATATATATATATATGTCGTACCTAGTAGCCAGAACTCACTTCTCAGCCTACTATTCAAGGCCCGATTTGCCTAATAAGCCAAGTTTTCCTGAATTAATATATTTACTATATTTTTTTTCTTATGAAATGATAAAGCAACCCATTTCAGTATGTATGAGGTCAATTTTATGTTATTGGAGTTAAAATTAACGTAGATATATGACCGAACCTAACCAACCCTACCTAACCTAACCTAACCTATATTTATAGGTAAGGTTAGGTTAGGTAGCCAAAAAAAGCTAGGTTAGGTTAGGTTAGGTAGGTTAGGTAGACGAAAAAACATTAATTCATGAAAACTTGGCTTATTAGGCAAATCGGGCCTTGAATAGTAGGCTGAGAAGTGCGTTCTGGCTATTAGGTACGACATATATATATATATATATATATATATATATATGTCGTACCTAGTAGCCAGAACTCACTTCTCAGCCTACTATTCAAGGCCCGATTTGCCTAATAGGCCAAGTTTTCCTGAATTAATATATTTACTATATTTTTTTTCTTATGAAATGATAAAGCAACCCTTTTCTCTATGTATGAGGTCAATTTTTTTTTATTGGAGTTAAAATTAACGTAGATATACGACCGAACCTAACCAACCCTACCTAACCTAACCTAACCTATATTTATAGGTAAGGTTAGGTTAGGTAGCCAAAAAAAGCTAGGTTAGGTTAGGTAGGTTAGGTAGACGAAAAAACATTAATTCATGAAAACTTGGCTTATTAGGCAAATCGGGCCTTGAATAGTAGGCTGAGAAGTGCGTTCTGGCTATTAGGTACGACATATATATATATATATATATATATATATATATATATATATATATATATATATATATATATATATATATATATATATATATATATATACATATATATATATATATATATATACATATATATATACATATATATATACATATATATATACATATATATATACATATATATATATATATATATATATATATACATATATATATATATATATATATATATATATATACATATATATATATATATATATATATATATATATATATATATATATATATATATATATATATATATATATATATATATATATATATATATATATATATATATATATATATATATATATATATATATATATTTCACAACAATGGGAAACATTGATGAATGTCACAGACGGGTTCGATCATTGTTGCAAGTCAAACACTTCTTCGAATTCCTCTGAAGTTGGACTAGTGCCCAAGACGCAACAGGCATTTCCCCTCTGAATCGCAACACTGAGGCGCTGGAACAAGAAACTTTTTGCTCTCTGGTCTTTTGTAGCGCTGATCAATTTGTCCCCCAATTCCTTCAGGAACTTCAATGCACATTTTCCCCACGAACCGAGGGTCTCCGAGCCGATCGGAACAAAGCTGTAGCAGTGTGCTAGACCTCTGTATTTAATAATTTTCTGCGATTCCCTGAAAGAAGCAGCACCACCGCTTTCACGTGTGCTGTAGTGGAGGTAGGTACTGGCCAGTGTGGCAGCGCACGTGTAGTCCCATACCACTTGCTTACCATCCTTCCAAGGTAGCAAGGTGACCCCATCAGGGCGCTTCTGAGGGTCGTTAGGTCTGGATAAGTGTGGTTCTCTTTGTGCCGGGCAGCGGGCTGTGGCGAGGCTCCTCTTGATGATGTCGTTGACTTCTTCATGTCTTGCAATTTTACCCTGTGATTTACGACATACCAGACCATGACGACCATATTGGTCTGCCATCGCAGTTCCGCAGATGCACCTTTGTTCGGTGAGGATGGGGGCGGCAAGGCGAAGGGCAACTCCAATGCGGAGAGCGTCATGACTGAGGCGAGTTCCCAGGGCTGCATTGGGCACAGCAAATAAAAAATCCCCGGCGTGGGGTGCTGTTACCGCTAGGAGGCGGGCTTTGTTTTCAGCATCAGCGTTGTCAATCATTGCTGTGACAGTCTTTTCCATTATGGGGCTATCCCAGTGGGCCTGCTTGTTGTCTTTTGGGACTTGTGGTCGGGGTTGAGGGTGTGCAATGGTGTCCCATTGTCTGGCTGCTTCGATGAACGTTTGATCATGAGTTCCCGCTGTCTCTCTCATACGCTCTGGTAGGATCTGCCCTACCAATTCGTTGGCTGCTGTACATGAGGATAAGAATGCTGGAAGTGCTACCTCAGTTGCCTTTCGTATGCCTATCCCTCCAAATCTCACTGGTAGTGTTGCTTGGTCCCACTGACTGTCATCTAAATCTAGGTTGAGCGCCTTCCTGAATATTGACCTGAGGAGCTCATCATCTTGATTTAGAAGTGGGTTGCCAAAAGTTGGTGCACACCTTAAGAAGTATGTTAGCCTGGGCAGGGTAAGGCACTTTGTGAGAAGGTAGAGGGCATCGTGGGAGTCCAAGTCCCCAATTCTCTCTTCCATCCTCTTTAGGTCTCTAAACTTTTCGTCAAGGACTGCAGCAATGGCATTGTGGCCCAGAGGTGCTCCGAGTAGTGTGCTGTCGGTAGGTTTAACGACTGAGGCTTCTGGTAGAACTGATTTCACTGCTCTAATGATTACTTCACTAGATGCAATAATTTCGCACTTGGAGGGGCTAAGAACGAGACCCATGGACTCCCCCCGTGTCTTCACCAGCTGTAAGTCTTCTAGCAGGGAATCTTGTGTGCCTGCCAGAGTGCCATCATCCAGGAACCAGATGTTGAGCTCGCTGGACAGTCTGGTTGTAATTTCTCGAACCGCTATGCAAAAGAGGAACGGTGCAAGTGGGTCACCCTGTTGAATTCCCTCTGCTGAGGTGACTTCATGTTTGCCAAACAGGAGGGTTGAGTCTTTGCTGTAGCCTGCTGACACAAACGGGAGAATGCTTGGGCAATGTTCCTGGACTGCAGTGAGGATTGCTTCCCTTTTGACCGAGTTGAAAGCGTTTTTAAAATCTAATTTTACTACTGCCTGGTCTTCAGTAAGAGAGCTAATGTAGGCTCGTGCAGCATGAGCCGCTGCTTCACAGCCTTGGGGGACTCCAAACCCCAGCTGGTTGGGTTGCAGCATGGTGGCTGCTTCCATTCGGATACTTCTGACAGCAGCCCTTGCAACTAGGCGGCGAAGGGTATTACCAACGGCGATGGGTCTGATCCCTCCCCCCTTCTTTTTGAGGGCACATAGGGAAGCACCAAAGAAGAATGGTTTGATTTCATCAGGGATTAACCCGGCGAGGCAGTTGTTGACAAACGTTGTGATTTCTGTCAGGAGCGCTTCTGCAGCTGGGCCAAGAACAGGGTTCACCATTTCCTTCACATGTTGAGGTCTTACCCCTGTGTAGCCTCCTGAGGAGCCCGGGGGAAATGAAACGATAGCTTTATAAACCTCTGACTCCCGGAGGACGAGAGGTTCCTGATTAGGGGCGAGCCTGACCTGTGGGGGAGGTCCACCTACGGCCCTGACGGGGTGTTTTTCTCTCAGTGCTTGGGCTGTGGTTTCATCCCTGGGCAAAATTTTGTCCTCACTTGTGATTAACCTGAGTGCCCCGACTGTATTGCCCTCTTCAATTTTCTTGCTGACTTGGGTACCTAATTTTCTGTTGTCGCTGATTGTCGTACTTGGTCTGCCTCGGCGGTGTTTGGTGTGTTTGTGGAGGCGGACTAGGTTGTCAGCCCTCGGAAAATCCCTAATTGCTTTATTGACGGATGAGGCCAGTGTCTTGCCTCCTCTGTCTGGTACACCTAAGCATGCATTGCCAAAAAGTAACAGATTGTGCCAGGCTTTGATGGTATCAGGTGCAACAAGGTTATTTGACCCTCTGTTGACTTTTGCGATGAGGTCCGTGTATTTCCCTGCAGCAAAAGGGCGAGAGGCCTTTGGGATGTGGGTGAGTGTCCTGGTTGACGTTGCTTTAATTGCCTCTAGCAGGTCGTCTGTTGCAATGTAATCTGTTGCGATTTGTACTGGTGCAACAGGCTCCTGAGTGCTGCCTCCTCCCACGGGAGGCCTCCCTGACCCAGGACAGTCACCATGCTGGCGTATGACTCTGGAGACAGAGTTGATGCTGACGATGTTCCCACAACCACTGCATGTGCCTCTCCTTTGATTGGCTTCGGGAGGGGTGAGCTGGCTGGTAGCGGCTTCTTCTGCCATCCCCTTAGGTAAAGTGAATGTCACCTTGCACTGGAGTATTTGTCTCTCCCTCCTGGCTGGGGGGGACGAGGTTGTCCCCAATACTATGCGTCATGTCTGGGCAGATGTCTGGGGTGGGTGGGCTCGTGGAGGTGGTGGGTGGGGGTTGGGAGGCTGCGCGCTGGCCCGGTCTGGGAGGGGGGGCCGGGGAGGGAAGGCGCGACCACCTGATCGTGGGAGGTGGGGGCGGGGGAGCGGAAGACACTGCACCACACGGAGGGGGGGGGGGAGACACTACACAGGTGGAGTGGTCGAGCGGGAGACACTACACTCAGGGGGTGGGGGGGGGGGCACTACACTCAGGGGGTGGGGGGAGGCACTACACTCAGGGGGTGAGGGGAGGGTTGATGTGGCACGTAACACTTGGATAATTTCCTTTTTGTCACTAAACACTGGTGAATGTGTCCTGGCTCACTGGGTGTGGTGCTCTCAACACGATACTCACAATGGTCCAGTCACCACAGGACTGGACTCAACTTATCTTTTTCAAGCACTTATTGGCACACTGGTGACCCAGTCTCTTGACCCCACCACATGTGTCCTTCCACCCTTTCCTGGTGAGGGAGCCGTAGGGCGTGTGGCGTGTGTGGGCGTGGGCTGGCGGTGGGCGTGGGGTAGCGGTGGGCGTAGGGTTGCGTGGGGTGACGGTGGGCGTGGGGTGGCGGTGGGCGTAGGGTTGCGTGGGGTGACGGTGGTCGTGGGGTGGACGATGGTCGTCGGGTCAGCCGCCGGGAGCGGGTAGCTGGGTGGGCTGGCGAGGCCTGTGGGAGGCTAGGGAGAGGGGGGGAGAAGGTATCCCGGTCACACACAATTAGCACAAAGTTTCACAGGTGCATTATGTTTATCACTACAAACTCACCGTTCATCTGAAAAGACGCACACATTCACTTATAAGACTGCTGGAATACAAGCAGGTTTGTGAGCCTCCCCTTCACTCCCCCCCTCCTCCACATGAGGCCTCCTCCCCGCCTGGAGGCTGTTGTTTATGGAGGCACTGAGATAACCCTCACCCAGGCCTGTGTCCTTCCCCTCCATAGCACGCCTCCCGCCAGGACAACACACCTTTTACAGTTGATTCTGTTGCACTGCTGGAGAGGTAGGCTTCCTCGACCCACTAAGAGTCTTCAGCAGGTATTAACACAGACATGAGTCGATTCTTGACTTCCTCAGGCACTGTTATCCTTGTTGAATGGGCACAAATGTGGGACCCAACCCCCTGCACGACCGACTGTTACGGCTGCCACCTCGATATATGTTATATATATATATATATATATATATATATATATATATATATATATATATATATATATATATATATATATATATATATATATATATATATATATATATATATATATATATATATATATATATATATTATATATATATATATATATATATATATATATATATATATATATATATATATATATATATATATATTTTGGTAGCAGTCTTTCCTGTAGACATATATTATTAAATATGACCGAAAAAGTAAGATTAATAATTCTAACACGAATTTTCTCAATCTTTCGTACATTACGCTTCACTGTTGGAGGTAAATCAAAAATCACTTCTCCAAAATTCATTTTTATTTCTAGTCTGACGCGACACGGGCGCGTTTCGTAAAACTTATTACATTTTCAAAGACTTCACAAATACACAACTGATTAGAACTTGCGTTTCTCTGATTTTATATCTACATTTGAGTGAGGTGGGAAGGGTGATGTGGCATTAACACAAGACAGAACAATAGGGGATATTAATAGGTAATTAAAAGTATCAACACAAGACAGAACAGAAACAATGGGTATTGAATAGAAGTGTTTGTAGAAAGCCTATTGGTCCATATTTCTTGATGCTTCTATATTGGAGCGGAGTCTTGAGGTGGGTAGAATATAGTTGTGCAATAATTGGCTGTTGATTGCTGGTGTTGACTTCTTGATGTGTAGTGCCTCGCAAACGTCAAGCCGCCTGCTATCGCTGTATCTATCGATGATTTCTGTGTTGTTTACTAGGATTTCTCTGGCGATGGTTTGGTTATGGGAAGAGATTATATGTTCCTTAATGGAGCCCTGTTGCTTATGCATCGTTAAACGCCTAGAAAGAGATGTTGTTGTCTTGCCTATATACTGTTTTTTTTTGGAGCTTACAGTCCCCAAGAGGGCATTTGAAGGCATAGACGACGTTAGTCTCTTTTAAAGCGTTCTGTTTTGTGTCTGGAGAGTTTCTCATGAGTAGGCTGGCCGTTTTTCTGGTTTTATAGTAAATCGTCAGTTGTATCCTCTGATTTTTGTCTGTAGGGATAACGTTTCTATTAACAATATCTTTCAGGACCCTTTCCTCCGTTTTATGAGCTGTGGAAAAGAAGTTCCTGTAAAATAGTCTAATAGGGGGTATAGGTGTTGTGTTAGTTGTCTCTTCGGAGGTTGCATGGCTTTTCACTTTCCTTCTTATGATGTCTTCGATGAAACCATTGGAGAAGCCGTTATTGACTAGGACCTGCCTTACCCTACAGAGTTCTTCGTCGACTTGCTTCCATTCTGAGCTGTGGCTGAGAGCACGGTCGACGTATGCGTTAACAACACTCCTCTTGTACCTGTCTGGGCAGTCGCTGTTGGCATTTAGGCACATTCCAATGTTTGTTTCCTTAGTGTAGACTGCAGTGTGGAAACCTCCGCCCTTTTCCATGACTGTTACATCTAGAAAAGGCAGCTTCCCATCCTTTTCCGTCTCGTAAGTGAAACGCAGCACGGAACTCTGCTCAAATGCCTCCTTCAGCTCCTGCAGATGTCTGACATCAGGTACCTGTGTAAAAATGTCGTCAACATACCTGCAGTATATGGCCGGTTTCAAGTTCATGTCGACTAAGACTTTTTGCTCGATGGTACCCATGTAGAAGTTTGCAAACAGGACACCTAGGGGAGAACCCATGGCGACCCCATCTACTTGCTTATACATGTGCCCATCCGGGCTCAAGAAGGGTGCCTCTTTAGTACAAGCTTGGAGTAGTTTCCTCAGAATACTTTCTGGCATGTCAAGAGGAGTACAGGCTGGATCACGATACACTCTGTCGGCTATCATTCCGATTGTCTCGTCCACAGGTACGTTGGTAAACAGCGATTCTACGTCCAACGAGGCTCTTATCCCTGTGGCCCGTGCGCCCCGCAGTAAGTCCACAAATTCCTTTGGAGACTTCAGGCTGAAGGCGCAAGGAACATAAGGAGTCAGCAGGCCGTTGAGTCGCTTCGCCAGTCTGTACGTGGGTGTGGGTATCTGGCTAATGATTGGCCGAAGTGGGTTTCCAGGCTTGTGCGTCTTGACATTTCCATACGCATATCCAGGTTTATATTCCCCAATGATCTTTGGCAGGTGGAGTCCGGATTTCTTGGCGTTCACAGTTTCGATCAGTTTGTTGACCTTTGCTTTTAATTCGGCTGTAGTGTCCTTCGTTACCCTTTGGAACTTAGTTTGGTCAGAGAGTATGATGTTCATTTTCGCCAGATATTCGTCTTTTTTAAGAATGACATATATTGGCGACTTGTCACCTCTCCTGACAACTATCTCCTTGTTCTCACGAAGGCTTTTAGCTGCCGCTTTAAGCTCGGGGGACAGTATGGTGCTTCTGTAGTTGCCTCGATTCTTTCCTCCTTCTGCAATAAGTTCTGCTTGTAAGGTATCTTTGGTAGTGACCTTCTTTTGTGTCTCGAGGTCGAATATGTCGTCCAACAGAATTTCCAACTCTACTTTCCGGGCCATTTCACTCGGTCTGGACATAACATGACAGTTTATGCCCAGATTTAGGAGAGTGACTTGGTCCTCAGAGAGGTCCAAGTCACTCTCCTAAATCTGGGCATAAACTGTCATGTTATGTCCAGACCGAGTGAAATGGCCCGGAAAGTAGAGTTGGAAATTCTGTTGGACGACATATTCGACCTCGAGACACAAAAGAAGGTCACTACCAAAGATACCTTACAAGCAGAACTTATTGCAGAAGGAGGAAAGAATCGAGGCAACTACAGAAGCACCATACTGTCCCCCGAGCTTAAAGCGGCAGCTAAAAGCCTTCGTGAGAACAAGGAGATAGTTGTCAGGAGAGGTGACAAGTCGCCAATATATGTCATTCTTAAAAAAGACGAATATCTGGCGAAAATGAACATCATACTCTCTGACCAAACTAAGTTCCAAAGGGTAACGAAGGACACTACAGCCGAATTAAAAGCAAAGGTCAACAAACTGATCGAAACTGTGAACGCCAAGAAATCCGGACTCCACCTGCCAAAGATCATTGGGGAATATAAACCTGGATATGCGTATGGAAATGTCAAGACGCACAAGCCTGGAAACCCACTTCGGCCAATCATTAGCCAGATACCCACACCCACGTACAGACTGGCGAAGCGACTCAACGGCCTGCTGACTCCTTATGTTCCTTGCGCCTTCAGCCTGAAGTCTCCAAAGGAATTTGTGGACTTACTGCGGGGCGCACGGGCCATAGGGATAAGAGCCTCGTTGGACGTAGAATCGCTGTTTACCAACGTACCTGTGGACGAAACAATCGGAATGATAGCCGACAGAGTGTATCGTGATCCAGCCTGTACTCCTCTTGACATGCCAGAAAGTATTCTGAGGAAACTACTCCAAGCTTGTACTAAAGAGGCACCCTTCTTGAGCCCGGATGGGCACATGTATAAGCAAGTAGATGGGGTCGCCATGGGTTCTCCCCTAGGTGTCCTGTTTGCAAACTTCTACATGGGTACCATCGAGCAAAAAGTCTTAGTCGACATGAACTTGAAACCGGCCATATACTGCAGGTATGTTGACGACATTTTTACACAGGTACCTGATGTCAGACATCTGCAGGAGCTGAAGGAGGCATTTGAGCAGAGTTCCGTGCTGCGTTTCACTTACGAGACGGAAAAGGATGGGAAGCTGCCTTTTCTAGATGTAACAGTCATGGAAAAGGGCGGAGGTTTCCACACTGCAGTCTACACTAAGGAAACAAACATTGGAATGTGCCTAAATGCCAACAGCGACTGCCCTGACAGGTACAAGAGGAGTGTTGTTAACGCATACGTCGACCGTGCTCTCAGCCACAGCTCAGAATGGAAGCAAGTCGACGAAGAACTCTGTAGGGTAAGGCAGGTCCTAGTCAATAACGGCTTCTCCAATGGTTTCATCGAAGACATCATAAGAAGGAAAGTGAAAAGCCATGCAACCTCCGAAGAGACAACTAACACAACACCTATACCCCCTATTAGACTATTTTACAGGAACTTCTTTTCCACAGCTCATAAAACGGAGGAAAGGGTCCTGAAAGATATTGTTAATAGAAACGTTATCCCTACAGACAAAAATCAGAGGATACAACTGACGATTTACTATAAAACCAGAAAAACGGCCAGCCTACTCATGAGAAACTCTCCAGACACAAAACAGAACGCTTTAAAAGAGACTAACGTCGTCTATGCCTTCAAATGCCCACTTGGGGACTGTAAGCTCCAAAAAAAACAGTATATAGGCAAGACAACAACATCTCTTTCTAGGCGTTTAACGATGCATAAGCAACAGGGCTCCATTAAGGAACATATAATCTCTTCCCATAACCAAACCATCGCCAGAGAAATCCTAGTAAACAACACAGAAATCATCGATAGATACAGCGATAGCAGGCGGCTTGACGTTTGCGAGGCACTACACATCAAGAAGTCAACACCAGCAATCAACAGCCAATTATTGCACAACTATATTCTACCCACCTCAAGACTCCGCTCCAATATAGAAGCATCAAGAAATATGGACCAATAGGCTTTCTACAAACACTTCTATTCAATACCCATTGTTTCTGTTCTGTCTTGTGTTGATACTTTTAATAACCTATTAATATCCCCTATTGTTCTGTCTTGTGTTAATGCCACATCACCCTTCCCACCTCACTCAAATGTAGATATAAAATCAGAGAAACGCAAGTTCTAATCAGTTGTGTATTTGTGAAGTCTTTGAAAATGTAATAAGTTTTACGAAACGCGCCCGTGTCGCGTCAGACTAGAAATAAAAATGAATTTTGGAGAAGTGATTTTTGATTTACCTCCAACAGTGAAGCGTAATGTACGAAAGATTGAGAAAATTCGTGTTAGAATTATTAATCTTACTTTTTCGGTCATATTTAATAATATATATATATATATATATATATATATATATATATATATATATATATATATATATATATATATATATATATATAATCAGGTGAAAAATAATGAGGTGCTGAGAATATCGCGCTAGCTGCGAGACATCCGCCTGTTATCAGTTAGTTGTTCACGGCTTGAGAGCACAAGGATATTCTGACTTCAATGGCTGGATCAAGCCCAGACATCGACTCAGGTAGAGGGCGCTGAGGTGCAGTGTGCAGGTGTGCAGTCGACGAGTCACCATTCAGGAGCAGGCAGGCTGGGAAGGGTAGTTGGCTGGTTGATGACGAGCCGGCGTGGAGGGAGTGTGGAGTGGGGGGTGAGTCTTGGGTACGTTTTGCCTCCTGGTCAAAACGTTTTGTGATACTGGTAGACGTATCTTGAAGGTAGCATCTCATTCTTGTATAAAATACATAACTTTATGTAGAGAAGAGCAGGCTCAATCTCTCTTGAAAGAGATTATCGTCACAATATATATATATATATATATATATATATATATATATATATATATATATATATATATATATATATATATATATATATATATATATATATATATATATATATATATATATATATATATATATATATATATATATATATATATATTGTGATTGTCACAACTATATTGTGAATATAGTTGTGACTATATTCTACCCACCTCAAGACTCCGCTCCAATATAGAAGCATCAAGAAATATGGACCAATAGGCTTTCTACAAACACTTCTATTCAATATCCATTGTTTCGTGTTTTGTCTTGTGTTGATGAAATTAATACCCTATTAATATCACCTCTTGTTCTGGCTTGTGTTGATGAAATTAATACCCTATTAATGCCACATCTTGTTCTGTCTTGTGTTAATGCCACATCACCCCTTCCACCTCACTCAAATGTAGATATAAAATCGGAGATGCGTAAGTTCTATTCAGTTGTGTATTTGTGAACTAAAGTATTTGAAAATGTAATAAGTTTTACGAAACGCGCTCGTGTCGCGTTAGACTAGAAATAAAAATGAATTTTGGAGAATTGATTTTTGATTTACCTCCAACAGTGAAAAGAAATGTACGAAAGATTGAGAAAATTCGTGTTAGAATTATTAATCTTACTTTTTCGGTCATATTTAATAATATATGTCTACAGGAAAGACTGCTACCAAAATATACTTATATATATATATATATATATATATATATATATATATATATATATATATATATATATATATATATATATATATATATATATATATATATATGTCGTACCTAGTAGCCAGAACTCACTTTTTGGCCTACTATGCAAGGCCCGATTTGCCTAATAAGCCAAGTTTTCCTGAATTAATATATTTTTTCTAATTTTTTTCTTATGAAATGATAAAGCTACCTATTTCATTATGTATGAGGTCAATTTTTTTTTATTCGAGTTAAAATTAACGTAGATATATGACCGAACCTAACCAACCCTACCTAACCTAACCTAACCTATCTTTATAGGTTAGGTTTGGTTAGGTAGCCGAAAAAGTTAGGTTAGGTTAGGTTAAGTAGGCTAGGTAGTCGAAAAACAAATAATTCATGAAAAGTTGGCTTATTAGGCAAATCGGGCCTTGCATAGTAGGCTGAGAAGTGAGTTTTGGCTACTAGGTACGACATATATATATATATATATATATATATATATATATATATATATATATATATATATATATATATATATATATATATATATATACATATATATGTCGTACCTAGTAGCCAGAACGCACTTCTCAGCCTACTATGCAAGGCCCGATTTGCCTAATAAGCCAAGTTTTCCTGAATTAATATATTTTCTCTAATTTTTTTCTTATGAAATGATAAAACTACCCATTTCATTATGTATGAGGTCAATATTTTTTTATTGGAGTTAAAATTAACGTAGATATATGACCGAACCTAACCAACCCTACCTAACCTATCTTTATAGGTTAGGTTAGGTTAGGTAGTCGAAAAACAATTAATTCATGAAAACTTGGCTTATTAGGCAAATCGGGCCTTGCATAGTAGGCTGAGAAGTGCGTTCTGGCTACTAGGTACGACATATATATATATATATATGTCGTACCGACATATATATATATATATATATATATATATATATATATATATATATATATATATATATATATACATATATATATATATATATATATATATATATATATATATATATATATATATATATATGTCGTACCTAGTAGCCAGAACTCACTTCTCAGCCTACTATTCAAGGCCAGATTTGCCTAGTAAGCCAAGTTTTCCTGAATTAATATATTTACTATAATTTTTTTCTTATGAAATGATAAAGCAACCCTTTTCTCTGTGTATGAGGTCAATTTTATTTTATTGGAGTTAAAATTAACGTAGATATATGACCGAACCTAACCAACCCTACCTAACCTAACCTAACCTATATTTATAGGTAAGGTTAGGTTAGGTAGCCAAAAAATGCTAGGTTAGGTTAGGTTAGGTAGGTTAGGTAGACGAAAAAACATTAATTCATGAAAACTTGGCTTATTAGGCAAATCGGGCCTTGAATAGTAGGCTGAGAAGTGCGTTCTGGCTATTAGGTACGACATATATATATATATATATATATATATATATATATATATATATATATATATATATATATATATATATATATATATATATATATATATATATATATATATATATACCCGGCCATGCGTTGCTGTGGCTCAGCATTGCTGAGCCACAGCAACCTTCCCCCGTCATCCCACCATTTCCCCCTCTTCTGTCCCCTCATCCTCCCCACCATTCCCCAACCCCCTCATCCTCCCCACGATTCCCTACTCCCTCGTCCGATGCGTTCCCAAATGATCTGATGTTTCCATGACTGAAAAATAAGAACAATTAAAAAACGAAATGAAAACCAATACAAAAATAAAATAAATAAACTATACACACGAAATGAACGGTATGGTAAACAACACAGCTCTATTCAAAGGCAATGTCACACAACATAATTAAATCAAAACGAAAATAAATCGAAAACTTAGATACAATTGGAAACATTGAAATGGAATTGTAATATATTTACAATAGCATGTGTTGCTTTTACATGCAACAGACGGTGCTGTTTTTAAAAAAAAAAACATGTTTTTACCTGTGAGAGGTGCAGGATCTATATAGTATATATTTAGAAACACGCTCGTATTCAAATGGAACGTTGTGTCAAAATTTCAGAGCAATCAAACTTTTAGAGTTTACAGCGTGTGTTGCTCTTACCTCCAACAGATGGCGCTGATTTAAAAAAAAAAGTTTTTACTTTTCACAGATGTGGCATGTAATTAGTTGGTATATAAAAACACACGCGTATTCGTTGTGCAATGCAATGTTGTGTCAAAATGTTGCAATGTTGTGTCAAAATTTCAAAGCAGAGATTTTGGAAAGTTTCCTCATGAAAACTCACATTAAAAAGACAGTTTTTCAAGAAAAGCATATTTTTACCAGTCACAGATGTGACGCAACGAAATGAATGGAATAGTAAACAACACAGCTCAATTCCAATGAAATGTCACACAAAATAATTAAACCAAAATTTAAATATATCAAAATTTTTGAAAATTCAATTTATCCAGAAAATCAGAAAAAATTAAACGGAATCATGACATATTTAGTATAGCGAGTGTTGCTCATATGTGCAACATATGGTGCTGTTTTATTAATTTTAAACATGTTTGATGCCACAGGAGTGGCATCTGAACTTATACTCAAGAAATGAGCGATATTGTAAACAACACAGCTCAATTCCAACGTAATGTCACACAAAAAATTTAATCAAAATGAAAATATTTACGAAATCTATGAAAATTCAATTTATCAATGCAATCGGAAACATTGAAATGGAATTGTAACATATTTAGCATAGCGTCTGTTGCTATTACGTGCAACATGTTACGTGTTGCTATTATTTGAATGATTTATTGCGTCAAAATTTCAAAGCAACCAGTTAAGAACTTTCTGAGATTACAGTGTGAGTTGCTCTTAAGTCCAACAGATGGCGCTATTTTTAAAAAAACGCATGTTTTTTCCTGTCATATGAGAGACATGTATATGGGCATACTTGGAAAAGTAAAGTTGTTGTTCAATGTCAACCATTATTTTTTCACTAGTTGTATATGAAAAGGGCTGCAATTGTTCTAAGTTTCAGTACTGTAGCCTAAATAGTAAGGGAGATTTTTTATTTTTTTTATTTTTCAACGATTTTTACACTTTTTCAAGCGTAAATGAACAAACACACCTTTCAGATATAGTCATTCTATGACACTTTTCTGACACATTAGCATATAATAAAGGATCAATAGGAGGGGATTTTCCAAAACGTCTTTAGTTTTCCTAATACTTCCAAACCGAAAAAAAAATTGCAAATATATCATGTTTATTGGTATTATATAGTCAATAAATGAACTCAGGATAACACGCTTCCTTACGATTTTAGAGACATAAACTTTACATATAAGGTGTAAGTTTCATGTAAATTGAATAAAAAATGAAAGAGATGTATATGTTCACTTAATATATATGTTCAAGTAAGTAAAAAACAAAGTCTAAGTTGTTGCCATCTGTGGCTGAGGTTGATATCAACCAATTTCCTCCAAAATTGGCACCCTTATAGATAGGCTTACGTGCAGTCAGGTGTATAAGTTTCATGCAAATCGCCCTATAAACAAAAGAGAGAGATAAAAAAAAATTGCCTTTTTTTTAACTAGAACTTTTTTGTTAATAAAACTAATTATAATTTGTTTTTAATATATGCTATTGTGATAGCTGAGAGTCATAGACATGATTTTAGTTGACATTTTTGTTTGATAATCGTTTTGACCATTGAGTAAATTTTTTGACACATAATTCAATATTTTTTTTTTCTCCCTTCCTATTTATGCTACGATGCTGAGACTTTAACCTGATGAAACCCTTCTCACATATAATTTGTCAAAAAAGTTTGATTGAAATCGAACGAATTTTCATTTATTGCATTTTTGGGCAAATTTGGAAACTTATGCCCCCTTATATACAAAAATACATAAATATACAACTATACTATATATATATATATATATATATATATATATATATATATATATATATATATATATATATATATATATATATATATATATATATATATGTATATATATATAGTATAGTTGTATATACAAAATAAATATACAACTATATACTATTGTATATTAATACACACATACAACTTATATACAAAAACACGCGCCTATTTTAATGCAACGTTGTGTCAAAATTTAAAAGCAATCGGTAAAGAGGTTTCGAAGATTTCCCTCACATGAAAAACACAGTTAAAAAAAACATGATTTCCCAGTCACAGACGTGACATCTATATGGTATGAATATAAAAACCTGCTCGGATGCGAATGGAACGTTGTGAGAAAATTTCAAAGCAGTCGGCGAAGAACTTTCGGAGATTAGCGATTTTGAACAAACGAACATTTACATATATATATATGTCGTACCTAGTAGCCAGAACGCCCGTTTTGGCCTACTATGCAAGGCCCGATTTGCCTAATAAGCCAAGTTTTCCTGAATTAATATATTTTCTCAACTTTTTTTCTGATGAAATGATAAAGCTACCCATTTCCTTATGTATGAGGTCAATTTTTTTTATTGGAGTTAAAATTAACGTAGATATATGACCGAACCTAACCAACCCTACCTAACCTAACCTAACCTATCTTTATAGGTTAGGTTAGGTTAGGTAGCCGAAAAAGTTAGGTTAGGTTAGGTTAGGTAGGTTAGGTAGTCGAAAAAACATTAATTCATGAAAACTTGGCTTATTAGGCAAATCGGGCCTTGCATAATAAGCTGAGAAGTGCATTCTGGCTACTAGGCACGACATATATATATATATATATATATATATATATATATATATATATATATATATATATATATATATATATATGTCGTACCTAGTAGCCAGAACTCACTTCTCAGCCTACTATTCAAGGCCCGATTTGCCTAATAAGCCAAGTTTTCCTGAATTAATATATTTACTATAATTTTTTTCTTATGAAATGATAAAGCTACCCTTTTCACTATGTATGAGGTCAATTTTTTTTTATTGGAGTTAAAACTAACGTAGATATATGACCGAACCTAACCAACCCTACCTAACCTAACCTAACCTATATATATAGGTAAGGTTAGGTTAGGTAGCCAAAAAAAGCTAGGTTAGGTTAGGTTAGGTAGGTTAGGTAGACGAAAAAACATTAATTCATGAAAACTTGGCTTATTAGGCAAATTGGGCCTTGCATAGTAGGCTGAGAAGTGAGTTCTGGCTACTAGGTACGACATATATATATATATATATATATATATATATATATATATATATATATATATATATATATATATATATATATATATATATATATATATATATATATATATATATATATATATATATATATATATATATATATATATATATATATATGTCGTACCTAGTAGCCAGAACTCACTTCTCAGCCTACTATGCAAGACCCGATTTGCCTAATAAGCCAAGTTTTCATGAATTAATATATTTTCTCTATTTTTTTTCTTATGAAATGATAAAGCTACCCATTTCATTGTGTATGAAGTCAATTTTTTTTTATTCGAGTTAAAATTAACGTAGATATATGACCAAACCTAACCAACCCTACCTAACCTAACCTAACCTATCTTAATAGGTTAGGTTAGGTTATGTGGCCGAAAAAGTTAGGTTAGGTTAGGTTAGGTAGGTTAGGTAGTCGAAAAACAATTAATTCATGAAAACTTGGCTTATTAGGCAAATCGGGCCTTGAATAGTAGGCAGAGAAGTGCGTTCTGGCTACTAGGTACGACATATATATATATATATATATATATATATATATATATATGTCGTACCTAATAGCCAGAACGCACTTCTCAGCCTACTATTCGAGGCCCGATTTGCCTAATAAGCCAAGTTTTCATGAATTAATGTTTTTTCGTCTACCTAACCTACCTAACCTAACCTAACCTAGCTTTTTTTGGCTACCTAACCTAACCTTACCTATAAATATAGGTTAGGTTAGGTTAGGTAGGGTTGGTTAGGTTCGGTCATATATCTACGTTAATTTTAACTCCAATAAAAAAAAATTGACCTCATACATAGAGAAAAGGGTTGCTTTATCATTTCATAAGAAAAAAATTATAGTAAATATATTAATTCAGGAAAACTTGGCTTATTAGGCAAATCGGGCCTTGAATAGTAGGCTGAGAAGTGAGTTCTGGCTACTAGGTACGACATATATATATATATATATATATATATATATATATATATATATATATATATATATATGTCGTACCTAGTAGCCAGAACTCACTTCTCAGCCTACTATTCAAGGCCCGATTTGCCTAATAAGCCAAGTTTTCCTGAATTAATATATTTACTATAATTTTTTTCTTATGAAATGATAAAGCAACCCTTTTCTCTATGTATGAGGTCAATTTTTTTTTATTGGAGTTAAAATTAACGTAGATATATGACCGAACCTAACCAACCCTACCTAACCTAACCTAACCTATATTTATAGGTAAGGTTAGGTTAGGTAGCCAAAAAAAGCTAGGTTAGGTTAGGTTAGGTCGGTTAGGTAGACGAAAAAACATTAATTCATGAAAACTTGGCTTATTAGGCAAATCGGGCCTTGAATAGTAGGCTGAGAAGTGCGTTCTGGCTATTAGGTACGACATATATATATATATATATATATATATATATATATATATATATATATATATATATGTCGTACCTAGTAGCCAGAACTCACTTCTCAGCCTACTATTCAAGGCCCGATTTGCCTAATAAGCCAAGTTTTCCTGAATTAATATATTTACTATAATTTTTTTCTTATGAAATGATAAAGCTACCCTTTTCTCTATGTATGAGGTCAATTTTTTTTATTGGAGTTAAAATTAACGTAGATATATGACCGAACCTAACCAGCCCTACCTAACCTAACCTAACCTATATTTATAGGTAAGGTTAGGTTAGGTAGCCAAAAAAAGCTAGGTTAGGTTAGGTTAGGTAGGTTAGGTAGACGAAAAAACATTAATTCATGAAAACTTGGCTTATTAGGCAAATCGGGCCTTGAATAGTAGGCTGAGAAGTGCGTTCTGGCTATTAGGTACGACATATATATATATATCGTACCTAGTAGCCAGAACGCACTTCTCAGCCTACTATGCAAGGCCCGATTTGCCTAATAAGCGAAGTTTTCCTGAATTAATATATTTTCTCTAATTTTTTTCTTATGAAATGATAAAGCTACCTATTTCATTATGTATGTGGTCAATTTTTTTTTATTGGAGTTAAAATTAACGTAGATATATGACCAAACCTAACCAACCCTACCTAACCTAACCTAACCTATCTTTATAGGTTAGGTTAGGTTAGGTTAGGTAGCCGAAAAAGTTAGGTTAAGTTAGGTTAGGTAGGTTAGGTTGTCGAAAAACAATTAATTCATGAAAACTTGGCTTATTAGGCAAATCGGGCCATGCATAGTAGGCTGAGAAGTGCGTTCTGGCTACTAGGTACGACATATGTATATATATATATATATATATATATATATATATATATATATATATATATATATATATATATATATATATATATATATATGTCGTACCTAGTAGCCAGAACGCACTTCTCAGCCTACTATGCAAGGCCCGATTTGCCTAATAAGCCAAGTTTTTATGAATTAATGTTTTTTCGACTACCTAACCTACCTAACCTAACCTAACCTAACTTTTTCTGCTACCTAACCTAACCTAACCTATAAAGATAGGTTAGGTTAGGTTAGGTAGGGTTGGTTAGGTTCGGTCATATATCTACGTTAATTTTAACTCCAATAAAAAAATATTGACCACATACATAATGAAATGGGTAGCTTTATCACTTCATAAGAAAAAAACTAGAGAAAATATATTAATTCAGGAAAACTTGGCTTATTAGGCAAATCGGGCCTTGAATAGTAGGCTGAGAAGTGCTTTCTGGCTATTAGGTACGACATATATATATATATATATATATATATATATATATATATATATATATATATATATATATATATATATATATATATATATATATATATATATATGTCGTACCTAGTAGCCAGAACGCACTTCTCAGCCTACTATGCAAGGCCCGATTTGCCTAATAAGCCAAGTTTTCATGAATTAATATATTTTCTCAATTTTTTTTCTTATGAAATGATAAAGCTACCCATTTCATTATGTATGAGGTAAAAAAATTTTTATTAGAGCTAAAGTAAATGTAGATATATGACCGAACCTAACCAACCCTACCTAACCTAACCTAACCTATCTTTATAGGTTAGGTTAGATTAGGTAGCCGAAAAAGTTGGGTTAGGTTAGGTTAGGTAGGTTAGGTAGTCGAAAACCAATTAATTCATGAAAACTTAGCTTATTAGGCAAATCGGGCCTTGCATAGTAGGCCGAGAAGTGCGTTCTGGCTACTAGGTACGACATATATATATATATATATATATATATATATATATATATATATATATATATATATATATATATATATATATATCATTGAATATGACTGCATATTATGTATTGATTTTTTCTTCTTTAGGGCTTCTATCCCTCTGACTAGTGCTTTTGCATCTTGGTTTAATTGGAAGATTTCTCCAACTGTCATCTTTGTTCAAGGTGAAGAAAAATAAATAATTAACTGTAGAATATATTACGCTGTTTATAATTTTACACAACGTTTCGAACCTACATGGTTCATTCTCAAGTGAAGGGTCAGTGTTTCCACATTGGGACAGTGTTTGGAAATCCTTGCAAGGGATCCTTTAACCCAACAGGAAGCTGCCGGACTCACAAGACGATTGATTGAGTGATGAATATTAAGCCCCCCATGAGTGGCATAGGCATGAATAGCCCGTAAGTGGTAGAATTTTTGTTCAGTAAATGTATACATTGTGCAGATGTCGCATTTAATCGTCAGCCTGCTATCGCGGGGGGAGGGGGGAGGATACTGCTTGACAGTCTTTATGAGGGCGTCAAGCTTCTGGCCACCTGTTTTTGACTTGAAGAGCGGCAGTGTTGATTGCTTCCGAGTGGTTTCCGCAAGATTCATGGACTCTTAAACCTCCACTAAGATCTTTGGTTGTTTCACATTCCAGGAGATAGTGAAGTAATGGCTTTTCTGTGATTGTTTGGCAGAAGATGCATTCTCTCTGTCGGGGTTCAACAATCTCCCAGTTGCATCTGTAACCTAGACATTGTTTAACCGAACTGCTATATCCCTGTGAATTCTTTTTGGGATATTTAACCTTTCTAACTTGGTGGGCTGAAGATACCATATTGCGGAGGGCGAAACTTCTGCAACTCTCTCTCTGATGTAGATAGGCTTTGTTGAGGTGAGAATTTTTTAGGTGATGATATTTTTTATGTACTCTAAGCTGGGTTGGATTGTTTTATATATTAATGGATATCTCACAAGACATCCTTTGACTGAAGTTAAACTCTTTCACCTGACCGTATTCTTCATCGCTCTCTACAGTTAGTGACAACTCATTGTCATGTATAAGTATGATGGGGTGAGATGAACCTATCCCAATTTATGCGAATGCTTTGCATTTAATTTCAGTATATTTATGTACTTTTTGTCATGGGATTATACTTGAAGATGTCATGTTTTTTATTAAAAATTTAAATAAACTGGAAAGACAAAATGATAGAGTTTCTTCGCGCTCTCGAGTTTACATGTTGGAAGGTATTTATGGAGAAAGAAAATTATCCACAAGAAAATTGGTCATTGTAATAATTAGAAGTAATAGGTTCTTTTCATTGCAATATAGATAACAACACACATTTACAAGTTTCCTTACGATTGATTCATGTTGTTCCTTCACAGGCTATGCAGCGTTTCACAGTTGACTACAAACATGAAGACCTGGAAGTTGTCAACCGTGTTGTCTTCGCCCCCAAAAAGCCGCTCAGGTTTACCTTCACTGAAAGAAACTGACCTTGACCCTAGACGGCTTGTAATTAACGTGCTCCAAACTGTATTGTTTACTTTGTTTAGCAAAAACGTGATTTTACAAGTGACCAATTTTATATTTGTTTAACTATTTTTTTTTCATGAGCTACATGTTGGTACCTAGTGGAATACATCTTCGAAATGTATTAATTTAAAAACTTAATAATTCCTCGCAAATTATTATTGTTGTGCCTACTCACAAAGTTAGTGAACTAATTAACAATCTCTTGTGTATATGGAACGTTACAGTTGATATTTATCCTATATCTTTGTCAAACGTTTTTGAAAATGTATATTGCTACTCACAGGGAGCCATTGTGAACCCGCACTTACACACCAGCCCAAGCCACATCAGGAGGAAAACAGCAGTGAAGAAACAAGTGATGAAACTGAGAAAAAGGGAGAACAAATACTCAGAGAATGACAAGGAGGTATGAGAAGAACTCAACAAGAGATTCAGGAGGTCTTCACAAAAGAAAAAGGAGAAGCCCCTGCACTAAATGAGGAGGAGGCAAATCAAGCAAACTTGGAGGAATTAAACGTCACCAGTGATGAGGTCAAAAGGAATCTGTTGGAGCTGAAAGTGACAAAGGCTGTTGGGCCTGACAGAATCTCACCATGGATACTAAAGGAAGATGCAGAGGCACTAAGTGTGCCACTCTCTATGGTGTATAAGACGTCACTGGAAACAGGAGACCTACCGGAAAGTTGGAATACAGCTAACGTAGTCCCAATATATAAAAAGGGTGACAGGCAAGAGGCACTGAACTACAGGCCAGTTTCCCTAACTTGTATAACATGCAAGGTGATGGAGAAGATCGTGGGAAAAAGGCTCGTAGATCATCTGGAGTGAAATAGCTTTGTAACGCACCACCAACATGGGTTCAGAGATGGTAAATCGAGCCTCACAGGTTTAATATAATTCTATGACCAGGCAACAAAAATTAGGCAAGAAAGAGAAGGGTGAGTAGACTGCATTTTCTTGGACTGTCAGAAAGCCTTTGACACAGTACCTCATAAAAGCTGTTAAAAAAGTTGGAGCAACAGGCAGGAGTAAAAGGGATGGTGCTACAGTGAATAAGGGAGTATTTAAGAAACAGGAACCAGCGAGTAACTGTGAGGGGGAGACATCAGAGTGGCGAGATGTCAGCAGTGGAGTCTCACAGGGCTCAATACTTAGACCCATCCAGTTTCTATTACATGTAAATGATCTTCCGAAGGGTATAGGCTCATTCCTCTCAATGTTTGCTGATGATGCAAAAATTATGAGAAGAATCAAGACAGATGAAGATAGACAGAGACTTCAGGATGACCTGGACAAATTGGAGGAATGATCTAGAAAATGGCTGCTAAAGTTCAACTCAGGAAAGTGTAAAGTAATGAAATTAGGCGAAGGGTTTTGAAGGCTGAACACAAGGTACCATCTGTGAGGTGAAATCCTGCAAGAGTCAAATAGAGAGGCAGATCTGGGGGTTGATATCACATCGAACTTGGCCCCAGAGGCTTACATCAAAAGGATATCATTTAGCGTCATGTGCTAGGTTGGCCAACATAAGAACTGCCTATAGAAACTTGTGTAAGGAATCGTTCAGGACCCTGTCTACCACTTACGTCAGACCAATCCTGGAATATGCAGCTCCAGCCTGGAGTCCATACCAAGTTAAACACAAGACAAAGTTAGAGAAGATTCGGCGGTATATATATGCCACCAGACTCGTCCTGGACCTGAGAGGTATGAGCCACGAGGAAAGGCTAAAGGAGCTGTACCTCACATCCCTGGAGAACGGAAGAGTAAGGAGACATGATAACCACCTACAAAATTCTCAGGGTGGACAAAGACAAACTCTTCAGCACAGGTGGAACATGAACAAGGGAACACAGGTGGAAACTTAGTACCCAGATGAGCCACAGAGACGTTAGAAAGATTTTTTTTCAGTGTCAGATTAGCTAACAAATGGAATGCACTAGGAAGTGATGTGGTGGAGGCTGACTCCATAACACCAGTTGATCGACAGTTGAGAGGCGAGACCAAAGCTCACTCCCCGCAAGCACAACTAGATGAGTACATGGGCTGGACGGTAAAGTGACGGACTCGGTAAGGACTCAATGCTGAGTCCTTACCGGACATCACTCTGTTTAAAGGAGGACTCAATGCTGAGTTCTTACCGAGCGAAGCAGAGCTACATCCACTAAGGAATTTCCAAGCAATATATTAATAGGAACAATTTATTTAAGGTACGATCTATGACTCTAAACCATAACATAATTCATGAATATAGTTGTACCAGCGATGTCATGGAAGCCTCCGTGGACCCCCACAGTGTCTGTCATTGTCCTGGTTGATGTTACAATATTTACACCTCATCCTGGTGGGTGTCACAATATTTACACCTCATCCTGGCGGGTGTCACAATATTTACACCTCATCCTGGCGGGTGTCACAATATTTACACCTCATCCTGCTGGGTGTCACAATATTTACACCTCATCCTGCTGGGTGTCACAATATTTACACCTCATCCTGCTGGGTGTCACAATATTTACACCTCATCCTGCTGGGTGTCACAATATTTACACCTCATCCTGGTGGGTGTCACAATATTTACACCTCATCCTGGTGGGTGTCACAATATTTACACCTCATCCTGCTGGGTGTCACAATATTTACACCTCATCCTGCTGGGTGTCACAATATTTACACCTCATCCTGCTGGGTGTCACAATATTTACACCTCATCCTTCCGGATAATTGTAATTGTTAGAATTGTAAATGTTTGACCACGTCTGTGGTAGAAAATAATAATAATAATAATAATAATAATAACTGCCTGTCACCATGTGAGCACGCGACGTTTTCTTGATTACTCACCCTTGCCAATCTCTTAGTTCTGGGAAGGGAGAGCTCTCTTAACGGTTCCACTCTCTTCATTCTGTTTCTAATCTAAAGTAAACTAAAGCATGACTGACATAACTACATATCTGCCTACCTACTCTCAATCACTTTAAAGGGAGCATAAACAATCAGGAGAAACAGCAAGTAGATGTGGAAAGGGGAGCGGGGCCACAGAGGATGGAAGAATGGAGTAGGAAATACGAGAGATATGCCAGTTTGAGGATTCAAGACAATTTGAAACTTTACCTGTGAAAATGTTCTTCAGGAAGTGAAAGTAGACATGGCCATTATAAAGGAAACAATAACCATTCTTTAGAAAGAGCTAAGATCAACTAAAGAAGAATGAATAAGATTGAAGGAAAACCTTCCCATATCAAAAGTGGAGTAAATGAGAATAGTGCAGTGAGCAGCCATGTGGCGTAAGGACCTGAAAAAGGAAATTTCCCTTTTGCAGAGGTTCTGAAAAGGACTAAAATGTTGGGAGATTTTTGCAGGAAGTAGCAATGGAGGTAGCAACTTCCCAGGTAGCTTCAAAGAAAATCAGCCAGCTGCTACAAAGGAAAAAAAATTAAAAAATTGAAATGTTTATTCCGGTAAAGTACATACATACAAGAGGTGATACAAAAATTGATAGATTTATAGATAGAGCTAGTACATACAATGCCTAAAGTCAATATTACGCAAAGCGTTTCGGGCAGGAAAAACATAAAAGACTAAAACTTGATACTAATTGAGATTAAAGTATAATATATGTTGAGAAAACTTATATATAAAAAAAGGGGGGAACATGACAGAAAAACAGCAAAAATACAATAAGGTCGACAAACAGCATTGTTTAAAAATAACAGACATGGGTTGACAATATAGGGGTAAGGTAGGTTACAGGGAGTTAATTAGGTAGTGCTTAGTTTTTATCTTAAACTGGTTGAGAGAGGCAAAGTCTTTAACATGGTTGGGAAGGTCATTCCTCATTCTGGGTCCCTTGATTTGTAGAGCATTTCTAGTTTGATTAAGTCGTACTTCTGGAATATCAAAAAGGTATTTGTTTCTGGTGTGGTGGACATGGGTTCTGTTACAACCTTCAATGAAGCTTTTAAGGTCAGGATTGGCATTACAGTTCAGCGTTTTATATATATATATAATACACATGAGAGGATGTGCAGTGACTTAATATCTAACATATTCAGAGATTTGAGTAGGGGTACCGAGTGAAGTCTGGGGCCAGAGTTGGATATTGTCCTAATAGCAGCTTTGTGTTGAGTAAATAGAGGACGTAAATGATTTTGGGTAGTAGAACCCCAAGCACAAATACCATAGTTGAGATATGGATAGATGAGGGGCAAGGGCAGTTGTAGTGGAAGGACTGAAGGGGGGCAGAAGTGAGATGAAAAAGATGAAATGAAAGGGATGGACAAAGCTTCTGTGAAAGGAATCCTGGCAGAGTGTAGAAGAAATCAACACAGTAAAGGTTTTCAGGCTAGGCCCATACAAGAGGAGGAAAATCGACTGGTAAAGATAATATTCACAACAAGTCAATATGAGAGAAAATTCTAGAGCAGAAGTGCTGACTCATGCATATGACTACAAAGAAGTATTTATCCAGAGGTTATAAGGCAAAGAAAAGAGAACATTAGCTGCAGAAAAAAGAAAGAGGTGCAGAGAAGGGAAAGGGAAAGAATCAACTTTTTCTCTTTATAACACATCACAAATTTAATGTATACTTTACTTGAGGCCAAAAACTATAGTACAAAGAAATGGTAGCATCTCACGAAAATTATAAAATGTCCCGTTTTCTGTTCGTGGGTCCTCTGGTTGGTTAGGTTAGTGGATTTTAGGGCAAACGTTTCTTGATATTGGGAACGTCCCTGAGAATGGCCTGAAAGGAGAGCCCAGGTCTTCCAGTTCAATAAACCGAGGACCAACCACAACAGCAGCATAAATCATCGACCTCCCCATCCTTTCCTACCCCTCTCATACATCATACTCAAGTATTCTATTTACTTTGTAATAGACATTGATACACAAGGTATCAGGTCATTTCTTATCATGACCATGACCATGACCATATCATGCTCACACACTACCTGTGTACTGTCACTTCCCAAAGTTTATGACTTTGCACTTATGAGCACTGAGCTGAATCTGCCACTTTTCCACAGGATTATGTAATGAGCTGAGGCATTATATGTAGATAATCTGTAGAAAGATCTACAATCATTCAAGTTTGCTATTTGCCGCACTTTCGTGTTATCCACAAAATCAACTGATATATCAGTTTAACCCAGCAGCTTTGTCATTGACAATTATTATGAACAACAAAGGCCCCAAAGCAGACCAATGGGACACCTCACTAGTAATATTATTCCTCTCCACCTTCACCCAGTTTTTGCTAACTTCTTCAAATGGGCTCAAAATTCGATGAAAATGTCCTCACTTGAATATTGTGATCCTTAACCTTCCAGATAAACAACGTGTATAGTACAACATCATAATTGTTATTGATAACTATTACCTTGAATGACTGAAGAAAAAAACAGCTTTATCAGACAGGTTTGGCCTCCTAAGAAGCCAAGTTAAGAGTTCTTTATAAAACAATATGTGTTAAAAATGTTGTCTTGGATACCTGATCAACCAGGCTGTGACTCGTACGTCAGGCTGCGAGCAGCCGCGTCCAACAGCCTTGTTGATCAGTCCGGCAACCAGGAGGCCTGGTCGACGACCGGGCCGCGGGGACGCTAAGCCCCGGAAGCACCTCAAGGTCGTTGTATTTGATATTACAGCCTGTTACGGCCAGCTTGAGCCATTAACTTGATTCTTTCTGTTAATGTGTCTTATAACCTCTTCTTGATCCTACCCCAAGCTGATGGTAAGTTTTCAAGAATTGGCAGTAGCAAGTAACAGTGCAAGGAATAAAGGGGGGAGCAACAATATGCAATTACATCTTCACCAATATATTATCACCTTCACGAATATATATATATATATTATATATCTATGTATAACTACACATATTTACACTGTGTCGCTTTCACTCAGGACACTCAATAGATTCGCAGTGATCATCAAGCCCCGGTGAGTCCACTATCTTCACATATACGTCGTCCACGCACAATGGCAATCACCGGTGAGTTCACCCTCGACATGGGCCAGTCCACACATTATATTGTCACGATGTCCTAGTACCCCACATCCGCTCTCCAGAAACACACTGGCAGAGGGTTCAGCCACAAGCTGACAGGTGTCTTAAATAATCACAAACAGGGGTAGCTAACACCCTGGCAGAAGTTTCTAGCAACACACAAGCAGCACTTCTCTACAGACGCACTACTGTCATCTCGTAACTCTTCTTGGGCAAAGACTGGGTACGTCGGTTTATAGAACACTGCATAAATTCAGCAGCTAACACACTGAATATTTACACAGTGTAAATATTTACACTGCTACTGCCGACGGTGGCCACTTTGTACACTTACAGGACCAAGTGAAGAGTTGTAAACTGCCCAAGGCGTAATGCCCTCCTCAGCGCAATCGCCCCCTTATGTCACCTCTGTGAACATAAACATCATTAGCTAGACAGTCAATATATTGGGTGATCTTAGGATAACACCCTTCCACCGGGGAACTGATAATGTAATTGCTTTCACAACTTAGATGGCATTGATCAACCTCACCTCCTAACCGAGGTATGAAACGAGCCTTACACCGACGCCACATCACCGCCAACAGATGGTGTTGTCTGTGTCGCACCTAATAGTTGGAGTGCAGGTCCATAGATGGCGCCGAAATCGCCACCTCACACTCCAGCGAAGGTGCTGACGCCGTAACATAGCCTCAATAAAGTTTACAACTATTCCCATAAGGCTGATCAGATGGTAGTTCATGGCAAGGGATCTGTCACCCCAATTGTATATCAGGAGCAACTTAACCACTTCCTGGTAGTAGGTATTATTTCTGTTCTCATTAATTTAGTATACCTATAAGTGAGATCATAAGGGTCTTCTGTCCACTCCTTCATAACTACTGGTCAACTCATGTGGGACTACCATTTTTTTTACAAAAACACTAGGCTAAGCATATTCCATATATCTGGGTTGACATGTATTCGTTTCCATATGCCTTGTTTTATTCGTGACAATGATCTGTTAAAGCTGGAAAGAGCTTTTGGCATTTGACTCGAATTTTCAGGCTACCGCTTGTTTCAAAAGTATTTTCTTGCCTTTCTTATTTTCCATTTAACACCACATTTTAATGTTTCATTGACTTATTACACGAATCTTCTTTAGTCCAATGACGGTTTTATCTGGTAAAATTATTTGAGATCGTTATTATCCCAATGAAGTAGTTTCTAAGAAATATTTGTTTTATGAGCATATTTAACTGTTTAGTGAAGATACTTGTGGTCTTTGTACATTGTGGTCAGAACAACTCAGGTCCGTTCCTCTTCAGAGATACAGTCCTCATCACTGGCCCAATTCTTCCAGTCTACTAAAGTTAGATAGACTCTCACTTGGTCATGGTTTTCATTCTGTAAATCTGGGACTCTGATATTGTTGCTAATTCTAAGCACCACTTTCCCCCAAAGATGGCCATATCCTACCTCGCTCCGAAAGTCTATATTTCAGTGTTTCCTTGTTTCCATCACAAAGGTCAGGATCAGTGTCATCTTTGGTGGGCTTATGTATACGTTAAGTAGAGAAGCATCCTTCAGCTTCTTTCAGAAACTTCGGTACTATCGGATGTTTGTTTCTTGAGTGTATCCGAGGAACTTTGGAACGTCACTAAATACTTCCTTCCTAGGAGGCCGGGTTCCCTTTAACTCTGCAGCATAGTCGCTAATAAATTACGTATGACAGTTTTCTGTTGCTTCACTTTGTCCTAACGTCGGAAAATATGTTTTCTCAGTTTGTCTAATGACTGATCGATCTATTCGTCATAGCCTTATAATAGATGTCAAGAAAATCAATCAATATCATCAGAAGCCTCACGAATGTCGTAGCTCAGTCGATTAAGGCAGTGTCTGGGATGCTCCCGGACGCAGGTTCGAATCCTCGTCACGGCCCTTGTGGATTTGTTCCTCACGAATATATACTTATAATATAGTTAGAATTGAGACAGAGGATAGATACTTTTTTAAAAGTTGTTCAATGTCAACCAATATTTGAGGACTAGTTGTATATAAAACGGGCTGCAATTGTTTCAAGTTTCAGTATTGCAGCCTAAATAGAAAGGGAGATTTGATTTTTTTTTTCAACGAATTTTACACATTTTCAAATCCGTATAACAACCACAAATTTCAAATGAAATCATTTCTATGACACATTTCTGACACATTAGCATATAATAAAGAATCTGGGGCCGGGGATTTTCCAAAACATCTTTAGTTTTCCTAATACAAATAAACAAAGTTCCCCGAAAAATTATGCAAATATATCATGTTTCATTGCTATTATAAAATCAATAAATGAACTTAAAAAAAAACGCTGGCTCCTGATTTTAGAGACATAAACTTTACATATAAGGTGTACGTTTCATGTAAATTGAGTAAACAATGAAAGAGTTATAAGAAAACTTATGTAACTTGAAATAAAAAGTATAAAATAAAGTCTAAGGTGCTGCCATCTGTGGCTGAGGTTGACATCAACTAATTTCCTCCAAAATTTGCACCCTTACAGAAACACTTACGTGCAGTCAGGTGTATAAGTTTCATTCAAATCGTCCAATAAACAAATAAGAAAAAGAATTGAAAATAAAATAACAAAAAAATTTAATAAAACTATTTTTTTAATATATGCTATTGTGATAGATGAGAGTCATAGACATGATTTTAGTTGACATTTGTGTTTGATTATCGATTTTGACCATTTTGGAAAATTTTTGAAACATAATTCAATATTTTCCCCCCCCCCCTACCTCTTTATGCTACGATGCTGAGACTTTGACCCTTTACATATACAACTGGTCAAAAAAAAAATGGTTGACATTGAACAACTTTCAAAAAACTATCAATTGGCTTAATACTAGCTGTACCCGGTCACGCGTTGCTGTGGCTCAGCAATGCATGCACATTGCTGAGACACAGCATCCCTTCCATGTTCCCCTGTCCTCCCCGCCATTTCACCTCCCCATCCCCTTGTCTTCCCCACCATCCCCCACTTCCTGTCCACTCGCCCTCTCCACCATTCCCCACTCCCCAATACTCTCGTTCTCCCCACCATATCCAACTCCCTTGTCCCATTGTCCTCCCCACCATTCCCCTCTCCCCCGTCCCCTCGTCCTCCTCACCATGTCACACTTCCCCGTCCCCTTGTTCTCTCCACCATTACCCCATATCCCCGTCCTCTCGTCCTCCCCACTATCCTGTACCCTTGTCCTCCCCACCATTCTCCACTCCCCTATCCCCTCATCCACAACCTCTCCCACTCCCCCATCCCCTCGTCATCCCCCACCATTATCTCCAATCCCATCTCCCACGTCCTCCTCCACTCTCGCCCCCCTCGACCTCCCCAACATTCCCCACTCCCGTCTCCTGATCCTCCCCACCATTCACCACTCCCTCTTCCAATGCGTTCCCAAATAATCTGATGTTCCCATCAGAAAGATGGGATCATCAAATGATCTGATGTTTCCATCACTGAATAATAAGTAGAACAGTTAAAAAAAACGAAATGAAAAACAATGAAAAATTAAAAAAATAAACTATGCCCACGAAATGAACAGTATGTTAAACCACACAGCTGAATTCCAATGCAATGTCATACAAAATAATTAAATCAAAATGAAAATAAATCAAAATCTATGAAAATTCAATTTAACAATGCAATCAGAAACATTGAAATGAAATCGTCACATATATAGTATAATGTGTGTTGCTATTACGTGCAACAGATAGCGCTGTTTAGAAAAAAAAATCATGATTTGTTTCAGATGAAAAACACAGTTAAAAAAAAAAATGTTTTTTCCCCGTCACTAGACGTGACATCTATATAGTATGTATATAAAAACCTGCTCGGATGCGAATGGAACGTTGTGTCAAAATTTCAAAGCAATTGGTGAAGAACTTTCGGAGATTAGCGATTTTGAACAAACAAACATTTACATTTTTATTTATTTAGAATTTTTTTCAGCTTTTTATCAAAAGCATACACCTCACTAAACAATTTGTATTGCTCTGTCAGTTCCACAAAATCATTGTTGTGAAATACCTCTCTCAGGTTGACATATCACTGACAAATCCCTCGGCTCCGAGTGTGAGTTGCTATTATATAACTTTTGCAGCGCCTTGTTGAAGGTTTGATCTAGTACTGACCAAAACGTCGTCTCTTCTCTATATTCTGAGTTGTGGTTTGGTCATCAGTTCTTCAGCCACGTTATTGTGACTCATTCCCTGAAACAGATGACATCTGAACACTTCTCGAACAAGTGCTTCGGTGACGACTTTTGTTCGTACCACAACGCTGTACATGCTTCACCCTCGTACTACTAATACAAATAATCGCCAACATAGCCTAAACACTTTACCTAACAAATGCCTGAATATGCACAGTATACTAACATATACCAATATTATTCTATATTGGAGAAAATTCCTATTTTGAATGAACAGCGTGTTGAAACTGATGAATGCGTCTTTGGGGATCGACCACTGGATGGAATGGACTTAGGTCTGAGGTGGGATGCAAATACAAATAATCGCCATTAGAACCTAAACACCTAGCCTAACCTATACCCATCTTTACATAAAAAAATAATTTCTAATAACATTAACTTAAATATGAGAGCATGCTAATTTTGAATACCCAATTTGTTTAAATTGATGAATGTGTCTGCGCTGAACGACCGCCGCTCTAACGAGCCTAGCCTGAGGACGGCTTGCCTGAGGACTGAGGACAGGTTCTCCATAAGTAATATGACGGCAAATTTATTTTATTGTATTTTGTCTATTTGTTCTTTAGCAGAATCCAAAGATGGTATTGATATATTTAAATTAAACAAATACATTGGAGAATTCAACTCATGATAAATCGTAAAAAATACCAGTTGTTGCTTTAAACACTCTTGATGCCTTTCACACTGATCTTGAATTGAAACTACTTTGCTAAAGATTCCAGTAAAATGTTTTGATAAACAATTGTCATATTATATCCACATTATTCCGCTTGACAAGCTTTACAATACTTTTAGAAACAGAAAAGTTTGAATTGTACTGAGGTATTTCATCATCGAAAGTCGGTCGAAAGTTATATAACAGTCAGTTCTGAAGTGTGAACGGTTGTGAACTACGGTACACAACTATCACATGACACACAGTAGTGAGTGAGCCACGTTACACATACATAAGTGGACTGGCCATAGTGCGCATACGAGCCAAAAGTGACGTTATTTTTAAGAGGACGGGTTGTAATCACATCCATGATTTTGTCGGAGCTTGCCAGTTCGTTGTCTGATGTCGTGAAGTGAGGACGCTCAACCTCTGGCTCTGCGCTAATTTCCTTTCTTCTTAAATTTAGAACTCCTTGAAAGTCGGATAAAAAGATAATTTAGTAGGAACGATCTCGTTCAAGCTGATTCATAAGAGAACCCCCCTCTCATCATACTTGTCGGTAGTAACAAAAATGTGTGTAAGGCCGACAGGGAGTCGAAAATGTACTCTGCTGCTGCTCTACTGTCGGCTACCTCGCTTCCAGTCATCATGGATTCAGGACAATTTCAACTGGTGACCAAGGAGAGCAATGAGGATTACTTGCGACGTAAAGCACTTCTTCGTCCCAGATATACCAACAATTGTGACTACATTGACCAGTGATCTCGCTTAATGGTAGACGGTAGATGACCGTCTGCCATATTGTGATAATGCCGTTTATTGTAGAGGTTGTACCGCTACTTATTTCTTCTCCTCTTCATAAGAGGAGATCCTCATCCAGTAAAGTGAACGTCCAATATTAGAGAATTTTGTTTTTGTCTTAAACACAATAATTAATCAACTATCCATTGGAGCAACCATATAATTAACTGGTAACTCTGGTTCTATTTATGATGTGTGTTAATATACATATGGAATACCCAACAGATTCGCACCTGATTTGTGCAACACCTGATCTTCTACGTGCTCGTCTGGTGTTAGACCATTAAAAATTAAGATAATTTTCAGTTTTTCAAAAGATGAAGCTAGACACCATTTCTGTGCAACTTAGTACAAAAAACTAATTAAAAGCGGGTGTGAATGGAGAGGCTGCGGCTGGTCTACAATACCAAAATAATCATTTCTTCGTTTTCCTTCTTGTCTTTTTTGCAAATTGATCAGACTTTTTTGAAGCTTCTCACACACTTGAAAAACACATATAAAGTGAAACTCACAAAAAAGCAGTGAATGATATGTTCCTCATCTAATCTGGTTTTTTCAACAATGGAACTGATTTGAGTGACCTTGTAACGGGGGAATTGAAAGAGATCAAGAAAAACGGGATGAATTATAGACGCTGTTCGCTGTTTAGGTAAACAGGGCGTGGCACTCCGCGCTCATCGCCAGTGTCAAGGCTCAGGTTCCCCAAGTACAAATGGCCCGATATTTACAATGTATGATTAAGGTGTAGACCAGTAATGATACATTACTGGAGCAACATTTACTAGCGAGTAATGGAAATGGAACATATGTGAATCCTAACCTACACAATGACCTATTACAGTCATTATCAGTCTACGTCTATCAAAGATAATAACTGAAATGAATATGGCTTAGTACTTTGCAAATAACTGTTGATTCTAATATTGATATCAACAGAACTAATCTCTTTTCATTACCCTTGCGATGTAGCAGTAAACGGCGATGTAGTGGGTCGATTTACACATTCCAGCGAATTACCTGATACAAAACCTGAAGATTTTGTCAACATTCTTCTCCCAGCATTCTGAAACTTATTGCTGTCATTAACTGTGTGTTAAGGTCAGTCTTTCATTGGAACAAGCACCGTATCGGGTGAAATATCAGGTCTACGGACAAGGAAGTTACTCCAAATAGACTCCAAGTGTACACAGTTCTGAGCAAGTGATCTCCAAGTATTGTGGAACTCCAAGTGGACAATAGTTCTGAGCACATAATGAATATTTTGTTCTAATTGATGCAGTAAGCTCCATTATTCTCACCAAGTGGCTTTTTAAAACTCCGCGAAAGTGTCTATACCTTTTTTTGTAAATTTATCTCGCCTTTCAGTATTACAAGAAGAACAACGAAGTCACATAAAATGTATCGCATAATATTTTACATTTAAAATGTAAAATAAATAAATAAGACATGATTTTATTGGTATGATTTTATATGCAAAATAGATTTATGAGCTAACTATAAACGTTATTAATTGTATTTTGATTTTAAATACAAAATAGCAATTATGTACCTTGAAAAATAAATCTACTGTATATTTTCATATTAATCTTGAATGGAAAATTATGCGCTGTTTGTCGAGGTGCTATTTACACGTGCTCGCTTGCCTTATATTGAGATACTAGGCCTGGATTCAAGAAACATTTGTGCATTTGTCGAGCAGCCTGATCCCAGGCCGGGCTCAGCAGCCTGATCCCAGGCCGGGCTCAGCAGCCTGATCCCAGGCCGGGCTCAGCAGCCTGATCCCAGGCCGGGCTCAGCAGCCTGATCCCAGGCCGGGCTCAGCAGCCTGATCCCAGGCCGGGCTCAGCAGCCTGATCCCAGGCCGGGCTCAGCAGCCTGATCCCAGGCCGGGCTCAGCAGCCTGATCCCAGGCCGGGCTATGCAGCCTGATCCCAGGCCGGGCTCTGCAGCCTGATCCCATGCCGGGCTCAGCAGCCTGATCCCAGGCCGGGCTCAGCAGCCTGATCCCAGGCCGGGCTCTGCAGCCTGATCCCATGCCGGGCTCAGCAGCCTGATCCCAGGCCAGGCTCAGCAGCCTGATCCCAGGCCGGGCTCAGCAGCCTGATCCCAGGCCGGGCTCAGCAGCCTGATCCCAGGCCGGGCTCAGCAGCCTGATCCCAGGCCGGGCTCAGCAGCCTGATCCCAGGCCGGACTCAGCAGCCTGATCCCAGGCCGGGCTCTGCAGCCTGATCCCATGCCGGGCTCAGCAGCCTGATCCCAGGCCGGGCTCAGCAGCCTGATCCCAGGCCGGGCTCTGCAGCCTGATCCCATGCCGGGCTCAGCAGCCTGATCCCAGGCCAGGCTCAGCAGCCTGATCCCAGGCCGGGCTCAGCAGCCTGATCCCAGGCCGGGCTCAGCAGCCTGGCTCGGAAAACAGAGGAACTCTCGGAACACACTCTCTCTCTCTCTCTCTCTCTCTCTCTCTCTCTCTCTCTCTCTCTCTCTCTCTCTCTCTCTCTCTCTCTCTCTCTCTCTCTCTCTGTCTCTCTCTCTCTCTCTCTCTCTCTCTCTCTCTCCGTCTCTCTGTCTCTCTCTCTCTCTCTCTCTCTCTCTCTCTCTCTCTCTCTCTCTCTCTCTCTCTCTCTCTCTCTCTCTCTCTCTCTCTCTCTCTCTCTCTCTCTCTGTCTCGTCTCTCTCTCTCTCTCTCTCTCTCTCTCTCGTCTCTCTGTCTCTCTCTCTCTCTCTCTCTCTCTCTCTCTCTCTCTCTCTCTCTCTCTCTCTCTCTCTCTCTCTCTCTCTCTCTCTCTCTCTCTCTCTCTCTCTCTCTCTCTCTCGTCTCTCTGTCTCTCTGTCTCTCTCTCTCTCTCTCTCTCTCTCTCTCTCTCTCTCTCTCTCTCTCTCTCTCTCTCTCTCTCTCTCTCTCTCTCTCTCTCTCTCTCTCTCTCTCTCTCTCTCGTCTCTCTCTCTCTCTCTCTCTCTCTCTCTCTCTCTCTCTCTCTCTCTCTCTCTCTCTCTCTCTCTCTCTCTCTCTCTCTCTCTCTCTCTCTCTCTCTCTCTCTCTCTCTCTCTCTCTGTCTCTCTCTCTCTCTCTCTCTCTCTCTCTCTCTCTCTCTCTCTCTCTCTCTCTCTCTCTCTCTCTCTCTCTCTCTCTCTGTCTCTCTCTCTCTCTCTCTCTCTCTCTCTCTCTCTCTCTCTCTCTCTCTCTCTCTCTCTCTCTCTCTCTCTCTCTCTCTCTCTCTCTCTCTCTCTCTCTCTCTCTCTCTCTCTCTCTCTCTCTCTCTCTCTCTCTCTCTCTCTCTCTCTCTCTCTCTCTCTCTCTCTCTCTCTCTCTCTCTCTCTCTCTCTCTCTCTCTCTCTCTCTCTCTCTCTCTCTCTCTCTCTCTCTCTCTCTCTCTCTCTCTCTCTCTCTCTCTCTCTCTCTCTCTCTCTCTCTCTCTCTCTCTCTCTCTCTCTCTCTCTCTCTCTCTCTCTCTCTCTCTCTCTCTCTCTCTCTCTCTCTCTCTCTCTCTCTCTCTCTCTCTCTCTCTCTCTCTCTCTCTCTCTCTCTCTCTCTCTCTCTCTCTCTCTCTCTCTCTCTCTCTCTCTCTCTCTCTCTCTCTCTCTCTCTCTCTCTCTCTCTCTCTCTCTCTCTCTCTCTCTCTCTCTCTCTCTCTCTCTCTCTCTCTCTCTCTCTCTCTCTCTCTCTCTCTCTCTCTCTCTCTCTCTCTCTCTCTCTCTCTCTCTCCGTCTCTCTCTCTCTCTCTCTCTCTCTCTCTCTCTCTCTCTCTCTCTCTCTCTCTCTCTCTCTCTCTCGTCTCTCTCTCTCTCTCTCTCTCTCTCTCTCTCTCTCTCTCTCTCTCTCTCTCTCTCTCTCTGTCTCCTCTCTCTCACTCTCTCTCTCTCTCTCTCTCTCTCTCTCTCTCTCTCTCTCTCTCTCTCTCTCTCTCTCCTCTCTCTCTCTCTCTCTCTCTCTCTCTCTCTCTCTCTCTCTCTCTCTCTCTCTCTCTCTCTCTCTCTCTCTCTCCCTCTCTCTCTCTCTGTAGGTATGCGCCCATACATCTACCTCTAACATTTTTTTTATGTTTTGATGATTTTCTTTACGCTTAAGAGATATTTTACGAGCAACAAAACTCCCCAATCATGTGTTGTTCATATTATAAACTGCATTCTAGTGCTTCGGAGCTCACTCAAACTATTTAACAAATGTAAACAAAGACGCAATAGATTAAAAAATGATGAAAAGGTTCGTGCTTACTTGCGTAATTGCTTGAACAGTCTGGCACCTGGCTACGTCACAGATCCGGCCGCTGTCTACGCCACAGATCCGGCCCCTGTCTAAGCCACAGATCCGGCCTCTGTCTAAGCCACAGATCAAGCCCCTGTCTAAGCCACAGATCCGGCCGCTGTCTACGTCACTGATCCGGCCCCTGTCTAAACCACAGATCCGGCCCCTGTCTAAGCCACAGATCCGGCCCATGTCTACGACACAGATCCGGCCCCTGTCTAAGCCACAGATCCAGCCCCTGGCTACGCCACAGATCCGGCCTCTGTATACGCCACAGATCCGGCCCTTGGCTACGCCACAGATCCGGCCTCTGGCTACGCCACAGATCCGGCCCCTGTCTACGCCACAGATCCGGCCCCTGGCTACGCCACAGTTCCGGCCTCTGGCTACGCCACAGATCCGGCCCCTGTCTACGCTATAGATTCGGCCCCTGGCTATGTCAAAGATCCGGCCTCTGGCTACGCCACAGATCCGGCCCCTGGCTACGCCACAGATCCATCCCCTGGCTACGCCACACATCCGGCCCCAGGTTATGTCAAAGATCCGGCCTCTGGCTACGCCACAGATCCGGCCCCAGCTACGCTACAGATCCGGCCCCTGGCTACGTCAATGATCCGGCCCCTGTCTACGCCACAGATCCAACCCCTGGCTACGCCACAGATCCAACCCCTGGCTACGCCACAGATCCGGCCCCTGGCTTCGTCACAGATCCGGCCCCTGTCTACGCCACAGATCCGGCCCCTGTCTACGCCACAGATCCGGCCCCTGTCTACGCCACAGATCCGGCCCCTGTCTACGCCACAGATCCGGCCCCTGTCAGCGCCACAGATACGGCCCCTGTCTACGCCACAGATCCGGCCCCTGGCTACGCCACAGATCCAACCCCTGGCTACGCCACAGATCCGGCCCCTGGCTACGTCACAGATCCGGCCTCTGGCTACGCCACAGATCCGACCCCTGGCTACGCTACAAATCCGGCCCCTGGCTACGTCACAGATCCGGCCCCAGGCTATGTCACAGATCCGGCCCCTGGCTACGTCACAGATCCGGCCCCAGGCTATGTCACAGATCCGACCCCTGGCTACGTTACAGATCCGACCCCTGGCTACGTTACAGATCCGACCCCTGGCTACGCCACAGATCCGACCCCTGGCTACGTTACAGATCCGGCCCCTGGCTACGTTACAGATCCGGCCCCTGGCTACGCCACAGATCCGACCCCTGGCTACGTTACAGATCCGGCCCCTGGCTACGTTACAGATCCGGCCCCTGGCTACGCCACAAATCCGGCCCCTGGCTACGCCACAGATCCGGCCCCTGGCTACGCCACAGATCCGGCCCCTGGCTACGTCACAGATCCGGCCTCTGCCTACGCCACAGATCCGACCCCAGGCTACGCCACAGATCCGGCCCCTGGCTACGCCACAGATCCGACCTCTGGCTACGCGACAGATCCGGCTTCTGGTTACGCCACAGTTCCGGCCTCTGGCTACGCTATAGATCCGGCCCCTGGCTACGCCACAGATCCAACCCCTGGCTACGCCACACATCCGGCCCCAGGCTATGTCAAAGATCCGGCCTCTGGCTACGCCACAGATCCGGCCCCTGGCTACGCTACAGATCCGGCCCCTGGCTACGTCAATGATCCGGCCCCTGGCTACGCCACAGATCTGGCCCCTGGCTTCGTAACAGATCCAACCCCTGGCCACGCCACAGATCAGGCCCGCTGGCTTCGTCACAGATCCAGTCCCTGGCTACGCCATAGATACAGTCCCTGGCTACGTCACAGATCCCGCCCCTGGCCACGCCACAGATCCAGCCCTGGCCACACCACAGATCAGGCCCGCTGGCTACGCGACAGATCCGGCCCCTGGCTACGTCACATATCCAGCTCCTGGCTACGCCACAGATCCAGCCCCTTGCTACGTAACAGATCCCGCCACTGGCTACGCCACAAATCTGGTCCAAACTCCCCTCTTTTCCCCATCCCCCCAAGCCCTCCGTTCTCCCCCCACCCCTCCAAGCCCTTATTTCGCCCCTACCCTCTCCAAACCAGATCCTCTCAGTCCCCCCCACAACCCAGGTCCCCCTCCCCCTCAGCAACTCAACAACCCAGGCCCCCCCCCCCTTTTCCTCTTCCCATCCCAGACCCTCCATGTTTACCTACTCCAGTGGAATCAACAGAAACTGAGGATGGACAGAAAAGAGTCAGCTTTAAGGTGGTGCACTCGAACATAGATGAGATTACAAGCAAGGCGAGTGAACTTAGGGAAAGAGCACAAGAAGTAAACCCAGATGTAATTGGACTCATGGAAACCAAACTCTCAGGAAGCATAAGGAATGCGGTGTTTCCCCAGGATTACACTGTAATACGGAAAGAGAGGGAGGGTAAGGGGGGAGGCAGAATAGCCCTTCTCATGAGAAAGGAATGGAGTTTCAAGGAGATGGTTATCCCAGGCTGTGAAGGGTTTAGAGACTACATAACATGCACCATGACGATGGGAAGACTTAGAGTAGTAGTAGCAGTGATATATAACCCTCCACCAAATGACAGAAGACCCAGGCAAGAGTATGACAGAAACAACATGGCAGGTAATAACATAATTGAGAGAGAAGCCTCTTCTGCCTGTAGAAATCGATCCCATCTGCTCATCATGAGGGACTTCAATCACGGAAGAATAGAATGGGAGGACAATGAACCGCATGGAGGAGAGGATACATGGAGAGCCAAACTAGTGGAGGTGGCAACAAGAAACTTTCTAAGCCAACATGTCAGGGAACCTACAAGGATGAGGGGAAACGATGAACCAGCGATACTCGACCTAGTATTCGCTCTGAATGACTCCGACATAAGGGAAATTGACTTCGAGGCCCCCATTAAGAATGAGCGATCACAGTGTACTGAAGTTTGAGTATCTGGTCGAAGAAGGGGTAAAGTACTCGACAAAGGGAACTGAAAGCAAAAGGCTAGCATTCCGTAAGGGAAATTACGAGGAGATAAGAAAATTCCTAACGGATATAACATATGAATCAGAGCTAAGGGGAAAGACGGCCCAAGACATGATGGAATACATTACGCAGAAGTGCAAGGAGGCAGCAGAAAAGTTTATCCCGGCCCAAAAGGTAAAAACTTAAATGCCGATGAGAAACCCATGGTTTAATCAGAGAGGAAAGCTAGCTAAACAACAAAGTAAAAGAGCATGGAGAAACTATAGAAATAACAGGACACTTGAGAGTAGAGAAGGTTAGCAGAGAGCCAGGAATGAATACATCAGGGTGAGAAGAGAGGCAGAAGGGCAATATGAAAACGACATATCAAGCAAGGCTAAGACCCAACCCAAATTGCTGCACAGCCACATCAGGAGAAAGACAAAACTGAAGGAACAGGTAATGAAACTGAGGACAGGGGCAGACAGATTCACTACAAACGACAAAGAAGTGTGCGAGTAACTCAATAAGAAATTCCAGGAAGTCTTCACATTAGAGCAAAGAGAAGTTCCAGAGATAAGAGAAGGAATAGTTAACCAGGCACTACTAGTGGAATTTGAGATTACCTGTAGGGATGTAAGGAAGCTTTTGCTAGAGTTCGATGTGACAAAGGTTATAGGCCCGGATGAAATATTGCCATGGATACTAAAGGAAGGAGCAGAAGTACTGCGCCTGCTTCTTTCCATGGTGTATAACAAATCACTGGTAACATGAACTGCCAGAAATTTGGAAGGCGGCAAACGTAGTCCCAATATACAAGAAGGGGGATAGACAGGAAGCACTGAACTACAGGCTTGCAAGTTCCTAACTTGCATACCATGCAAGCCAATAGAGAAAATTGTGCGAAAAAAGCTAGTGAAAAAAGCTTCGCTCATCAGGAGCAAAGGAACTTTGTGACGCCACACCAACATGGTTTCAGGGATGGCAAGTCATGCCTCACAGGATTAATTGAATTCTACGATCAGGCAACAAGAATCAGACAAGAAAGAGAGGGGTGGGCAGACTGCATATTTTTGGAGTGCCAGAAACCCTTTGACACAGTGTCACACCAGAGACTGGTGCGAAAGCTGGAGATGCAGACAGGAGTGAAAGGGAAGGTACTCCATTGGATAAGGGAGAACCTAAGTAACAGAAGGCAACGAGTCACTGTGAGGGGTGAGGTCTCAGATTGGCGAGAAGTCACCAGTGGGGACCCGCAGGGTTCAGTCCATGGGCCCATACTGTTTCTTATATATGTAAATGATCTTCCAGATGGTATAGAATCATTCCTCTCATTGTTGGCTGATGATGCCAAAATTATGAGGAGGATTAAGACGGAAGAAGACAGTATGAGACTACAAGATGACCTAGACAGGCTGAATGAATGGTCCAACAAATGGCTACTAAAGTTAAACCCGAGTAAATGTAAGGTAATGAAACTAGGCAGTGGGAACAAGAGGCCAGACACAGGATACAGAATGGGAGACGAAGTCCTTCATGAAACGGACAGTGAGAACGATCTAGTAGTTGGTATCATACCAAACCTGTCTCCTGAAGCCCACATCAAAAGAATAACATCAGGGGTGTATGCGAGACTGGCTAACATCAGAACTGCCTTCAGGAACCTGTGTAAGGAATCATTCAGAACCTTGAATACCACATATGTAAGACCAATCCTGGGGTATGCGGCCCCAGCATGGAGCCCGTACCTTGTCAAGCACAAGGCGAAGCTTGAAAAAGTTCAGAGATATGGCACTAGGCTAGTCCCAGAACTAAGAAGCATGAGTTACGAGGAAAGGCTGCCGGAAATGCACCTCACGACACTAGAAGACAGAAGAGAAAGGAGAGACATGATCACTACCTACAAAATTCTCAGAGAAATTGACAGGGTAGATAAAGATAAACTGTTTAACATGGGTAGTTCGCGAACAAGGGGACACACGTGGAAACTGAGTACCCAAATGAGCCACAGGAAAGAACTTTTTCAGTGTCAGAGTAGTTAACAGATGGAATGCATTAGGCAGTGATATGGTGGAGGCTGACTCCATACACAGTTTGCAATGTAGATATGATAAAGCCCAGTAGGCTCAGGAATCTGTACATCAGTTGATTGACAGTTAAGAGGCGGGACCAAAGAACCAAAGCTGAACTCTCGCAAGCACAATTAGGTGAGTACAATTAGGTGAGTTCTAAAACGCATAGCGTTTCGGGCAGGTCCTTTATCTAGCATATCAGGTAACATGAAAGGCTACATTATAGCAAAGTTTTATATCAACAAATAACTACAATATAAGTTAATGGAGGTGATTACGCTGTAAGGATATATGTCTTAAGTACTAATATTGGGGGAAGTGGGTAGTACAAGATACAGTGTGAGTTTGAAGCACAAAGTAGAAAAATATGATGATGAAATTAGGTACTTTTTGGTTTTACTTTTAAACAGGAGATGGGTTGGACAATTGTTTAATTCATAAGGATATGAAGACTGGGGGCCCTTTTATTTGCATGGAGTGTGTGCACAGATTTAACCTGACTCTGGGGATATCAAAGAGATATTTATTTCTGGTGTGATACTCATGGGTTCTATTACACGTATCAAGGAAAAGTTCAGATCAAGATTAGCTTGATCAGATCAATACATCAGATTAAATGATGTATTGTCATTTAGGAACAAGGTTTTGTACATGATGATGAACACCTGAGAATGTGTGGAGTGAGTGTATGTTTAGCATGTTAAGGGACTTAAACAAAAGCTGTGTGTGCGGTCTGAAGACAGAGTTTATTATTGTTCTAATAGAAGATTTTTGCTGAGTGATGATGGGCTTGAGGTAATTTGTGGCGGTCGAACCCCATGCACAGATACCGTATTTTTGATAGGGATAGATTAGTGCGTAGTATAATAAGAGGAGAGCAGAGTGGAACTATTATGTCAGAACATAATATCTGACTTTAGACAGTATACCGACCGTTTTTGAAACTTTTTTTGGCTATGTTTTGTATGTGGGTGCTGAAGTTCAGTCTATATATATAGGCAAAGGAACTTCCCCTCATTTTTATTGGTAATTGTAACATTGTCTATCTGTAGTTGAATTGATCTCATGATTTACTACCAAATAAAATGTAGTTGGTCTATTTTATGTTTAGTGTAAGTTTGTTGGTTGACATCACTGAGTGGACTTTTTTTTTAATTCCTTGTTGACAATATTATTAAGTATGTGGGGGGGTTGGGGTCAGAATAGATGAAGGTAGTATCGTCAACAAATAGTATAGGCTTATGAACGTTAGAAACATATGACAATTCATTGATGTATATAAGAAATAGGAGAGGTCCCAAGATGCTGCCCTTTGGCGCTCCGACTATCAATGGTAGAGTGGGGAAGGTTATACTATTGATGGCTACATATTGGTGTCTGTCACTGAGATAGGAACGAATATAGTTCACAGCAAGGCCTCTGATTCCATAGTGGTGAAGTTGAAGTAAGAGGTAAATATGGTTTACAGTATCAAAGGCTATTCTCAAGTCAATGAAGAGGCCAAATGGGACCTCATTTTTTTCAGGGGCTGTGTGGATCATATTAACCAGACTAATATTGACATCATTGGTACTCTTCCAGGAACAGAAGCTAAGCTGGCAGGGACTTAATATGTTGAGTTTTAGAAAGTAGGAATGGAGCTGTTTGCAAATAATTTTTCAAATATTTTTTAATGTATACTGGTCTGTAATTGTTTGTCAGCTGTCTCGCCTCCTTTATGAGCTAGCGTTACTCTTGCTTTTTTAAGGATATCAGGAAAAGTATGACACTCTAGAGATTTGTTGAATAGCAGAGCTATGGGCAGTTCAAGAACAGGAGAAGCACTCTTATATATCATATATATCATAGTTGGTACTTCATTAATAATCCAAGTTTTGATTTTAAGAAATTGAATTATGGATATAATATCTGTCGGGCTGACTGATAAAAGGAGTAGAGAGTTAGGATAGCTGCCTGTGAGATATGTAGTAACATAGGTTTGGTTCTCTGGAATTTTTCTGACAACGTTAGCACCAACAGATGAAAAGAAGCTATTAAATTCAGTTGCAATGTCTAAGTCTGCTGCAAGTATGTAACCATCTTTATAGAGTTGTATATGTTATGTGATGTTGGTTAGACCCAAGGATGTTAGAGATGACTTTCCATGTACTGTTCATATTTCCTTTTGCTTTTTTAAATCTATTCTCATAAAAGGAAGCTTTGGCTCTTCGTATTAGTATTGGTAAACCTTGATGAGTATCTCTTAACTTCCTCTTTTGTTACTAGGCCAATTCTATGTTTATTTTTCATATTCGTGTTTCTTGTTAATTCTTTAAGTATGCCACTTGTGAGCCATATTCAGACTTGTGAATATATTTCGTCTTCTGTTTAAGTAACATCTATAAATTTCTCAAATTCATTTGGCAATCTTTGGTGAAATTCATTTACTTTTATGGTAAATATCTGAGGTCACAGGACAGTGCTCTGAGGGGCCTTCACTTGCAAAGGTGTTCCACACACATTACTGACCATCGTTTTACTTCAGTACAAAAAAAATAACTTATCAAAGTGAGTAGAGGTCCCTCATTGACATGAGCCTCTACTTCTCTAATGATTTTTAAGGAGACTCAGTAACCAATGCTTTGTTAAAGTCAAGGTATAGAATGTCGCAATCCTTTCCACTATTAACTGTCTCAAATATGCCGGAAAATCGATACCAAAGTTGAAAAGAAATTGATTTTTTTTTCATAAAGCTATATTGGAAAGAACCTTTAATAACCAAAGATTTCAAGATGCATATGAATTGCTGTTGTACAAATGGATTCAAGAAATATTCCAACAATAAATGGCAGTATAGTACGACACAAGTTGTCTAGTTGCAACAAGCTAAGTTAGTTTAGAAGCTTATAGACCTTGGATTATATGATTTACAGAGTAGCTGTGCATATAAATAATATACCTGGTATTGTATACCGGGATAATCTAGCTGGTGAGTCAGAGGGAACGTTTACCTGGGTTTCCACTAAAGGTTGTCCCAAGAGAAGTGGGGGGGGGGGATGGGGAATCAGTCAACATTGTCACATGTCTCCTGTGAATGTAATTCATCACTTTAGGAGAATTCAGTTGTTAAAGTAATGGTACTATTAATCTACCCTGTTTAAGAACTTACGTTAGATGAACATCAATTGAGAGAAAAGATTCAGTCTCGTATGTTGTCAAAGAGACAATTGACTCTATTTAGAATTGGGGACTAGTGGTACAAGAATTCAACCAGCTACGAACCACTTATTTTGATGAAAGGGAGCAGTAGAGCAACAGAAGTACACTTACATTGCATAGATATGTATATCTACCCCCCTGGGGGATATGAAACTCTTTGGTCTCACATATGTGCAATAAACCTCTCTATATGATAATTTCCAGAGGTCAAGCAGCAGATATGTAGCCCGGAGGGAGGAAATTAATTTACGGTTTCAGTGTTAAAATGTAAGTCATTATGGTCGTCATTCGTCTGCACTTTTAGTGTTAAGGATCATAATGTGCTACGTTAGTGTGGGTTGTTAAATGCTGCAGTACTTTATATGGGGTTTGTATTGTCGTTAAGCTTTGTTGTCACTGGTTCTTGTCAAGCTTTGCCATAAGGCTTTGTCAACAAAGTTTGTCGTCACGATTTGCTTTCAAAATTTGTCGCAGAGCGTGATGACCAAGCGTCACAATAATACTTCGCAATAAAGTTGAACGATTAAGCTGTCGTCAAGCTTTTTGTTAAGATTCGTTGTAAAGTTTTCTTGTCAAGCTTTATCGCCAAGCTTTGTTGCTCATCTTTGTTATAAAGCTTTGTCATCGGGCTTTACTTAAGTAGTCTGTAACATATTACGTCATCAAGCTTTACGTCAACAGTGACTGAATTAAAATTTCGCTCAATGTTATACTTCTCTCCACAGAAGCTTTGGTTCCAGAAATTGTATTATTCCCATTGTCTTCTTTCCCTGTTTAATTATTTCTTATTACATTTGTTCACCAGAGATTATTATTTTTTCCACCAGTAAAACATTTTAAACTTCTTAATTAAAAATATCTTGATCATCTACGACTGTATGTTTATACGAGGTAAAGCTTATTCATCTCGCATCTCTAAACATCAGCTTGTCAAGCGTACATGATTCCTCTCAATATTGGGCGATAACCTACTGGGTACAATCTCCTATTTACTGCCCAGGCAAATTTCTTCAGACACTACCCCATAAGGGATACCTAAAGTGTACCATCTGGATACCCTGCATAAAGTTTACCTCGGCCTTTGACCTCTGGATGTGACCTCATCTGCACCATACTCGCTGCAACTTGATTTATTGATACTTGGGAGCTCTCCTTGCATCGTGGTGGTGGTGCGCTGGACTTTACCGTAAGCTTTCGTCTGTAATACAGCAGCTTGAAGAGGGTTTAGTTTGGCCGTTATCAAACTTAAGTTCAAGTACTTTACCCCAGCTGTAAGCTACTGATGTTATTACAGTGTTCTGCTGAACCTCAAACTAAGTTCATTCGTGTTATTATTCCCCAAACATTTTGGACATACAACGAACTTTATGTAAAATTCGTCAGTAGTTAATAGTCTGGTTTAAGCCCGGTGTTCCTGCCTGATGGTATTAATACATCGAAGGAGAATTATTAGCGCCCTTCGCAAAGAAAATATCTCGAGCGTTCACGAAACTTCGTATATTAAATAATTGTATTGCTTTTTTTCATTTCCTCTGTGATATGTGAGATTTAGAATTCAAAATATTCAGAATATCATCAGTAATAAAATTATACATTTTTTAAATTAAATAAATATTACAAAATAAAACATAAGCTCTTGGGAGGGGAGAAAAATTTTGTAATCTTTCTAACAAAAAAGTAAATTCACTTTAATAATATAAGAGTTCATACTATCTATATAAATAAAAATGGAAATGTTCGTTTGCTCAAAATCGCTAATCTCCGAAAGTTCTTCACCGATTGCTTTGAAATTTTCACACAACGTTCTATTCGCATCCGAGCAGGTTTTTATAGACATACTGTATTGATATCACGTCTGTGACCGGAAAGAACATGCTTTTTCAGAAAAACTGTGTTTTTCATGTGAGGGAAATCTTCGAAACCTCCTTACCGATTGCACTGAAATTTTGACACAACGTTGCATTCGAATAGGCACATGGTTTTATTTACCTACTATATAAAAGCCTCACCTGTGAGAGGAAAACACACGTTTTTTTTTTAACAGTGCCATCTGTTGGACGTAGGAGCAACACACGCTGTAATCTCTAAAAGTTCTTCACCTATTGCTTTGAAATTTGGACACAACATTCCATTCGAATACTTGCATGTTTTTATATACCTACTATATAGATGCCACACCTGAAAAAGGTAAAAACATGCTTTTTGAATAACAGCGCCATCTGTTGCATATAATAGCAACACACGTTATCCTAAATATATTACGATTCCATTTCAATGTTTCCGATTGCATTGATAAATTGAATTTTCATAGAGTTCGATTTATATTCATTTTCATTTATTTATCTTGTATGACATTGCGATGGAATTGAGCTGTGTTGTTTCCCATTCCGTTCATTTCGTAAGTATAAGTATAGATGCCACACCTGTGACAGGTATTTTTTTTTAAGAAACAGCACCATCTATTGGGCGTAAGAGCAACTCACACTATACTAATTAAGTTACAATTCCATTTCAATGTTTCCAGTTGCATTGAAAAATAAAATTTTCCTAGATTTCTATATATTTTCATTTTTATTTAAATATTTTGTGTGACTTTGAGTTGCACTTGTGCTGTGTTGTTTACCGTACCGTTCATTTTGTGAGTATAGTTTATTTGTTATTTTTTCATTTGTTTCCATTTCATTTTTTAACTGTTTTTCTTATATATCATATATGGGAACATCAGACCATTTGGAAGGCATCGGACGAGGGAGTGGGGAATGGTGGGGATGACGAGGGGTTGGGGGAATGGTGGGGAGGACAAAGGGACAGGGAAGTGGGGCATGGTGGGAAGGAAGAGGGGAGGGGTGGGGAGGACGAGGGGACGGTTGAGTGGGGAATGGTTGGGAGGCTGAGGAGAAGGGTGAGGGGGGAATGGTGGGGAGGACTGGGGGACAGGGAAGGTTGCTGTGGCTCACCAACGCGTGGCCGAGTACTGCTAGTTAGAAAATAAATCTTGAAAACCGCAACACAAGGTTTAGTGTGTTCCCAATTACTGACAAAAACACTTGCAGTATTAGGAGCTCAACACTCAGATTATAATCAGGTGTTTCCCCTGTGCACTATGGACGGGAGTTTCCCCTGTGCTCTACTAACAGGTGTTTCCCCTATGCTCTATGGACGGGTGTTTCCCCTGTGCTCTACTAACAGGTGTGTCCCCTGTACTCTATCAACGAGTGTTTCCCCTCTGCTCTATGACCGGTGTTATGATCTCAGGTAGCTGAGAAACTAAAAAAAGAGAAATCATAACAACCAACATAGAAATCATCGATAAATACAGCGATAGCAGGAGACTCGACATCAGCGAGGCACTACACATCAAAAAGTCAACACCAGCAATCAACAGCCAATTAATGCACAAATATATTCTACCCACTTCATGACCCCGAACCAATATGGAAGCAGCAAAAGGAAGTATCGGCCAACAGGCCTTCTGCAGTTACTTCCATTCTTATGTTCTCCATACCAATTGTTTCATGTTCTGTCTTATGTTTCACCTCACTCAAAACTTTTGTGCCATATCACCACATCCAAAAACGAGTATAAGTATAAATGTATTTTGTATGTAAATTAAGTCTGAAAATGTAATACAGAATTACGAAACGCATTTAGGGGTCAGACTAGGAATATAAAGAATGAATTTTGGAGAGTTACTTTATCAATTACCCTTGACAGTGAAGAAAACCGTAAGAAATATTGAGAAGATCCGTGTTAGAATTATTAATTCTACCTTTTCGGTCATATTCAACAACATATATATATATATATATATATATATATATATATATATATATATATATATATATATATATATATATATATATATATATATATATATATATATATATATATATATATATTATGTCGTACCTAGTAGCCAGAACGCACTTTTCAGCCTACTATGCAAGGCCCGATTTGCCTAATAAGCCAAGTTTTCATGAACTAATTGTTTTTCGACGACCTAACCTACCTAACCTAACCTAACCTAACTTTTTCGGCTACCTAACCTAACCTAACCTATAAAGATAGGTTACGTTAGGTTAGGTAGGGTTGGTTAGGTTCGGCCATATATCTATGTTAATTTTGACTCCAATGAAAAAAATTGACCTCGTACTTAAAAATTAAGTACGAAAGTACTTAAGGAAATTCCTGTTTCATTTTCCTCCGTGGTCTGACATTGTCACATTCTTAATCACGTGTTTATTTTCGTGATATACACACACATATATATATATATATATATATATATATATATATATATATATATATATATATATATATGTCGTACCTAGTAGCCAGAACGCACTTCTCAGCCTACTATGCAAGGCCCAATTTGCCTAATAAGCCAAGTTTTCATGAATTAATTGTTTTTCGACTACCTAACCTACCTAACCTAACCTAACCTAACTTTTTCGGCTACCTAACCGAACCTAACCTATAAAGGTAGGTTAGGTTAGGTTAGGTAGGGTTGGTTAGGTTCGGTCATATATCTACGTTAATTTTAACTCCAATAAAAAACAATTGACCTCATACATAATGAAATGGGTAGCTTTATCATTTCATAAGAAAAAAATTAGAGAAAATATGTTAATTCAGGAAAACTTGGCTTATTAGGCAAATCGGGCCTTGCATAGTAGGCTGAGAAGTGCGTTCTGGCTACTAGGTACGACATATATATATATATATATACATATAATATATATATATAAATATATATATATATATATATATATATATATATATATATATATATATAAATATGTATATATATATATATATATATATATATATATATATATATATATATATATATATATATATATATATATATATATATATATATATATGTCGTACCTAGTAGCCAGAACGTACTTCTCAGCCTACTATGCAAGGCCCGATTTGCCTAATAAGCCAAGTTTTCATGAATTAATATATTTTCTAAAAAAAAATTCTTATGAAAAGATAAAGCTACCCATTTCATTATGTATGAGGTCAATTTTTTTTATTGGAGTTAAAATTAACGTAGATATATCACCGAACCTAACCAACCCTACCTAACCTAACCTAACCTATCTTTATAGGTTAGGTTAGGTTAGGTAGCCGAAAAAGTTAGGTTAGGTTAGGTTAGGTAGGTTAGGTAGTCGAAAAATAAATAATTCATGAAAACTTGGCTTATTAGGCAAATTGGGCCTTGCATAGTAGGCTGAGAAGTGCGTTCTGGCTACTAGGTACGACATATATATATATATATATATATGTCGTACCTAATAGCCAGAACGCACTTCTCAGCCTACTATTCAAGGCCCGATTTGCCTAATAAGCCAAGTTTTCATGAATTAATGTTTTTTCGTCTACCTAACCTACCTAACCTAACCTAACCTAGCTTTTTTTGGCTACCTAACCTAACCTTACCTATAAATATAGGTTAGGTTAGGTTAGGTAGGGTTGGTTAGGTTCGGTCATATATCTACGTTAAATTTAACTCCAATAAAAAAAAATTGACCTCATACATAGAGAAAAGGGTTGCTTTATCATTTCATGAGAAAAAAATTATAGTAAATATATTAATTCAGGAAAACTTGGCTTATTAGGCAAATCGGGCCTTGAATAGTAGGCTGAGAAGTGAGTTCTGGCTACTAGGTACGACATATATATATATATATATATATATATATATATATATATATATATATATATATATATATATATATATATATATATATACATATAATATATATATATATAAATATATATATATATATATATATATATATATATATATATATATATATATATATATATATATATATATATATATATATATATATATATATATATATATATATATATTAGTATATTTTGGTAGCAGTCTTTCCTGTAGACATATATTATTAAATATGACCGAAAAAGTAAGATTAACAATTCTAACACGAATTTTCTCGATCTTTCGTACGTTTCTATTCACTGTTAGTGGTAATTCAAAAATCAATTCTCCCAAATTCATTTTTATTTCTAGTCTGACGCGACACTTGAACGCGTTTCGTAAAACTTATTACATTTTCAAAGACTTTAGCTTACACATACACAACTGAATAGAACTTACACATCTTCGATTTGTTTATATCTACATTTGAGTGAGGTGGATGGGGTGATGTGGTATTAATAGGGTATGAAATTCCTAAACACAAGACAGAACACGAAACAATGGGTATTAATTGGAAGTGATTTGTAGAAAGCCTATTGGTTCATATTTCTTGATGCTTCTATATTGGAGCGGAGTCTTGAGGTTGGTAGAATATAGTTGTGCATTAATTGGCTGTTGATTGCTGGTGTTGACTTCTTGATGTGTAGAGCCTCGCAGACGTCAAGCCGCCTGCTATCGCTGTATCTATCGATGATTTATGTGTTGTTTACTAGGATTTCTCTGGCGATGGTTTGGTTGTGAGAAGAGATTATATGTTCCTTAATGGAGCCCTGTTGCTTATGCATCGTTAAACGCTTAGAAAGAGATGTTGTTGTCTTGCCTATATACTGTTTTTTTTGGAGCTTACAGTCCCCAAGAGGGCATTTGAAGGCATAGACGACGTTGGTATCTTTTAAAGCGTTCTGCTTTGTGTCTGGAGAGTTTTTCATGAGTAGGCTGGCCGTTTTTCTGGTTTTATAGTAAATCGTCAGTTGTATCCTCTGATTTTTGTCTGTAGGGATAACGTTTCTATTAACAATATCTTTCAGAACCCTTTCCTCCGTTTTATGAGCTGTGGAAAAGAAGTTCCAGTAAAATAGTCTAATAGGGGGTATAGGTGTTGTGTTGGTTGTCTCTTCAGAGGTTGCATGGCGTTTCACTTTCCTTCTTATGATGTCTTCGACGAATCTGGGTATAAACTGTCACGTTATGTCCAGTCCGAGTGAGATGGCCCGGAAAGTGGAGTTGGAAATTCTGTTGGACGACATATTCGACCTCGAGACACAAAAGAAGGTCACTACCAACGATACCTTACAAGCAGAACTTATTGCGGAAGGAGGAAAGAATCGAGGCAACTACAGAAGCACCATACTGTCCCCCGAGCTCAAAGCGGCAGCTAACAGCCTTCGTGAGAACAAGGAGATAGTTGTCAGGAGAGGTGACAAGTCGCCAGTATACGTCATTCTTAAAAAAGACGAATATCTGGCGAAAATGAACCTCATACTCTCTGACCAAACTAAATTCCAAAGGGTAACGAAGGACACTACAGCCGAATTGAAAGCAAAGGTCAACAAACTGATCGAAACTGTGAATGCCAAGAAATCCGGACTCCACCTGCCAAAGGTTATTGAGGAATATAAACCTGGATATGCGTATGGAAATGTCAAGACACACAAGCCTGGAAACCCACTTCGGCCAATCATTAGCCAGATACCCACACCCACGTACAGACTGGCGAAGCGACTCAACGGCCTGCTGACTCCTTATGTCCCTTGCGCCTTCAGCCTGAAGTCTCCAAAGGAATTTGTTGACTTACTGCGGGGCACACGGGCCACAGGGATAAGAGCCTCGTTGGACGTAGAATCCCTGTTTACCAACGTACCTGTGGACGAGACAATCGGGATGATAGCCGACAGAGTGTATCGTGATCCGGCCTGCACTCCTCTTGACATACCAGAAAACATTCTGAGGAAACTACTTCAAGCTTGTACTAAAGAGGCACCCTTCTTGAGCCCGGATGGGCACATGTATAAGCAAGTAGATGGGGTCGCCATGGGTTCCCCCTCTAGGTGTCCTGTTTGAAACTTCTACATGGGTTCCATCGAGCAAAAAGTCTTAGTCGAAATGAACTTGAAACCGGCCATATACTGCAGGTATGTTGACGACATTTTTACACAGGTACCTGTTGTCAGACATCTGCAGGAGCTGAAGGAGGCATTTGAGCAGAGTTCCGTGCTGCGTTTCACATACGAGATGGAAAAGGATGGGAAGCTGCCCTTTCTAGATGTAACAGTCATGGAAAAGAGAGGAGGTTTCGACACTGCAGTCTACACTAAGGAAACGAACATAGGAATGTGCCTAAAAGCCAAGAGCTACTGCCCAGACAGGTACAAGAGGAGTGTTGTTAACGCTTATGTCGACCGTGCTCTCAGCCACAGCTCAGAATGGAAGCAAGTCGACGAAGAACTCTGTAGGGTAAGGCAGGTCCTAGTCAACAACGGCTTCTCCAATGGTTTCGTCGAAGACATCATAAGAAGGAAAGTGAAACGCCATGCAACCTCTGAAGAGACAACCAAGACAACACCTATACCCCCTATTAGACTATTTTACAGGAACTTCTTTTCCACAGATCATAAAACGGAGGAAAGGGTTCTGAAAGATATTGTTAATAGAAACGTTATCCCTACAGACAAAAATCAGAGGATACAACTGACGATTTACTATAAAACCAGAAAAACGGCCAGCCTACTCATGAAAAACTCTCCAGACACAAAGCAGAACGCTTTAAAAGAGACCAACGTTGTCTATGCCTTCAAATGCCCTCTTGGGGACTGTAAGCTCCAAAAAAACAGTATATAGGCAAGACAACAACATCTCTTTCTAGGCGTTTAACGATGCATAAGCAACAGGGCTCCATTAAGGAACATATAATCTCTTCCCACAACCAAACCATCGCCAGAGAAATCCTAGTAAACATCACAGAAATCATCGATAGATACAGCGATAGCAGGCGGCTTGACGTCTGCGAGGCTCTACACATCAAGAAGTCAACACCAGCAATCAACAGCCAATTAATGCACAACTATATTCTACCCACCTCAAGACTCTGCTTCAATATAGAAGCATCAAGAAATATGGACCAATAGGCTTTCTACAAATCACTTCCAATTAATACCCATTGTTTCGTGTTCTGTCTTGTGTTTAGGAATTTCATACCCTATTAATACCACATCACCCCATCCACCTCACTCAAATGTAGATATAAACAAATCGAAGATGTGTAAGTTCTATTCAGTTGTGTATGTGTAAGCTAAAGTCTTTGAAAATGTAATAAGTTTTACGAAACGCGTTCAAGTGTCGCGTCAGACTAGAAATAAAAATGAATTTTGGAGAATTGATTTTTGAATTACCACCAACAGTGAAAAGAAACATACGAAAGATCGAGAAAATTCGTGTTAGAATTATTAATCTTACTTTTTGGTCATATTTAATAATATATATATGTATATATATATATGTATATATATATATATATATATATATATATATATATATATATATATATATATATATATATATATATATATATATATATATATACATATATGTGTGTATATCACGAAAATAAACACGTGATTAAGAATGTGACAATGTCAGACCACGGAGGAAAAATGAAACAGGAAATTTCCTTAAGTACTTTCGTATATTAAATACATCTTCAGAAGGTCTGAATATATATATATATATATATATATATACATATATATATATATATATATATACATATATATATATATATATATATATATATATACATATATATATATATATATTGTTGGGGGTTTCACCTCTCTATTATTCTCTACCCTTACTCTGGGGTGAGCAATAGTTATGCTCAAGGTAACTTACCGTAGCCCTGCGGGTCTTCCCTCGATCCTCACAGCGCCACTGCACGCCAGGAGAGTCTCCCAGTAAATCTTAACGGCCTCTTATTAAGAAAGAGTGAGAACACGACTCGATCACATCGACTGTCGTGTGCCCTCCCCAACAATAGGGCTCTACGGCTAATCACGAGGTCGCCAACTGGTGTTTTAAGGTGGCCAGTAACACCATCAGTGGACTGGTGTATTCAGTGGTAGCCTTGGCAAGGTCACACTCAAAGATCAGGAATCAGGCAGGTACTTATTGTTATCACTCTATGTTTACCAGTATAATATAGCCACAAGATCAATGGAGGGGATGATAAAAACACAAAGAGAGTTATGTATTTTACTTAAAATGTATGAAAGATGTCACAAGGCCACACAATAATCGATAAATCAACTGATCCTGACTCGGCCGGTAATTCCCACGGATATTATGCGATCACTAGAGGGCAACACTCTCCCCTCCTCATCAAGTGTCAAGAACAGCTGATCGCAATGGCCTCTCCGCGCGAACTTTGCTTGTTTTCTAGATTCACGCGTGCTGTTTCTTTAAACTCTCCAATATTACTAGAAACTCGCACACTCGATATTGGCACAAATAAACCGTATTACTCAGTTACACTGTACTCAGGCTCAAACAGTCTTTTCTACAATCAATACTATAATGATTCACTGTAATGGCTTTACATTGTTCTTCACTCAACAATATATTATGAACTATTAACACTGGAGTTTTCAGTACTTTCTCTCGTTGGCGATAACGCAATAATTCACTGTACTCACAAATGATTATTCACTGAATGAACATAGACATATATATGGTATATAAATCAATCATCAATACATGGAAAATAAATAGTTTCTGGGCACATAGCCTAACCTCCAAATACTGGCATAATCTTATATATAATTTACCACTATATGTTCATATCAAAATCTATAGAAAGATATACACAACACAGTAAATTTATCACTGGTTCCTGGTGCCTGTACACACCAATAATCAACATGAATATTACAAGTACTCTTGATAGTACTGTCTAACACACTGGTGCTTTACCGTGACATGGGTGAGACTTGCTCACGACATATAAAATCCTCAGGCTAGATAATATAGCCAAATAACATAGCTAACTAAAGGGGAATGGGGAGGGAACTAGAACCACCTACTTCACCCTATCCTCCGATGAGAGTCGAGATGTAGCTCCTGGTCCTCGTGTCGGGAACGCCCCCACACTACACGTCGTCGTGTCCTACCAGAGCCTCTCGTCGTCCCACCGTTTAGCGCGTCGTCTCCGTGCCTCCTCACTGCAGGTCCGTCCTCCTTCTTAACTTCTTGAAGGTTGGAGTCGGTCTCCTGGCCGTCGTCTTCTCCCAGCAACGGCTGTCGCCTACGTCTCAGCTACAGTCGTTCGGTTTCCCCAAATAGTCCTCTCTTCCTCAGCTACCCAGTGGCTGTCAGCCACTACGCTGTCACGAACTGGTGAACTGCCATAGACGCCACATACGTCACTGCACGGCTTCACTGCTACTGGCACAGTACCTGACTGGAGCACTTGTTGCTCAAATAACCGTCAATTCCCTCTTCTGGTTCAACACATGAACTAGGGAAGACTTCTCAGAGTACTGGCGGACTTCAGGTGACGCGTAAATCCACGGGAGCAAGGTACAACTGTCCGACTGACGGGACCATTCGTCGCATGTTCGACCTCTATGACGTGTCGTGTCTGACTGCTGGCGCCAGCTCGGCGCGCTGGCCGGACCCCCTTCCTTCATGACGTCACTTTTGCCACGGGAGGTTTTCATTGGCTCCCGGTGCCACATTGCTGTCGGTGACCAATCCGGTGCCACTGACGTCACACGGTTTTGGCGGGAGATCAGGGAAGCAAGCGCCATCTTGGGTCCCTAAAGGGCCTATACCACAGGCCAAAATATTACTATTTCACAAATTTCTCGGCTCTCCGAGAACACTTCACTCTCTCCCATATATCGAATTGTAGCCTGCAACGTAGAGAACGCTTGGGAAAAGTAGACATGACTCTTACTGCAGGCGTGGGAGAATTATAAGGGGGGGAACTCCGTCACATACCCCTCCCCTTAAAATAAGAGTCATGTCTGGTTAGTGCATGCGGGATATGGCGTCCGCTACTACGTCGTCCTTCCCCTTGATGTGCTTGACCTCGATCCTTGTCAGACTCTCAGTGCGGGTGAGACTGGTGCCGTTCGCCCTGGACCACTTACTTTCCTCCTCCGGGAGTTCTCGGTCCCTCGGTACACTCAGACCCGTCTTCCGCTGGGTTTCTCGGGTATTCGTTCCGTCCCGCTTGTCGGCTCTTCCTTCCACAGTGAAGAAAGGTCTCAGGCGGTCTGCGCGACACACCTGTTTCTTTCGGGGTCCATCCGGCTTCCCAATCTCGTACGACACTGGACCCAATCGTCGCAGCACTCGGTACGGTCTCTTGAACCGCGTCTTGGTCGCTCTACCTTTACCTGGCAGCACAACCATTACTTGTGATCCGGCCTGAAAATCCCTCTGCGCAGCTCTCCTGCCGTACCACTCCGACATCTTGCGTTGCGCCTTCTTCAGGAGTTTCCTAGCCAGTTTCTTCGCTCGAGTGAGACGTTCTCTGAACTTCTGGACATATTTATTCACCGTTCCCACGGTCGCTCCTGGTGTCCATCGTTCCTTCAGCATGGATAGCATGGCATATATAATATAGATAAATGGAAAGTAAGCCTTCTCAGGACCCACACGTCCTCCTTCGGCCTTACTAACCAATTCGGAGAACTCCTCCTGCTGTAACTCTTCGAGACGAGCGCGGTTTACCCCTGGAGAACCGGTGAGTGTCACCTGCAACTCACCATTCGGGCTACTCTCGCCCTCCACTCGTTCTCTGGGTCCTACGCAGAGGTGATCTGTTCCCAGGCTGTCAGTCGACTCCTCAGCCCCATCAGATCCACAACCTCCTGGTTCTTAGCGTTGTCTCGGTGTCACAGTACAAACTTGGATCGCCACGGGTGCGATTCCTTTTTCGTCCCCACAGACGTTCAACTCTCCGCCTGTCTCCTTGTATTGTTCTAGGCATTCTTCGCCTTTCACAAGATTCGGAAGGACATACCCTCCACACGCGTCATTCCCCAAGATGACCTGAGCCTCCATCTTGGGCATTGATGTACAGACTCCCACCTCTAGGGTCTGGCAGCCATAATCGGAATTTAAAGTTACCTGGTGTAGGGGCATCCTCACTGGGCCTCCCACAGTGGTCACACTTGCTACCCCCACACTGGTACTTTCGTAACCCTCGGGGAACAGGGTCTCACTCACCAGGGTAAAATCGGCCCCAGTGTCTCTTAAGATCTTCACAGGGATGGGGTCTGCGTCCCCCATCCTTACGGTTCCTTGACACACAAATGGGTGAACTTGCTTCTCCCCACTCAGCGCGGGTTCATCCCGCACTCTCTCGGCCCTCTGGTCCTCGAACATCACTAAAGCAACGTGTCCCCGCTGCTTAGGGCGTCTGCATTCCCGCGCGACGTGTCCGGGTATTCCGCAGTTGTAGCAGCGGCCCCTCGGCGGAGACCATCCGCCACCGCTCGCCTTAGCACTGCCTCCAGAGGCCGTCGCACCCTGTGTCTTTCCCGAACCGCTTGTTGACTCCTTGGTCGCAACAACAGCTCCCGAGCTCTCCGCATGGTTCTTCTTGATCGGTTCTACAGCACCTTTTGATCCTCGGGTGTTCCAACTTGAGAAATGGGACTTGGGAGAACTCGTTCCTGTCCTCCATCCATCCGTCCTTCTATAACTCCTATCGTTTCCGACGTACGCGGGTGGTCGGTGCTGTCCCTCTCGGCGTGGGCGTAGGGCTTCTTCTAACATGTCGGCCCGATCAGCTGCGGCCCTCAGGTCCTTTATGTCCGCCTCCTTTACCCTCATCCTGATCTCCGGAGAGAGCACGGACATAAACTTTTCCATGGCCATTAGTTCCTTGACCTCTTCGACCGACCTTGCTTCTTCAGAGTCCAGCCACTTAAGGAGCTTTCTTTCTATGTCCCTCGCCGTCTCCGCATACAATTTTCCTGGCAACCGGGTACATTCTCTAAACCTCTTTCTGTAACACTCTGGCGTGAGCTTTAAGGAACGGAGCACAGCTCGTTTTACCGCATCGTAGTTAGTGCATTCTTGGAAGTCGAGCATAGTGAAGGCTTCACGAGCTTCACCTGTGAGCTTCCCTTGGACCAACTCCGCCCACTCCGCCCTCGGCCACCTCTTCATAGCAGCAACTCTCTCAAAGTGATCGAAGAAACTTTCGGCTTCACTAGGCACAAAGACCGGCAGGTCTCGTTCCCTCACTCGTCGGTCTTCCTGTGGCGGGGCAGGGGCACCTAGTCCCAGTTCAGCTCGCTTCAGCTCCACCTCCTGGTTGGCTTCTATTTCCATTTGTCTCAGCCTAACTTCTTGCTCTCGTTCTTCCCTGCGTAGCTGTGCTTCTCGTTCCTCACGCTTCAGCTGTGCTTCTGCTTCTCGCTCTCGTTCTTCCCGGCGCAGCTGTGCTTCTCGTTCCTCACGCTGCATCTGTGCTTCTCGCTCCTCACGCTTCATCTGTGCTTCTGCTTCTCGCTCTCGTTCTTCCCGGCGCAGCTGTGCTTCTCGTTCTTCACGCTGCATCTGTGCTTCTCGCTCCTCACGCTTCATCTGTGCTTCTCGCAATTCTTTGCGCTGCTGTGCTTCTCGCTCTTCCTTGCGCTGCTGTGCCTCTCGCTCTTCTTTGCGCTGCTGTGCCTCTAGCTGCAGCTTCATTATTTCCAGCTTAATGCTGTGCCTGCTGCCGCTGGATCCCCTGCTGCTTCCACCAATACTCAAGTGTTCACCCTCACTGGCAGGTGTTTGGGGCCGTTCCTCCCCCAAAGCTTCGTTTCGAGCCTTTAGCTGAGCCATTATCTCTAGTCTTCTTTCACCAACTCGGGCAGATTTCAGCTTTATTCCAAAATGATCCGCTATAGCCTGTAACTGTGCCTTGGTGCACTCTTCCAGCACCTGTTCGTCTCTAGTCAATAAACCTCGCTACTTTATCATCCTCCATCTTGTGCTACGAGTGTTAACCTGCACCTGATCTCTAACACCACTGCCAAGTTCCACCACTGCAACCTTTACTTCGATCTATATCCTGGCGAGGTCGCCAATGTTGGGGGTTTCACCTCTCTATTATTCTCTACCCTTACTCTGGGGTGAGCAGTAGTTATGCTCAAGGTAACTCACCGTAGCCCTGCGGGTCTTCCCTCGATCCTCACAGCGCCACTGCACGCCAGGAGAGTCTCCCAGTAAATCTTAACGGCCTCTTATTAAGAAAGAGTGAGAACACGACTCGATCACATCGACTGTCGTGTGCCCTCCCCAACAATAGGGCTCTACGGCTAATCACGAGGTCGCCAACTGGTGTTTTAAGGTGGCCAGTATCACCATCAGTGGACTGGTGTATTCAGTGGTAGCCTTGGCAAGGTCACACTCAAAGATCAGGAATCAGGCAGGTACTTATTGTTATCCTCTATTTACCAGTATAATATAGCCACAAGATCAATGGAGGGGATGATAAAAACACAAAGAGAGTTTTGTATTTTACTTAAAATGTATGAAAGATGTCACAAGGCCACACAATAATCGATAAATCAACTGATCCTGACTCGGCCGGTAATTCCCACGGATATTATGCGATCACTAGAGGGCAACACTCTCCCCTCCTCATCAAGTGTCAAGAACAGCTGATCGCAATGGACTCTCCGCGCGAACTTTGCTTGTTTTCTAGATTCACGCGCGCTGTTTCGTTAAACTCTCCAATATTACTAGAAACTCGCACACTCGATATTGGCACAAATAAACCGTATTACTCAGTTACACTGTACTCAGGCTCAAACAGTCTTTTCTACAATCAATGCTATAATGATTCACTGTAATGGCTTTACATTGTTCTTCACTCAACAATATATTATGAACTATTAACACTGGAGTTTTCAGTACTTTCTCTCGTTGGCGATAACGCAATAATTCACTGTACTCACAAATGATTATTCACTGAATGAACATAGACATATATATGGTATATAAATCAATCATCAATACATGGAAAATAAATAGTTTCTGGGCACATAGCCTAACCTCCAAATACTGGCATAATCTTATATATAATTTACCACTATATGTTCATATCAAAATCTATAGAAAGATATACACAACACAGTAAATTTATCACTGGTTCCTGGTGCCTGTACACACCAATAATCAACATGAATATTACAAGTACTCTTGATAGTACTGTCTAACACACTGGTGCTTTACCGTGACATGGGTGAGACTTGCTCACGACATATAAAATCCTCAGGCTAGATAATATAGCCAAATAACATAGCTAACTAAAGGGGAATGGGGAGGGAACTAGAACCACCTACTTCACCCTATCCTCCGATGAGAGTCGAGATGTAGCTCCTGGTCCTCGTGTCGGGAACGCCCCCACACTACACGTCGTCGTGTCCTACCAGAGCCTCTCGTCGTCCCACCGTTTAGCGCGTCGTCTCCATGCCTCCTCACTGCAGGTCCGTCCTCCTTCTTAACTTCTTGAAGGTTGGAGTCGGTCTCCTGGCCGTCGTCTTCTCCCAGCAACGGCTGTCGCCTACGTCTCAGCTACAGTCGTTCGGTTTCCACAAATAGTCCTCTCTTCCTCAGCTACCCAGTGGCTGTCAGCCACTACGCTGTCACGAACTGGTGAATTGCCATAGACGCCACATACGTCACTGCACGGCTTCACTGCTACTGGCACAGTACCTGACTGGAGCACTTGTTGCTCAAATAACCGTCAATTCCCTCTTCTGGTTCAACACATGAACTAGGGAAGACTTCTCAGAGTACTGGCGGACTTCAGGTGACGCGTAAATCCACGGGAGCGAGGTACAACTGTCCGACTGACGGGACCATTCGTCGCACGTCCGACCTCTATGACGTGTCGTGTCTGACTGCTGGCGCCAGCTCGGCGCGCTGGCCGGACCCCCTTCCTTCATGACGTCACTTTTGCCACAGGAGGTTTTCATTGGCTCCCGGTGCCACATTGCTGTCGGTGACCAATCCGGTGCCACTGACGTCACACGGTTTTGGCGGGAGATCAGGGAAGCAAGCGCCATCTTGGCTCCCTAAAGGGCCTATACCGCAGGCCAAAATATTACTATCTCACAAATTTCTCGGCTCTCCGAGAACACTTCACTCTCTCCCATATATCGAATTGTAGCCTGCAACGTAGAGAACGCTTGGGAAAAGTAGACATGACTCTTACTGCAGGCGTGGGAGAATTATAAGGGGGGGAACTCCGTCACAATATATATATATATATATATATATATATATATATATATATATATATATATATATATATATATATATATTATATATATATATATATATATATATATATATATATTTATAGTATATATATATATAAATATATATATATATATATATTTATATATATATATATATATATATATATATATTTATAGTATATATATATATATATATATATATATATATATATATATATATATATATATATATATATATATATATATATATATATATATAACGCGTTTCGTAATAACTTATTACATTTTCAAATACTTTACTTTACACACACACACAACTTTAACTTGCAAACACTAAGCAGAGTTTAAACAGGTTTGATTTTATACCTGCATTTGGGTGAGGTGATATGTTACAACAGTTTTGGATGAGGTGAAAACAAACATTCAACACAAGACACTACACGAAACAATGGTTATAATATTTTGTAAGTTAAAGGGAAGAATGGAAGTAACTGCAAAGGGCCTATTGGCCCATATTTCTTGATGCTTCTATATTAGTGCGGAGTCTTGAAGTGGGTAGAATATAGTTGTGCATTAATTGGCTGTTGATTGCTGGTGTCGACTTCTTAATGTGTAGTGCCTCGCAGATATCAAGCTGCCTGCTATCGCTGTATCTATCGATGATTTCCTTGTTTTTTGTTAAGACTTCTCTGGTGATTGTCTAGTTGTGGGAAGAAATTGCATGTTCCTTAATGGAGCCCTGTTGCTTCTGCATCGTTAATCGCCTGGAAAGAGCTGTTGTTGTCTTGCCTATATACTGGATTCTTTGAGGCTTACAGTCCCCAAGTGGGCATTTGAAGGCATAGACGACATTGGTCTCTTTTAAAGCGTTTTGCTTTGTGTCTGGAGAGTTTCTCATGAGTAGGTTGGCCGTTTTCTTGGTTTTATAGTAGATCGTCAATTGTATCTTCTGATTTTTGTCTGTAGGGATAACGTTTCTATTAACAATATCTTTCAGGGCCCTTTCCTCTGTTTTATGAGCTGTGGAAAAGAAGTTCCTGTAAAATAGTCTAATAGGGGGTACAGGTGTTGTGTTAGTTGTCTCTTCAGAGGTTGCAAGGCATTTCACCTTCCTTCTTATGATGTCTTCAACGAAACCATTGGAGAAGCCGTTGTTGATTAGGACCTGCCTTACCCTACAGAGTTCTTCATCGACTTGCTTCCATCCTGAGCTGTGGCTGAGAGCACGGTCGACATAAGCGTTAACGACACTCTTCTTGTACCTGTCTGGGCAGTCACTGTTGGCATTGAGGCACATTCCTATGTTTGTTTTCTTAGTGTAGACTGCAGTGTGGAAACCTCCGCTCCTTTCCATGACTGTTACATCTAGAAAGTGCAGCTTCCCATCCTTCTCCATCTCGTAAGTGAAACGCAACACAGAATTCCACTCAATGCCTCCTTCAGTTCCTGCAGATGTCTGACATCAGTTACCTGTGTAAAAATGTCGTCAACATACCTGCAGTATATGGCCGGTTTCAAGTTCATGTCGACTAAAACTTTTTGTTCGGTGGTACCCATGTAGAAGTTCGCAAACAGGATACCTAGGGGAGAACCCATGGCGACCCCATCTTCTTGCTTATAAATGTGCCCATCCGGGCTCAAAAAGGGTGCCTCTTTAGTACAAGCTTGGAGTAGTTTCCTTAGAATGTTTTCTGGTATGTCAAGAGGAGTACAGGCCGGATCACGATACACTCTGTCCGCTATCATCCCGATTGTTTCATCCACAGGTACGTTGGTGAACAGTGATTCTACATTCAATGAGGCTCTTATCCCTGTGGCCCGTGTTCCCCGCAGTAAGTCAACAAATTACTTTCGAGACTTCAGGCTGAAGGCACAAGGGACATAAGGAGTCAGCAAGCCGTTGAGTCGCTTCACCAGTCTGTACGTGGGTGTGGGTATCTGGCTGATGATTGGCCGAAGTTGGTTTCCAGGCTTATGTGTCTTGACATTTCCATACGCGTATCCAGGTTTATATTCCCCAATAATCTTTGGCAGGTGGAGTCTGGATTTCTTGGCGTTCACAGTTTCGATCAATTTGTTGACCTTTGCTTTCTATTCAGCCGTAGTGTCCATCGTTACCCTTTGGAATTTAGTTCGGTCAGAGAGAATGAGCTTAATTTTTGCCAGATATTCGTCTTTTTTAAGAATGACGTATATTGGCGACTTGTCACCTCTCCTGACGACTATCTCCTTGTTCTCACGAAAGCTCTTAGCTGCCGCTTTGAGCTCGGGGTACAGTATGGTGCTTCTGTAGTTGCCTCGATTCTTTCCTCCTTCCGCAATAAGTTCTGTTTGTAAGGTGTCGTTGGTGGTGACCTTCTTTTGTGTCTCGAGGTCGAATATGTCGTCCAACAGGATCTCCAACTCCACTTTCTTGGCCCTCTCGCTTGGTCTGGACATAACGTGACAGTTTATACCCAGATTTAGGATAGTGACTTGGTCCTCAGTGAGGTTGATTCCTGCAAGGTTCAGGAAGCCGTCTCTTGGTCGTGGAATTTCCATAGGTTCTCCATATAACGTTGTTAGTTTCTTGATTATCCTGGTTTCGGTGCTGAGGTGATGTAGATCTGTGAGGATGTCGAGGTGTTGCTCGATGCGAGTACGGAGACTTTCGTCGATGTTGCTGTTTCTCCATTGGTTTGTAGCATGAAGTAGTTGCGTTTTGTTGTATTTGATTTCATTTTCTGCCTTATGTATCTGATTACGAATCAGGTCTTGACGATATTTTATCGTGAAGGCTTGATTCCTTGCTGCTGGGTCGTGCGTTTTAATATTAGTATATTTTGGTAGCAGTATTTCCTGTAGACATATATTATTAAATATGACCGAAAAAGTAAGATTAATAATTCTAACACGAATTTTCTCAATATTTCTTATATTTTTTTTCACTGTTGATGGTAATTGAAAAATCAATTCTCCAAAATTTATTTTTATTTCTAGTCTGACGCGACACTTGAACACGTTTCGTAATAACTTATTACATTTTCAAAGACTTTAGTTTACACACACACAACTATAACTTGCAAACACTAAACAGAGTTTAAACAGCTTTGATTTTATACCTGCATTTGGGTGAGGTGATATGTTACAACAGTTTTGGATGAGGTGAAAACAAACTTTCAACACAAGACAGAACACGAAACAATGGGTATAATATTTTGTAAGTTAAAGGGATATATATATATATATATATATATATATATATGTCGTACCTAGTAGCCAGAACTCACTTCTCAGCCTACTATTCAAGGCCCGATTTGCCTAATAAGCCAAGTTTTCCTGAATCAATATATTTACTATAATTTTTTTCTTATGAAATGATAAAGCTACCCATTTCACTATGTATGAGGTCAATTTTTTTTTATTGGAGTTAAAATTAACGTAGATATATGACCGAACCTAACCAACCCTACCTAACCTAACCTAACCTATATATATAGGTAAGGTTAGGTTAGGTAGCCAAAAAAAGCTAGGTTAGGTTAGGTTAGGTAGGTTAGGTAGAAGAAAAAACATTAATTCATGAAAACTTGGCTTATTAGGCAAATCGGGCCTTGCATAGTAGGCTGAGAAGTGAGTTCTGGCTACTAGGTACGACATATATATATATATATATATATATATATATATATATATATATATATATATATATATGTCGTACCTAGTAGCCAGAACGCACTTCTCAGCCTAATATACAAGGCCCGATTTGCCTAATAAGCCAAGTTTTCATGAATTATTTGTTTTTCGACTACCTAACCTACCTAACCTTACGTAACCTAACTTTTTCGGCTACCTAACTTAACCTAACCTATAAAGATAGGTTAGGTTAGGTTAGGTAGGGTTGGTTAGGTTCGGTCATATATCTACGTTAATTTTAACTCCAATAAAAAAAAATTGACCTCATATAGAATGAAATGGGTAGCTTTATCATTTCATAAGAAAAAAATTAGAGAAAATATATTACTTCAAGAAAACTTGGCTTATTAGGCAAATCGGGCCATGCATAGTAGGCTGAGAAGTGCGTTCTGGCTACTAGGTACGACATATATATATATATATATATATATATATATATATATATATATATATATATATATATATATATATATATATATATATATGTATATATATATATATATATATATATATATATATATATATATATATATATATATATGTCGTACCTAATAGCCAGAACGCACTTCTCAGCCTACTATGCAAGGCCCGATTTGCCTAATAAGCCAAGTTTTCCTGAAATAATATATTTTCTTTAATTTTTTTCTTATGAAATGATAAAGCTACCCATTTCATTATGTATGAGGTCAATTTTTTTTATTGGAGTTAAAATTAACGTAGATATATGACCAAACCTAACCAACCCTACCTAACCTAACCTAACCTATCTTTATTGGTTAGGTTAGGTTAGGTAGCCGAGAAAGTTAGGTTAGGTTGGGTTAGGTAGGTTAGGTAGTCGAAAAACAATTAATTCATGAAAACTTGGCTTATTAGGCAAATCGGGCCTTGCATAGTAGGCTGAGAAGTGAGTTCTGGCTACTAGGTACGACATATATATATATATATATATATATATATATATATATATATATATATATATATATATATATATATATATATATATATATATATGGACCAGAAAACTCACACCCCAAAAGTGATAGTGAACCCATACTGCCAGGAGCACTCTGCTGGCGTACAGGATCCCTTAGCCACTCGAACAACACGACCGGACAAAAGACGATGGTAGCCGAGGCTATTTCCATCCCCCCGCCTGCACTCGGTTGGTAATCTTGGGCATGGTATTTTTTCAAATCACCTCATTCTCTGGGGCACACGTGAGGAACACAAATGCGAACAAGCCTGAATGGTCTCCAGGACTATATGCAACTGAAAACTCACCCCCAGAAGTGACTCGAACCCACACTGCCAGGAGCACTCTGCTGGCATACAAGATCCCTTAACCACTCGACCAACAAGACCGGACAAAAGACGATGGTAGCCAAGGCTATTTCCATTAACTCGCCGGCACTCGGTTGGTAATCTTAGGCATGGTAATTTATCAAATCACCTCATTCTTTAGGGCACACGTGAGGAACACAAATGTGAGCAAGCCTGAATGGTCCCCAGGACTATATGCAACTGAAAACTGGGGCGTAAGTTTTCAGTTGCATATAATCCTGGGGACCATTCCCTACATTTTCTGACATATTCTGAGGCATTCCTTACATTTTCAAAGACATAATTTCGTACTTTGTTAATGCATATATTCGCTTGGGATGAGGTGATACAGGACGTGATTGAGACGAACAAGTGATCACTGGCACAGTGGGTATTATAGGCCATTGTGAGTTCTAGCTTCTTGCTTCTGTGTTGGTTCAGGGTCTTGAAGTGGGTAGAAGGGAATTTTATGTTAACTGACTGTTGATTGCTTGTTATGACTTATTGATGTGTAGGGCCTTGCTGATGTCGAGTCTCCTGTTGTCGTTGTATCTGTTGATAATTTCTGTGTTGCTTGTTAAGATTTCTCTGGTGATGGTCTGGTTGTGTGAGAAGATTATATGTTCCTTGATGAAGCCCTGTTGCTTATGCATTGTTAATCGCCTAAAGAAAGACATTGTTGTCTTGCCTATATACAGACATCTTTGGAACTGACAGTCCCCATGTGAGCATGTGAAGGCATAGACGAGGTTGGTTTCTTTTAAGGTGTTCTGTCTGGTGTCTGGAGAGTTCTTCATGAGCAGGTTTGCCGTCTTTTTGTTTTTGTAGTAAATTGTTAATAGTATCTTCTGATTTGTGTCTGTGGGATAACGTTCTTGTCAATAATATCTTTCAGGATATTTTCCTACGTTTTATGAGCCGTTGAAAAGAAGTTCCTGTAAAACAGTCTAATAGGAGGTACAGGTGTTGTGCTACTTTGATTCTTCAGAGGTTGCATGGCGTGTCACCTTTCTTTTAATGACATCTTCAACATAACAGTTAGAGAAAAAAACTCTAGGACGTGCATTACTCTTGCCCACTTGAGGACTGTCAGCCCTAAAGATCTCAGTATATAGGCAAGATAACCACGTCTCTTAACAATGAACAAACAACAGGGCTCCATCAAGGAGCATATAATCTTCGTACACAACCAGACCATTACCAGAAAATTCTTAACACGCAACACATAAATTCTAGACAGGTACAACGAAAACAGGAGACTCGACATCAGCGAGGACCTACACATCAAAAAGTCAAAACCAGCATTCCACAGCCAATTAACAAATAGTTTAAACAATAGGTATCCAGACAGCAGCAGCACCATTCAATGCTGCAGTCCCATCCATCAATCTTCGGCACCCAGGAATTTTGAGGGCAGCATTAATTTAGCTCCTCACCGGAGTTACATAACACGAGTCTGGAACAGAAGCCCCGGGAGAGATAGAGCCCCGGTCATGTTGGTAGACCGTGTCTACCAACATGACCGTGTCTACCATCATGACCGTGTCTACCATAATGACCGTGTCTACCAACATGACCGTGTCTACCAACATGACCGTGTCTACCATAATGACCGTGTCTACCAACATGACCGTGTCTACCAACATGACCGTGTCTACCAACATGACCGTGTCTACCATCATGACCGTGTCTACCATAATGACCGTGTCTACCAACATGACCGTGTCTACCATCATGACCGTGTCTACCATCATGACCGTGTCTACCATCATGACCGTGTCTACCATCATGACCGTGTCTACCATCATAAACGTTCCATAGACACAGGTCAAGTTTGCGTCATGTGGTTTTGGTTTGAATTATACCGAAATGTTCCGTCAAGTTCTCACTTAAATCTTGGCTCTCCAATCTTATTGTCCTTAGAGAAATGTAGGAAATTTAGGCTCGCACCAAATTACAGATATATGTCTGTTCAAACATTATTGCAGACTTTATTTGGAATTAAATTTGTTGTAAGGATTTATAGACAAATATATTGAGAGATGACGAGGCAAGATTGGGATGTATTTATGTGAAAAATTCAACACAAGGTAAAAGCGCGAAGTAAAATAACATCACTATTTTGGCCACAAGTAACACAATTGGTCTGGCGAGACACTCTTCCCTCCACAGTTAAATTACATCAGGGACATTTAAGACACGACTGAGCGCTTCCGCTATTCTCTTTCCATTAAGACAGTGATATATCAGAGTGAGCTATTGCCCTGAGTGAGGGAGCAGAGCTGAGACACCAGGACTATTGCCCTGAGTGAGGGAGCAGAGCTAGACACCAGGACTATTGCCCTGAGTGAGGGAGCAGAGCTGAGACACCAGGACTATTGCCCTGAGTGAGGGAGCAGAGCTGAGACACCAGGACTATTACTCTGAGTGAGGGAGCAGAGCTGAGACACCAGGACTATTGCCCTGAGTGAGGGAGCAGACCTGAGACACAAGGACTATTGCTCTGAGTGAGGGAGCAGAGCTGAGACACCAAGACTATTGCTCTGAGTGAGGGAGCAGAGCTGAGACACCAGGACTATTGCCCTGAGTGAGGGAGCAGACCTGAGACACCAGGACTATTGCCCTGAGTGAGGGAGCAGAGCTGAGACACCAGGACTATTGCCCTGAGTGAGGGAGCAGAGCTGAGACACCAGGACTATTGCCCTGAGTGAGGGAGCAGAGCTGAGACACCAGGACTATTGCCCTGAGTGAGGGAGCAGAGCTGAGACACCAGGACTATTGCCAGCTGTGTTGCACAGCTTGGTGGACAGGCATGGATGGCAATTGTTTACTTTGCGGCATATTACATTAGATAAACGTAAAATTAGAGAATATTCAGATTACTAATGATTCAAATTCTATGAAAATTTAATATTTAAACATAAATTTAAGTTGAACAATGCTCTACTTAGATGATAGAAAGACTTCCTGTCACATGATGAAAAATAAAGTTCCATGTAACTAGTAAGTTGAAGATTTAGTTTACCATAAATTAATATATTAATTACTATCAATTAATATTTTAATATCATAAATTATTGTCGAGATATGACTCATTACTTGGACTATTCACCTAGTGATAGACAAGATAATCCTGTAGGTATCAACGTTGTAGACATATTATATAACTTTCAAGGTGCAACAGATTATTTTGACAGGTTAGACTCTTTAATTGTAAATATAATTTAATAATACTTTTGATAAGTAATTAATGCATGCTTTCCACTTTATTGATTCAAGAATTTTGTTTTCTGGAATGAAACTATTCTTCCTATGACATTCATAACAATAGTTATTTTTCGAATCATGGTTGTAATAAAATGTCATCGTTATAAAATAACGTATTGTTTATTTACCCTTTACCCAATCCGGCAAACACAGCCACCATTAGCCCTCCCCCCCCCAACTTATTGGGGGGGGGGGGGTGAGAGGCTAATGGTGGCTTCCTCAACTCTACAACTAAATTTAGTTTTATTTAAGTGTTCTTACTGTTGAACTCTAACAAGTTTGTGATGCATGACGTTTCTTCAATACATTCATGATGGTGTTTAGGGACTAAATTCAGCTGAACTAAGCGTTCCTGAGCCGTGTACAAGTCGATGCCTCTAGTAAATACTTGTTTGTAATAATGCTCTATAGTTCAGCTGCGCTTGTCTTCCCCTTTGCCTTTTACCTTTTTCACCACATTGGTCACTGTGCAACACTCTGCAAGCTATTATATATGTATATATATATATATATATATATATATATATATATATATATATATATATATATATATATATATATATATGTATATGTATATATATATATATATATATATATATATATATATATATATATATATATATATATATATATATATATATATATATATATATATATATATACATATGCAACAATGATCACAAAAACACTGATCCAAGTATGCAGAATAACCACATGTGAAAATAGAAAATGCTTAACGCGTTTTCGGCTAATTCGCCTTCATCAGAGCAAAGTAGAATGAAGATAAGATTGCTGATCAGACCTATATATACGCCTGGGCAGATCACCTGACCACCAAAAATAAGTGGAGGAAAGGAATTATAAGAAAGAAGGTAACTGCAGAAGGCCTATTGGCCCATACGAGGCAGATCCTATTAATATCTCCAAGTGCCATACGTGCTTAAATGATTGCTATATTGTTTTGACGTGCTATATTGAGGCTTAAATAGGGATCCAACTTGTACATACCGGGGCTCACATTAAGGCTGTTGTTACAATGTTTGATCAGAGCAGACTCGATCACATTTCGTTCAACAAAATCCTTACTTTTAACAATACATTTTGCCCCTGTGAAGTCGATAGAATGATTACATAAACTGGAATGTAAATACAATGCACTGGATTGCTGGACTGTACGAATAGCATATGAATGCTGTTTTAAACGCGTGGAAAGAGATTTACCTGTCTGGCCGATGTAAACACATGCACACCCATTACAAGGGATGGAATACACACAACCTGCTACAGAAGAGGGCGAGTTCTTAATTAACATGGACTTAACTGTATTATCATTTTTGAACACTAGATTAATATTAAGGTTCTTCAGGGCTGGGGCAAGATTTACTAGACCCTCAGAATATGGTAATACCAACGAATTTTTCAGTTCTGGTTTAGACTTAGTAGTCTGTTTGTAGAAAGTCCTTTTTGCTTGACCAAACGCAAGATCCAAGAACGATTTTGGGTATTTTAACTTCTTCCCAATTTCAAATATATTTGCTATTTCTTCATCGAAAAATTCCGGACTGCAAACTCTCAGTGCTCTGAGAAACATACCAGAAAAAACTGCCCGCTTGACCTGAACATGATGATTTGAATAGAAATGTACATATGAGCACACATTGGTAGGTTTCCTATATAAATTGAATTTGAAACTCCTACCAATTCTATGAATCATGATGTCTAAAAAAGGCAGAACACCATTCACTTCGTTCTCAGTTGTGAATTTAATTGACGGAACCAGCGAATTAATATGATTGAGGAAATCAGTTTCGTCATGATTAACCGGCCACAGGCACAAAATATCGTCAACGTACCTGTACCAAAGCAAATTTGAGGGTAAAATCCTGGGAAGGATATTTGTTTCAAAACATTCCATGTACAGATTGCTCAAAACAGGGGAGAGGGGATTACCCATCGCCATGCCAAATGTTTGTTTATAAAATGAATCATTAAAGCTGAAATAATTATCTTTAATGCACAATTTTATAAGTTCAATAATGGTGTTAGTAGGCAAAGTTAAATTATACCTTGGGAGTAGATCCCGTAAGAATGACAACAGATCATCAACAGGAACCCTAGTGAACAGAGCCGTCACATCAAAACTCACAATTTTAAAATCATAATTTAATTTCAAACTAGACAACTTGTTAACCAAGTCCAAGTTGTTTGTTATGTGTGAGTTGGAAATGGAACCTACTACTGGAGACAAGACTTGGACAAGCCATTTGGAAAGTCAATATGCCACAGATCCAACAGAACTAATAATAGGTCTTGCAGGATTATTCGGTTTGTGTGTTTTAATAAGCCCATATAGATATGGGAGAGAAGGGGAACGACTTAAAAACTTAGGAATCAACTCCTTATCGTTCTTGAGCACAGTTTTAAGAGTTTTGTTGAAATGAGCAATAACTCTTTCAATAGGGCCACTATTAACAGGTAAGTAAGTGTCTCTGTCCTCCAATAACTGGTTCATTTTTTGGACATAGTCTTCTTTGTCCATGATGACAACAGCATTGGATTTATCAGCTTTAGTGATATGTAGAGAGTTATCTTTTTTGAGGGTTTTGAACGCTCGCATAAACCTCTCTGGACAATTAGGCACAGTACCCTTAAGTAAAGAACCGTACACCATTCCCTTGCAAATATTGATGTCATCAGCTGAAATCTCACTAGATTTCTCCAAATTGCAAAAACTTTTGGCAATATTTACATAATTCACATTATTTGATATGGAGAAACTCAGACCGTAACCAAGAGCAGTCATCGTATCATTATCAAGTTAAATATTTTTATAGTAAATAAAATATTTACTATAAAACCAGAAAAACGGCCAGCCTACTCATGAGAAACTCTCCAGACACAAAGCAGAACGCTTTAAAAGAGACCAACGTCGTCTATGCCTTCAAATGCCCTGTTGGGGACTGTAAGCTCCAAAAAACCCAGTATATAGGCAAGACAACAACATCTCTTTCTAGGCGTTTAACGATGCATAAGCAACAGGGCTCCATTAAGGAACATATAATCTCTTCCCATAACCAAACCATCGCCAGAGAAATCCTAGTAAACAACACAGAAATCATCGATAGATACAGCGATAGCAGGCGGCTTGACATTTGCGAGGCACTACACATTAAAAAGTCAACACCAGCAATCAACAGCCAATTAATGCACAACTATATTCTACCCACCTCAAGACTCCGCTCCAATATAGAAGCATCAAGAAATATGGACCAATAGGCTTTCTACAATCACTTCCATTCAATACCCATTGTTTCGTGTTCTGTCTTGTGTTGATGAAATTAATACCCTATTAATGCCACCTCAACCCATCCACCTCACTCAAATGTAGATATAAACAAATCGGAGATGTGTAAGTTCTATTCAGTTGTGTATGTGTAAACTAAAGTCTTTGAAAATGTAATAAGTTTTACGAAACGCGCTCAAGTGTCGCGTCAGACTAGAAATAAAAAAGAATTTTGGAGAATTGATTTTTGAATTACCACCAACAGTGAAAAGAAATGTACGAAAGATAGAGAAAATTCGTGTTAGAATTATTAATCTTACTTTTTCGGTCATATTTAATAATATATATGTGTTATACCTAGTATACAGAACGCACTTCTCGGCCTACTATGCAAGGTCCGATTTGCCTAATAAGCCAAGTTTCCCGAATTTATATATTTTTTTCAATTTTTTTTCTTATGAAATGATAAAGCTATTCATTTCACTATGTATGAGTTAATATTTTTTAGTTTGAGTTAAAACTAATGTAGATATATGATTAAGAAGAGAGAGAGAGAGAGAGAGAGAGAGAGAGAGAGAGAGAGAGAGAGAGAGAGAGAGAGAGAGAGAGAGAGAGAGAGAGAGAGAGAGAGAGTGAGAGAGAGAGAGAGAGAGAGAGAGAGAGAGAGAGAGAGAGAGAGAGAGAGAGAGAGAGAGAGAGAGAGAGAGAGAGAGAGAGAGAGAGAGAGAGAGAGAGAGAGAGAGAGAGAGAGAGAGAGAGAGAGAGAGAGAGAGAGAGAGAGAGAGAGAGAGAGAGAGAGACAGAGAGAGAGAGAGAGAGAGAGAGAGAGAGAGAGAGAGAGAGAGAGAGAGAGAGAGAGAGAGAGAGAGAGAGAGAGAGAGAGAGAGAGAGAGAGAGAGAGAGAGAGAGAGAGAGAGAGAGAGAGAGAGAGAGAGAGAGAGAGAGACAGACAGAGATAGGACATAAAACTCAGCAGTAACCGTCTCTTGACGACCAAGTGATGATGACACTCACAGATAAACATTTAATGATACGCTGAAGCTCTCTCCTCTGAATTAAAGCATCACAGAAAATAGTTCCTCTTTACAGTGTCTGGGATGCTCCCAGACGCAGGTTCGAATCCTCGTCACGTCCCTTTTGGATTTGTTCATTAGTTCCTCTTTACTTTTTAATATTTATAATCCTAATTAAATTATCCAAGTTATCAGTGACTAAGGAACGAACAATTATCACTTAAATAAGGCTGTAATGCTTCTTGAATTTTAAAAGTTGGAATTTTTAAAATTGAATCAATTTTATGGTTTATGTTTTAAAGTAAAACAATTTCTTTTTATTATCTTTTTATGGAAATGTCTTACTACTGTCTCAGTCTATTAATTGATAGGCAGTTAAAACAATAGTAAGTAGGGAAGGTGTTTGGTCTTTTAAAGACATGAAGTATATTTAGGCTTTTCGATTTTACCCCTCGGGCTGAGGTGGGAAGCCTGTCGCAGAGGGAGTGCCCAAATTGGCAAAAATCTTTAAACAAATTAATTATCTCTTGTACCCGATGATAATTTTGAACAGTAGATTATTGTTTAATGTTAATAAATTTTCTTTTGACTATTATTGTATGGAGAAAGAGAACAAATGCTTGAAGGCATTCTTAAAAATTTAAGAATGTTTCTTAACATTCAAATAAAGTTTTGCAGTACGTAAAACTAAAGAATTAGTTGCAATAATAATGAACATTTTAAGGAAAGTGACTTCCAGTTCTCTATTTACGTGCATATTTATTGTTTTATTGTTAATAAAAAGATTAGAGAGAAAGATTGAAATAAATGAATGTGTTTAGAAAACCCGTTAAGAAATTAATATTTTAATTTAAATAATATATTTTTTTCAGGAAAATAAAATAGCATAAATTATATAGAATATTTTTCTTTATAAATTGTGGGAAACCTACCGGTGATTAATTTATTTATTTTTTGATTATTAGATTGGGCTGTATTTAATTGCATTTATTACTTATTTACTCTTTATGAGTGACCTGTATGTTTGTGATTTATTATCACAAGTAAAATTACTTTCACACAAATTTGGGGGTTATTAGTATTAAATTTGTTTATACCTTAATTAAACTATTAACATTATTAATGTCACTAAACCGTAATCAAAGGTTTAGTGTATATTGTTAGTATGAATGTATTATAGCCTTACCAGACTAGAAGGCTTCGACAGTCATCATGTAACCTGTGCTGAACACCTGAGTGAGCCCGGTTGTTATGGCGTTATCTCTCGTAATGCCGAAGCTATTTGATAAAAGGTGATTTATAGCTGAGGTGATTTGATAAAATGCTATGCCCAAGATTACCATCCGAGTGTCGGCGAGGAAGTGGTTCAAATAGCTTCGGCTATCACTTCCTTTTGTCCGGTCATGATGGTCAAGCGGATTAAGGCGTCCTGTAGACACCAGTTGCGTTGCTCCTGGCAGTATGGGTTCGAGTCACTTCTGGGGTTTGAGTTTTCAGTCGCATATATATATATATATATATATATATATATATATATATATATATATATATATATATATATATATATATATATATATATATATATATATATATATATATATATATATATATATATATATATATATATATATATATATATATATATATATATATGTTGCACATAGTAGCCAGAACGCACTTCTCTGCCTACTATGCAAGACCCGATTTGCCTAAAAGGTTGAGTCATTTTCTTTATTTTCTAAAACCCTTTTTCAATTGGTTTATTTGAATTAGTATTATTATATTATATTAGGAACATATATTATTGACATTGTTATGTTAGTTTAGGTTAGGATAAGATAGGTTAGGTTAGGTAGGGTTGGCTAGATTTGGTCATATATCTACGTTAGTTTTAACTCAAATTAAACAAAATGAACTCATACATAATAAAATGGATAGCTTTATCATTTCATTTATCGTATATACTCAGATTGGGCTTATATTAATTTTTGGGTGAGGTGATAGGACACAAATCAATGAAAAAAGACAGAACACGAATAAATGGGTATATATATTGCTTGTTTTATCTTCTTGCTTCTGTGCTGGTTCAGGGTTTTGAAGCGGGAGAATGTAATTATGTGTTACTTGGATGATGACTGCTGGTTTTGTCTTATTGATGTGTTGGGCCTCGCAGATGTCGAGTCTCCTATTTCCGTGGTATCTGTCGATAATTTCTGTGCTGCTTGTTAAGATTTCACTGGTGATGGTTGTTTGAGGAGGTTATATGCTCCTTGATGGAACCCTGTTGTTTGTGCATTGTTAATCGCCTAGAAAGAGACGTTTTTGTCTTTCCTATATACCGAGATCTTTGGGGCTGACAGTTCCCAAGTGGGCCTGTGAAGGCACAGACGACGTTGGTTCCTTTCAAGGCGTTCTGTTTGGTGTCTGGGGAGTTCTTCATGAGTAGATTGGCCGTTTTCTTGTTTTTGTAGTAAATTGTCAATTGTATCTTCTGATTTTTGTCTGTGGGGATAACGTTCCTATTAATAATATCTTTCAGGACACTTTCCTCCGTTTTGTGAGCCGTCGAAAAGAAGTTCCTGTTAAACAGTCTAATAGGAGGTACAAGTGTTGTGTTAGTTTCAGACTCTAGTAACTCTTCAGAGGTTGCATGGCGCTTCACATTTCTTTTTATGACTTCTTCAACATAACCGTTAGAGAAGCCATTATTGACTAGGGCCTGCCTTACTCTACAGAGTTCTTCGTCGACCTGCTTCCAACCAGAGCTGTGAGTTGGAGCTCGGTCGACGTAAGCATTGGCAACACTCTGCTTGTACCTCTCTGGGAAGTCACTATTGGCATTAAGGCACATTCTTATGTTCCTTTCCTTAGTGTTGACTGCAGTGTGGAAGCCACCATTCCTTTCCGCGACTGTTACATCTAGAAAGGGCAGCTTCCCATCACTCTCCATCTCGTAAATGAAACTTAACACGAATTTTAATTTGAAAGTTTAACACGAAACTTAACATGAATTTTGGTCGAATGCCTCTTTCAGCTCCTGCAGATGTCTGACATCAGGTACCTGTATAAAAATGTCATCAACGTACATGCAGTATATGGCGGGTTTCAAGTCCATGTCAACTAAGACCCTCTGCTCTATGGTACCCGTGTAGAAGCTCGCAAACAGGACACCTAGGGGAGAACCCATGGCGACCCCATCTACTTGCTTATATATGTGCACATCGGGACTCAAGAAGGGAGCCTCTTTAGGGTGCCTATTCTTTGTACAGTATTTCACACCACTGATTTCCTCTCACACACACATCTGCCAATTATAAATTTGTATAACAGACAGACAGAAATACAGACGCCAAGGAAGAGAGACAAAGGCAGAGACAGGCAAAGACAGTGACAGAAAGACAAAAAGAGAGGCAGAGGCAGACAGGCAGTAGATACATATAGATGGCTAGATAGATGGATAGAAAGCTAGATGGGTAGATAGGTTGATTGATAGATCAATGCGCGGGTTTTTGGATAGATAAGTTGATAGCTATATGATATATGGAGAGATATGGATAGATGAGTGGGCAGATGGATAGATAGATGGACAGCTCGGTAGATAAATGGATGGATAGATGTACAGGTAGGTAGATATATGAATTGATAAATAGATGCACATTGGAATAGAAAAAGAGTTGGATGGATGGACGAATGGATATGCGGATGTATTGATAGTCGGACAGATAAAGAGGTGGATGGAAGGACGGATGGATAGACATATAGATGGATTGATGGATAGATAGATAGACAGATAGAGGGATATATAGATGGATGGATATATGAACATATAGGAGCATAAATAGATGGGCAGATAGATGGATAACAATCTAGATTGATAAATACGTTGATTGATTGATAGATGCACAGATCGATTGATAGATATATGGATAGATCGACAGATAGATGGATAAAGGGAGCGATGTATGGAAGAATAGATGGATGGATGGATGAATTGATGGATAGTTAGGTGGGCTGGTAGATGGATAAATGGATGGATAAATGGGTGGACAGATGAATTGATAGTTGGATAGATGTAAAGACGGATCGATAGATAGATGGATAGATAGCTGAATACAGGGATGTATACATTGTTAGATGGATGCATAGATAGATAGATAGATAGATAGATAGATAGATAGATAGATAGATAGATAGATAGATAGATAGATAGATAGATAGATAGATAGATAGATAGATAGATAGATAGATAGATAGACAGATAGATAGATAGATAGATAGATAGATAGATAGATAGATAGATAGATAGATAGATAGATAGATAGATAGATAGATAGATAGATAGATAGATAGATAGATATAGAACGATGGAGAGATAGATGGGTTGATAGATATAAGGATAGATAGTTGGAGAAATTGATGGATAGTTGGATGGATAGATCGAGTATAGATGGATGGATAGATAGATGGATAGACAAAAAATAGAGATAGAGAGGAGTATGGGTAGATGGATAGATGGGAGACAGACAGACAGACAGACCCGACAGGACTTAGTACCCCTTCAGTGTACTTTAGGAGAGAATGTCTGTTTGTTTGATTGTATGTCTTACTGTGTACGTGTCTGTCTGTCTAAAGTGGTAAGCCGGACGTCCGCGGTTAGTCTCACAAAAACTAGCAGAGGAGAATGATTTGGGGTAAGGAATGACAGAAGAGCTAGAGACAGGAGATCTGGGAAGAGGACACAGCTGTATAGGAGAGGAGAGGAGAGGAGAGGAGAGGAGAGGAGAGGAGAGGAGAGGAGAGGAGAGGAGAGGAGAGGAGAGGAGAGGAGAGGAGAGGAGAGGAGAGGAGAGGAGAGGAGAGGAGAGGAGAGGAGAGGAGATCTGCGGACAAAAGAGATGGGGAAGGGGAATGGAACTATCAGGAGAAACGCCAACCATTACAACTATATAGCACTTGGAGGGATCAGGATAAAGGTTTGGGATGGGAATCGTGCCCAGCCTCTTGGTCGGTCAGGGATTGAACGCCGACCTGTATGAAGCTCTACCATCCCGCCCAAATGGGGAGGGAATTACTAGGGAGAGGAGAGCTAAGGAGAATAAAGATGGGAGAGGAGGGACTGGGGAGAGTATTGCTCGGGAGAGGTGCTGGGAGAAAGGTGAGAAGAGGCGGGAAAGTAAGATGAAAGCTTGGGAGGAGAAGGTAATGATAATGAGTTAAGCTCATTATCATAACCTCACTGTAAAGCTCTTCAGACATCACAGTGGAGATGATGAGGAAAGTAAGAAAGGAGAAAAATGTGAATAACGAGGAGGAACCTTAATTAATAAGAATGAGAGACAATCATGGACTGTGAAGTGCCGTAGCAGAGGTGAGAGGCAAGGGTAGGACTGAGGCAAGAGGGAGATCTGAGGAGAGAGTGATGAACAAGGGTGGAGTGAGAATGAGTGAATGTAGGGGCGAGAGAGAGAGAGGGTGGAGGGAAGACTGTGACAGAGTGTGAGGAGAGTGTCAAGTGTCTCAGTGTCCCTAACTACAGAATGTTCCTGGGAAGAACACCTGCACACACCATGACCTCACCCCAAGACCTGTACGAGGTCACAGTGGAGTTTACACTAGAGGGAAGGATAGACCTTATCATTGGAGGTGAGTTCTTCTTGACACGTGACGGAGTTCTTTCGGCGAGTGACGATTTAGATTTCAATTACAAATCCTTTTAAAGTATTAATAGTAAAACTCGGGAACATAGAATAGCAACAAAATTATTAGGTCGAATAAAATTTACACCAAATAAATAGCAATGTGACAAATGAACCTAACTGGAATTTATTTTTTTCAAAAGTATTACGAATATGGAAGTCAATTTAAAACCATACTTTGTCAAACTAGTTATATATCTTTGAAAAGAAATAAACAAGGGCAAAAGAAACAATGAAATACGAATGTCAGGTCATGCAAAGACAAATTCCAAGTTTCTCATGTTTGTCAAACAGATTAATGAGAAGGATGGGATAAATGAGAACGGAGGCAAGCCAGGTTAGTGATAATATTAAATGTATGGATTGTGTTTTAAATACGTCATTTATCTCTGTATTTACTTGAGAACAACTTGATACTGTGCCTGAATAAATGTACGTATGTGGCGAGGAGGAGAAGTTGACAAACGTTTAGTGATTATTAGAAAGGAAGTGGTTAAACAAATCGAAAAAATCAAAACAAGATACCTTGGCTAGGCGACGTGTTTTTCCTGGGTGCTTAAAGAATTTAAAAGATAGCGAAGTGAATCATTGTCTTGCAAGTTCAATAAATCAATAAAGTTTGGTTTCAATGAGTTTAGTTTATATTCTGATCTACTCACGATCGTCCCATGAGTCTGAACTGAAATATATAAGGCAAATAAGAGCAGGGTGAGAAGTATTCAGTCGCGATACTGTGAGTTATTCCATGTCTTTACCATCCTTCATCATGCTTTCATGCTTGCTTGTCTTGCCTCATTGTTTCCTATGGCATAGCTTCCAACTTCCCTCTTGCTTACTGTCTTCTACCTACGTTCTCTACTATTACTCAGTGTCTCGCACCACGCTCTTTACCGTTCTCTGCAAGCTATACTCTCTGTCTTCGCGTTTCCTTACTATCTCCTTATGTGCAATTCCCATCTTCTTTAATATTTTTCCAAAATATTTCAAGAATTTGATAACGGAAAGGATTACGATATACTGAACCTGGATGGGATTCTGGGAGTTCTTCTATTCCCTAATTTTCCAAGTGTATATTATTTGATATCTCCCTCGTCTCCTTTCTAGGGATTAATTACATTTGGACACAAGATACATTGTATCTTGACTTCCGAAAAGGTTTTTGATACCGAGCCTCCCAAGAAATTTATCAAAAAGTTGGAGGTTAAGGATGTAGGTAAGGAGGATTATCTTCAGTTGGATTCGGGTTTGGTTAATTTCAAAGAAAGTCAAGAGTTATCATAACTGTAGTTGAGTTCTAGGTGGAAACCGATGTCAGGGGACGCACCCGGGGCTCTGTATTACGACCTCTGGTAAATACACAATATAACGACTTAGACACAGAACTGGACATCAATTTGGCCAGCTGGCCGAAGTCATGCAGATAGGGCGGTATATATATTCAGATGATGGCACAAGATCACTATTTACATAATCTCATTCAAAATCGACAAAAGATTTTCAGATGCTTTTTACTTTTAAACAAAATATTGTGGGTTTGAGTTTAGGTAATAATAAAAATTCTCACAGTTGAAAAATGTCTGAATTGCAAATTGAGAACGCCGGAATGAGATAGGAGTAATGTTTACTATGGATCTTAAGCTAATAATCAATGCATAAATATACAGTATAAAGCAAATAAGATAATTATATTTATTTCTAGAAGTGTTACCAATAAGACATCTAATATAATTCGTCAATTTTATTAATGTTCTGTTAGGTCATTGTTGATTGTGCAGTACAGTGTTGTTCTCCATGTTATACAGCAGACATAAAAGAACTTGAACACGGACAGAGAAGGACGAGGAAAATATGCCCAGGAATTAAAAACCTTTCTTTTGTAAAGATAAAAAATGTCAAATTGACATAGTCCAGCCAGACGACGATTGAAGAATAACGAGAATGTAAAGTATACACGGATTAAGTAGGATACGAACATGTTCTTAAATAAATAAACACAAAACGTATTTCAGAGAAATGAATTCAAACAAGAGAATTTTAGATTTATGACCGACTTCTGAAGATACAATTAGCAGTGATAAGAATGTTTTCCGGGTGAAAGAAATGGAAATATTGTGGACAAAATATGAGGAACACGTTATCAGATAATGTGATGAAGCCCATTGTCCGTCTCCCAGCTGGAGGTCACGATATCAGCCAAGCCTGAAGGTCTTGGGTGAATATAAACAAGCGCAAATATGATTAAGCGAGGAGTCAGGGCTCAGGGGTCCTATACGGTGTTCTAACAACGTTGAGGGTTAAAGGGAAGCGGAGGTGGAGTAGGATATATTGATCAAAAACAATGATTTCACAGGTATTCCCTTAGTTATGGCCGATTATTCATGGATACTTGAGAGTGTGATGTCGGCAAAAAACTGTATTTTTGAGATATTAGGAGTTGGCAGGGTGACAGTGGCAGGGTGTGAGGACAGTGGCAGGGTGTGAGGACAGTGGCAGGGTGTGAGGACAGTGGCAGGGTGTGATGACAGTGGCAGGGTGTGAGGACAGTGGCAGGGTGTGAGGACAGTGGCAGGGTGTGAGGACAGTGGCAGGGTGTGAGGACAGTGGCAGGGTGTGAGGACAGTGGCAGGGTGTGAGGACAGTGGCAGGGTGTGAGGACAGTGGCAGGGTGTGAGGACAGTGGCAGGGTGTGAGGACAGTGGCAGGGTGTGAGGACAGTGGCAGGGTGTGAGGACAGTGGCAGGGTGACAGTGGCAGAGAGAGAGAGAGAGAGAGAGAGTCGTTTACACACCACTCACAACTGATGAAGTCCGAACACTTCCGGAACAAGTGCTTCATTGGCGAATTTTGTTTGAACCACAACGCTGTTTGAACCTAAACACCTAACTTAACCAAACCAGTGCCTAAATATACATAAAATGCTAATATATAACGGGTTGGCTTATGGAGCAACCCGTCCTCAGACCGACCACTCTCCCCTCCCCCTCATTGTGAGGAAGAGGGGAGCGTGCTGGTGGTGGGTTAGCTGGGTGCTGGTCAGGGGAGAGTGTGTGTGAACTCCCATATACAGTGTGTGACCACACATATACAGTGTGTGACCTCATATATACAGTGTGTGACCTCCCATATATAGTGTGTGACCTCACATATATAGTGTGCGACCTCCCATATACAGTGTGTGACCTCATACATACAGTGTGTGACCTCATATATACAGTGTGTGACCTCACATATACAGTGTGTGACCTCATATATACAGTGTGTGACCTCACACATACAGTGTGTGACCTCATATATACAGTGTGTGACCTCATATATACAGTGTGTGACCTCACACATACAGTGTGTGACCGCACATATACAGTGTGTGACCTCCCATATACAGTGTGTGTGACCTCACATATACAGTGTGTGACCGCACATATATAGTATGTGACCGCACATATATAGTGTGTGACCGCACATATATAGTGTGTGACCGCACATATATAGTGTGTGACCGCACATATATAGTGTGTGACCGCACATATATAGTGTGTGACCGCACATATACAGTGTGTGACCGCACATATACAGTGTGTGACCTCCCATATACAGTGTGTGTGACCTCACATATACAGTGTGTGACCTCACATATATAGTGTGTGACCGCACATATATAGAGTGTGACCGCACATATATAGTGTGTGACCTCCCATATACAGTGTGTGTGACCTCACATACACAGTGTGTGACCGCACATATATAGTGTGTGACCGCACATATATAGTGTGTGACCGCACATATAGTGTGTGACCTCACATATACTGTGTGTGACCTCACATATATAGTGTGTGACCGCACATATATAGTGTGTGACCTCACATATACAGTGTGTGACCTCCCATATACAGTGTGTGTGACCGCACACATATAGTGTGTGACCGCACATATATAGTGTGTGACCGCACATATATAGTGTGTGACCGCACATATATAGTGTGTGACCGCACATATATAGTGTGTGACCGCACATATATAGTGTGTGACCGCACATATATAGTGTGTGACCGCACATATATAGTGTGTGACCGCACACATATAGTGTGTGACCGCACATATATAGTGTGTGACCGCACATATATAGTGTGTGACCGCACATATATAGTGTGTGACCGCACATATATAGTGTGTGACCGCACATATATAGTGTGTGACCGCACATATATAGTGTGTGACCGCACATATATAGTGTGTGACCGCACATATATAGTGTGTGACCGCACATATATAGTGTGTGACCGCACATATATAGTGTGTGACCGCACATATATAGTGTGTGACCGCACATATACAGTGTGTGACCTCACATATACTGTGTGTGACCCCACATATATGGTGTGTGACCTCACATATATAGTGTGTGACCGCACATATATAGTGTGTGACCTCACATATACAGTGTGTGACCTCCCATATACAGTGTGTGTGACCTCACATATATAGTGTGTGACCGCACATATATAGTGTGTGACCGCACATATATAGTGTGTGACCGCACATATATAGTGTGTGACCGCACATATATAGTGTGTGACTGCACATATATAGTGTGCTGACCGCACATATACAGTGTGTGACCGCACATATATAGTGTGTGACCGCACATATATAGTGTGTGACCTCACATATACAGTGTGCGACCTCACATATATAGTGTGTGACCTCACATATATAGTGTGTGACCGCACATATACAGTGTGTGACCGCACATATATAGTGTGTGACCGCACATATATAGTGTGTGACCGCACATATATAGTGTGTGACCGCACATATATAGTGTGTGACCGCACATATATAGTGTGTGACCTCACATATATAGTGTGTGACCTCACATATATAGTGTGTGACCGCACATATACAGTGTGTGACCGCACATATATAGTGTGTGACCGCACATATACAGTGTGTGACCGCACATATATAGTGTGTGACCGCACATATATAGTGTGTGACCGCACATATATAGTGTGTGACCGCACATATATAGTGTGTGACCGCACATATATAGTGTGTGACCTCACATATATAGTCTGTGACCTCACATATATAGTGTGTGACCGCACATATACAGTGTGTGACCGCACATATATAGTGTGTGACCGCACATATATAGTGTGTGACCGCACATATATAGTGTGTGACCTCACATATATAGTGTGTGACCGCACATATATAGTGTGTGACCGCACATATATAGTGTGTGACCTCCCATATACAGTGTGTGTGTGACCTCACATACACAGTGTGTGACCGCACATATATAGTGTGTGACGGCACATATATAGTGTGTGACTGCACATATAGTGTGTGACCTCACATATACTGTGTGTGACCTCACATATATAGTGTGTGACCGCACATATATAGTGTGTGACCTCACATATACAGTGTGTGACCTCCCATATACAGTGTGTGTGACCGCACATATATAGTGTGTGACCGCACATATATAGTGTGTGACCGCACATATATAGTGTGTGACCGCACATATATAGTGTGTGACCGCACATATATAGTGTGTGACCGCACATATATAGTGTGTGACCGCACATATATAGTGTGTGACCGCACATATATAGTGTGTGACCGCACATATATAGTGTGTGACCGCACATATATAGTGTGTGACCGCACATATATAGTGTGTGACCGCACATATATAGTGTGTGACCGCACATATATAGTGTGTGACTGCACATATATAGTGTGTGACCGCACATATACAGTGTGTGACCGCACATATATAGTGTGTGACCGCACATATATAGTGTGTGACCGCACATATATAGTGTGTGACCTCACATATATAGTGTGTGACCTCACATATATAGTGTGTGACCGCACATATACAGTGTGTGACCGCACATATATAGTGTGTGACCGCACATATATAGTGTGTGACCGCACATATATAGTGTGTGACCGCACATATATAGTGTGTGACCGCACATATATAGTGTGTGACCTCACATATATAGTGTGTGACCTCACATATATAGTGTGTGACCGCACATATACAGTGTGTGACCGCACATATATAGTGTGTGACCGCACATATACAGTATGTGACTGCATATATATAGTGTGTGACCGCACATATATAGTGTGTGACCTTCACATATACAGTGTGCGACCTCACATATATAGTGTGTGACCTCACATATATAGTGTGTGACCGCACATATATAGTGTGTGACCGCACATATATAGTGTGTGACCGCACATATAGTGTGTGACCTCACATATACTGTGTGTGACCTCACATATATAGTGTGTGACCGCACATATATAGTGTGTGACCTCACATATACAGTGTGTGACCTCCCATATACAGTGTGTGTGACCGCACACATATAGTGTGTGACCGCACATATATAGTGTGTGACCGCACATATATAGTGTGTGACCGCACATATATAGTGTGTGACCGCACATATATAGTGTGTGACCGCACATATATAGTGTGTGACCGCACATATACAGTGTGTGACCGCACATATATAGTGTGTGACCGCACATATATGGTGTGTGACCTCACATATACAGTGTGCGACCTCACATATATAGTGTGTGACCTCACATATATAGTGTGTGACCGCACATATACAGTGTGTGACCGCACATATATAGTGTGTGACCGCACATATATAGTGTGTGACTTCACATATACAGTGTGTGACCTCCCATATACAGTGTGTGTGACCTCACATATATAGTGTGTGACCGCACATATATAGTGTGTGACCGCACATATATAGTGTGTGACCGCACATATATAGTGTGTGACCGCACATATATAGTGTGTGACTGCACATATATAGTGTGTGACCGCACATATACAGTGTGTGACCGCACATATATAGTGTGTGACCGCACATATATAGTGTGTGACCTCACATATACAGTGTGCGACCTCACATATATAGTGTGTGACCTCACATATATAGTGTGTGACCGCACATATACAGTGTGTGACCGCACATATATAGTGTGTGACCGCACATATATAGTGTGTGACCGCACATATATAGTGTGTGACCGCACATATATAGTGTGTGACCGCACATATATAGTGTGTGACCTCACATATATAGTGTGTGACCTCACATATATAGTGTGTGACCGCACATATACAGTGTGTGACCGCACATATATAGTGTGTGACCGCACATATACAGTGTGTGACCGCACATATATAGTGTGTGACCGCACATATATAGTGTGTGACCGCACATATATAGTGTGTGACCGCACATATATAGTGTGTGACCGCACATATATAGTGTGTGACCGCACATATATAGTGTGTGACCTCCCATATACAGTGTGTGTGTGACCTCACATACACAGTGTGTGACCGCACATATATAGTGTGTGACGGCACATATATAGTGTGTGACTGCACATATAGTGTGTGACCTCACATATACTGTGTGTGACCTCACATATATAGTGTGTGACCGCACATATATAGTGTGTGACCTCACATATACAGTGTGTGACCTCCCATATACAGTGTGTGTGACCGCACACATATAGTGTGTGACCGCACATATATAGTGTGTGACCGCACATATATAGTGTGTGACCGCACATATATAGTGTGTGACCGCACATATATAGTGTGTGACCGCACATATATAGTGTGTGACCGCACATATATAGTGTGTGACCGCACATATATAGTGTGTGACCGCACATATATAGTGTGTGACCGCACATATATAGTGTGTGACCGCACATATATAGTGTGTGACCGCACATATATAGTGTGTGACCGCACATATATAGTGTGTGATTGCACATATATAGTGTGTGACCGCACATATACAGTGTGTGACCGCACATATATAGTGTGTGACCGCACATATATAGTGTGTGACCTCACATATACAGTGTGCGACCTCACATATATAGTGTGTGACCTCACATATATAGTGTGTGACCGCACATATACAGTGTGTGACCGCACATATATAGTGTGTGACCGCACATATATAGTGTGTGACCGCACATATATAGTGTGTGACCGCACATATATAGTGTGTGACCGCACATATATAGTGTGTGACCTCACATATATAGTGTGTGACCTCACATATATAGTGTGTGACCGCACATATACAGTGTGTGACCGCACATATATAGTGTGTGACCGCACATATACAGTATGTGACCGCACATATATAGTGTGTGACCGCACATATATTGTGTGTGACCTTCACATATACAGTGTGCGACCTCACATATATAGTGTGTGACCGCACATATACAGTGTGTGACCGCACATATATAGTGTGTGACCGCACATATATAGTGTGTGACCGCACATATATAGTGTGTGACCGCACATATATAGTGTGTGACCGCACATATATAGTGTGTGACCGCACATATATAGTGTGTGACCTCACATATATAGTGTGTGACCTCACATATATAGTTTGTGACCGCACATATATAGTGTGTGACCGCACATATATAGTGTGTGACCGCACATATATAGTGTGTGACCTCACATATATAGTGTGTGACCGCACATATATAGTGTGTGACCGCACATATATAGTGTGTGACCGCACATATATAGTGTGTGACCTCACATATACAGTGTGTGACCGCACATATATAGTGTGTGACCGCACATATATAGTGTGTGACCGCACATATATAGTGTGTGACCGCACATATATAGTGTGTGACCGCACATATATAGTGTGTGACCTCACATATACAGTTTGTGACCGCACATATATAGTGTGTGACCGCACATATACAGTGTGTGACCGCACATATACAGTGTGTGACCGCACATATATAGTGTGTGACCGCACATATATAGTGTGTGACCGCACATATACAGTGTGTGACCGCACATATACAGTGTGTGACCGCACATATACAGTGTGTGACCGCTATATATTCTCTATTCTCTGTTCATTCTGAGCTGCTTGTGGAAGTTTTCTCAACACTTCACGATTGAGGTAAGTGTACAGCTTGTGCCAGGGACCAAGCAAACCTTCAGTGTTGTTGTAATTGCTAGTTGTGTTAATTAAGCTGACAATGGAGGAACAAGTTGCAGTGTTGGTGGAGCAGCCAAATTTTCGTGAAATTAAAGACTTGAAAAAATCTGGGTTGTTGTACATGACTGAAAAATTAAATCTGACAGTTTCCAAGAGAAAGTTAAAGGCTTAGTTAGTAAAAGTGATTGTCACCCACTTGGCGGATGAGGAGAAAATCGACAAGGAGTGGTTAGAGGAATTAGATGAAGAGTCAAGTGATTAGGGGACAATTTTAGAGTTAGAAATGGAATCTAAGCTGGCGATGGCTAGGTTAGAAGCAGAGAAACAGAGGGTGGAGATGCAGAACCGCCAAAAACAACTAGAGTTGGAGACTAAGCAGCAGAAGCTTGAGGCTCAGAACCAGCAAAGACAACATTGAGATTGAAGCTTAACGCCAACAAAAACAATTGGAGCTTGAAGCTCATAGTAAACAACAACAAGTGGAACTAGAAGCACAGAAGAATTGAGGCTCAGTTGCAACTAGAGGAGGTTAGGCGGCAACAATTGCAAATTCAACAGCATATAGCAACCAATAATAACAGGTTAGAGGAACAGAGAATTGCAGCAAGGCATGGTGACACTGGTAATCATACAGATAATACTGATAGCTCTTTAAAGTTTAGAAAATGTAGATTTACCTCAATTCAATGAGGAGGATCCAGAAATATTCTTTTGCATTTCCAGAAATTAGCAGTCAGTATAAATTGGCTTGTGGATCAGTGAGTTGCCATCATGCAAGGACAATATAAGGGGAAAGACCAGGAAATTTTTGCATCTCTTCCTGCCGCTAATTCTTTTGACTTTAACTTTGTTCAACAGAGCATCTTAAATGCAGACCAGCAGATCCCAGAGGCCCATAGACAGAAATTTAGAGGTATAAAGAAAGCACTTGATCAAACTATTTCAGATATTTGCAAGAGTTAAAATTAATCATTTTGATAGATGGGTAAAAGCACTTTCAATTACAGAGTTTGAGACTTTGAGAAACTTCATAGTGACAGAGGGGAGTTTAGGTTGTCTACCAGAGAAATTAGACTTGTTTATAGCTAAACATAAACAGACCAATGACATTATGAAACTAGCCAAGTTAGCAAATGAACACGAGTTACTCACTAAGGTGCCTTTTCGAGCACAATGAAATACTTATAATTCTAAGAGTAATTATCACGTTCATAAATCTCATGTTTTCCAGGCCAGACCAGCTAACTTACCTACTCCCCTTAACTCTTCTCCTGTAAAGTCAAAGATTGAGAAACAGCAGACAGGGCTGTCACCCTCAAATAATGTAGTGTCTAAACCTGCAGTTGGTTCGGTTGTTTCGACCACTGGCAGATACTGTACGCATTGCAGGAGAAGAGGTCATGTGGTTAATTCCTGTTATTCCTTGCACTCTGAGTTGAGACCTACTGGTCTGATTATGAGATGGGGGTTGCAAGCAATTAATTCAAATGCTGTTCTAGTCACGCCCAATTGGATGAATGGTTTTAGTCCTTATATATTTTTGCGGGGGAAGTACTTTGTACTAGTGGAGGCTGGAAGCCAGTGCAGTTATTGAGGGACACTGGTGCTTCACAATCTCTAATTTCTTAACGTGCTCTTGCTGATGTTAGCACAGAAGACACTGGTGAAGTAGTATTATTGCAGGGATTTGGAGGTCATGTCCAGCATGTACCATTAGTTAAAGTTCACCTGAAATCAACTATTACACCGGGTTGGTGCACTGTAGCAGTTAGTGAGCAGTTGCCCATCCCTGGGGTTGATGTTATTGTGGGTAATGATTTTGCCACGAGTCAAGTTATTGGGACAGAGTGTCCTATCATGTTTACTAATCCTAGTTGTGTGCTGGCACAGCCCAATGATGTGGATGGTGTTATTTACCCTGCCTGTGCTGAGTTCTGTTCTGTGAGTGAAGAGCCTGATGCAGTGGATGGTGTAATCTACCCTGCCCGTGCTGAGCTCAGTTCTGAGAGTGAACAGCCAGATGGTGTTATCTACTCTACCTGTGCTGAATCCAGTTCTATTAGTGTTCCAGTTGTCAGTTCTGTTACTACCAAGGTAATTGTTCCAGAGTGCAGGACCCCTTCAGAGGTAAAGCGGGAGGTGAATTTTCAGGATTTATTTGTGGCCATCCTGGTTGTTGAGAGTGAATCTGATACTATGATCTCGATTTAATCTAACCAAGTAGAAGGTTTAGAACAGGAAATCCGTGTACTAGTTACTTGCCCGCTCACTCCAGATTTAGAGTCATTGCCTTTGTGTATGTTAAGTAGGACTAACCCCAAGATATCTGAGAGTAGTAAGGAGACGATGTAGATCCATTGTTGGAGAGTGGGGGAGATCATCCAAATGATCTTCTGTCGAGCAGATGGAGACCTACTGAGCCTCCTTCTTCAGTTGACTGTGAGGGTGTAACCCAGCTTAGAAAGTTTAGTGATTGTAAAGAGACAATACTCCAAGCATCTCAAGATTATGTCATGGGAGGATGATTTGACAAATTTTGTGTAACAGTTGATAGTGATAATAATTTTTCTAAGCTTAAATTGCAGTGTGATGTGGCCAGTTATTCTTGTTCCAGGTGGATCAATTGTTTAACATTGTGTAATGCGAGTCAGAGTGTTCTGAGGGCTTTAATGTAAACTGTTATTGTTCCACAGGACCCATATTCACTTGTAGAAATGGACTGTGTATCTTCTATGTCCGGAACATGTGTTAAGTTCAAATGTTGTACTGATTCTTAGAGTCAGAGTGGAGTTGAAGGATTTTGTCAGTACTTAAAGCAGAGGTTCAAGGGAAAAGATGTGAGTTCCAAGTTGGAGGGGGACGCGGATATCCCACCTGTTTTGTTTGTTGATGAGTGTGTAGGGTTACAGGTTGTCCTTGGGTGGTTCCCAGGTAATCTGGTTTTCATCTACCAGGTGATATGACGCCTAACATTGTTGCTGAATTGCTTGATGTCACCAGGAGGAAAACACTTACTGAGTGAAGTTCATAATAAGTGTGGTTCAAGCTTCAGAGCGGTTTTGATACTTTCATGGGTGGCCAAGATGGCTATAAAGGATTGTGTGGTAATAAAGTTTACAGTTATGAGGTGCGAGCTTGTTATTGTGTTGTTACCTTGTTAGGGAGTTTTCATGTTTTATCACTATGATGGCTCTTGCAGAGTCGGGAGGAGACTAAATAATTTGTCCAACACTTTTTGTCACCTCAACCAGTTCCAACAGGTGTCCCTTGCACTTTTCCTTGTTGTTCTTTTCTGTTTCAACAGGTAAAAGAGGTCAACATCTAAGTCCGGTTGTATTGTTAGTGGATCCAAGAGTCAAGAAGTTTCGGATGTGTCAGAGTGATCTAACCCTGTTTCTTCTACTTTTAGTGACATATTGCCGAGGCTGTTTGTTTCACAGAAGATCCAAAGTGTTGGAGACCAGAGGTTCCTGAGTGGTTTGTACCAGATCAACCCCATTCACAAGGAGAATTCCCTCAACCACCCCTCATCTATGCCACTTCATCTCAGTGAATTAACTCTACAGAAAAGAAGTGGAAACCAGTGGAAAACCTATCCACTCATACAACCCAGGATGTTCTAGCTCAAGAAGTGTTCATGGTATCTTAAACCGAGTTGTAGTTGTCAGAATTCACGACATCTAAGTCCAGGTAACTTATTTCTACCAGTTGAAGTGCTCTCAGATGAAATTTGTTGGATCTGTGCTATCTGTTTATATAAGATAGTGCATTTTAGGTTGTTGAGTAAGTACTTTACCTGGTTATCCTGGTGTGTTGTAACTTGTTCCTTATCATAAACTGTGCATTGTGTTGTTATTGGATTACTACCAAGTTAAGGATTAAACCAGTTAAGTGGAAACATTCTATATTAGATTTTGTTGTCCAGACTGCCATATATCTGGATGTATATATTGTACTCAAATCTGATGTGACTCTTGCTAAGTGTGGGAAGTATAGTAGGAGCAAATGTTGTGATGAGCAAATGTGATGATGAGCAGAGTTGCATTGTGACAGGAGCACAATGCAACTGGTGTGTACAGGACATCTTATTCATTTGACCATCACGACCGGACAAAAGCTGATGGTAGCCAAGGCTCTTTGCCCATCAGGCCAGTTGCATTGTGCTCCTGGCAGTATGGGTTCGAGTCACTTCTGGGGTGTGAGTTTTCAGTTGCATATAGTCCTGGGGACCATTCAGGCTTGTTCGCATTTGTGTTCCTCACATGTGCTCCAAAGAATGAGGTGATTTGATAAAACATTATGCCCAAGATTACAATCAGAGTGACGGCGGGCTGATGGGCAAATAGCCTCGGCTACGATCAGCTTTTGTACGGTCGTGATGGTCGAGTGGATAAGGTGTCCGGTACACACCAGTTGCATTGTGCTCCTGGCAGTATGTATGGGTTCGAGTCACTTCTGGAGCGTGAGTTTTTAGTTATATATATATATATATATATATATATATATATATATATATATATATATATATATATATATATATATATATATATATATATATATACATATATATATATATATTATTAAATATGACCGAAAAAGTAAGATTAATAATTCTAACACGAATTTTCTCAATCTTTCGTACATTTCTTTTCACTGTTGGAGGTAATTCAAAAACCAATTCTCCAAAATTAATTTTATATTTCTAGTCTGACGCGACACTTGAGCACGTTTCATAAAACTTATTACATTTTCAAAGACTTTAGTTACACATACACAACTGAACAGAACTTACACATCTCCGATTTGTTTATATCTACATTTGAGTGAGGTGGATGGGGTTAGGTGGTATTTTAATAGGGTATTAAATTCATAAACACAAGACAGAACACGAAGCAATTGATATTGAATAGAAGTGTTTGTAGAAAGCCTATTGGTCCATATTTCTTGATGCTTCTATATTGGAGCGGAGTCTTGAGGTGGGTAGAATATAGTTGTGCAATAATTGGCTGTTGAATGCTGGTGTTGACTTCTTGATGTGTAGTGCCTCGCAAACGTCAAGCCGCCTGCTATCGCTGTATCTATCGATGATTTCTGTGTTGTTTACTAGGATTTCTCTGGCGATGGTTTGGTTGTGGGAAGAGATTATATGTTCCTTAATGGAGCCCTGTTGCTTATGCATCGTTAAACGCCTAGAAAGAGATGTTGTTGTCTTGCCTATATACTGGGTTTTTTGGAGCTTTCAGTCCCCAAGTGGGCATTTGAAGGCATAGACGACGTTAGTCTCTTTTAAAGCGTTCTGTTTTGTGTCTGGAGAGTTTCTCATGAGTAGGCTGGCCGTTTTTCTGGTTTTATAGTAAATCGTCAGTTGTATCCTCTGATTTTTGTCTGTAGGGATAACGTTTCTATTAACAATATCTTTCAGGACCCTTTCCTCCGTTTTATGAGCTGTGGAAAAGAAGTTCCTGTAAAATAGTCTAATAGGGGGTATAGGTGTTGTGTTAGTTGTCTCTTCAGAGGTTGCATGGCTTTTCACTTTCCTTCTTATGATGTCTTCGACGAAACCATTGGAGAAGCCGTTATTGACTAGGACCTGCCTTACCCTACAGAGTTCTTCGTCGACTTGCTTCCATTCTGAGCTGTGGCTGAGAGCACGGTCGACATATGCGTTAACAACACTCCTCTTGTACCTGTCTGGGCAGTCGCTGTTGGCATTTAGGCACATTCCTATGTTTGTTTCCTTAGTGTAGACTGCAGTGTGGAAACCTCCGCCCTTTTCCATGACTGTTACATCTAGAAAGGGCATATATATATATATATATATATATATATATATATATATATATATATATATATATATATATATATGTATATATATATATATATATATATATACATATATATATATATATATATATATATATATATATATATATATATATATATATATATATATATATATATATATATATATATATTGTGTTACTTTCATTATAGTGTAATAATATATCTGAATGACTGTATTTCATTTATATATTTGTATGTTATTTTGTTACCCTTACTTAAAGTATATTGCTTTGCTGATTAAGCAGTTAATTTACTTCCTCTAGACATTTGTAGTAGGCAAGGTCGCATATTTATATATTTTGTTTCCTGCAAAAGCAGAGGAACCATTCCAAGATGTCAATGGCCATAACAACACCATTCCTCCCTCCCACGTCCCCTCGTCCTCTCCACCATCCCCCACTCCCCTGTTCCCTTGTCCTCTCCACCATCCCCCACTCCCATCACCTCGTTAACCCACCATTCCTTCACTCCCTCGTCCGATGCATTCCCAAATGATCTAATGTTCCCATAACGGAAATGTAAGAAAAACGGTTAAAAACGAAAATAAAAAAATGAAAAAATAAAAAAAATAAACTATACTCATGAAATAAACGGTATGGTACACAACACACCTTAATTCCAATGCGATGTCACACAAAATAATGAAATCAAAATTAAAATAAATTGAAATCAAAACTCAATTTATCAATGCAATCAGAAACATTGAAATGGAATCATAACGTATATAGTATAGCGTGTGTTGCTATTACGTGCAACTGATGGTGCTGTTTTTAAAAACAGCATGTGTTTACCTGTCACAGGTGTGGCATCTATATTGAAGGTATATAAAAACATACTCGTATTCAAATGGAACGTTCTGACAAAATTTCAAAGCAATCAGTGTAGAACATTCTGAGATTACAGCATGTATTGCTTTTACGTCTAACAGAGAGTGCTACTTTTCCAAAAAGCATGTTTTTTTTCCTGTCACAGGTGAGGCATGTATATAGTAGGTGTATAAAAACACGCACCTATTCGAATCCAATGTTGTGTCAAAATTTCTAAGCAATCAGTAAAGAGGTTTCGAAGATTTCCCTCACATGGTAAACACAGGAAAAACACAGTTTTTCGTTAAAAACATTTTTTTTCCCAGACACAGAAGTTAAACCTATATAATATGTATATAAAAACCCGCTCGGATGGGAATGGAAGTTTGTGTGAAAATTTTAGAGCAATCGGTGGAGAACTTTCGGATATTAGTGATTTTGAACATAGTAACATTTACATTTTTATTTATAGAGAAGATTATTATTATTACTAGCTGTACCCGACCACGCACTGCTATGACTCAGCAACGCATGTGAGTTGCTGAGCCATAGTACCTTTCCTTGTTTCCCAGTCCTTTCCACCATTTACCCCTCCCCCATTCCCTCGTCCTCCCAATCATTCCTCACTCCCTCGTCCCCTTGTCCTCCCCACCTTCCCCCCTTCGCCATCCCTTTGTCCTCCCCCCTCATCCCCTACTCCACCTTTCCCTCGTCCTCCTAACCATTCCCCAATCAACTGTCCCCTCATCCAGTCTCACCATCTCCCACTCTCCCGTCCCATCGTCCTCCCTACCAATACCCCCCTCCCCCTCGTCCTCCCCACCATCCCCCACTCCCCTGTCTCCTTGTCCTCTGTACCATTCTACATTCTCCTGTTGAGTCGTCCCCATTATCTCCAACTCCCTCGTCCCCTCCTCCTCCCCACCATTACCCCCTCCCCTGTCCCTTCGCCCTCCCCACCATCCCCCACTCCCGTCCTCTCATCCTCCCCCACCATTCCCCACTAAGTCGTCTGATACATTCACAAATGATCTGATGTTCCTATCAGAAAATTTCAAAGCAATCGGTAAGGAACTTTCTAAGAATACAGTCTGTGTTGTTTACGTCCAACAGATGGTACTGCATTTCAAAAAAGCATATTTTTCCTGTCACAGGTAAAGTATGTATATACTAGGTATATAAAAACACGCGCCTATTCGAATGCAATGTTGTAACAAAATTTCAAAGCAATGGGTAAAGAAGTTTCGAAAATTTCCCTCACATAAAAAAAACACACGAAAAACGCAGTTTTTCATAAAAAGCATGTTTATCCCCGTCACAGACGGTACACCTATATAATATGTATATAAAAACCCGCTCGGATGCGAATGGAACTTTGTGTGAAAATTTTAAAGCAATCGGTGGAGAACTTTCGGATATTAACGATTTTGAACAACGGAACATTTACTGTGTTATTTATATAGAAGATTATTATTATTACTAGCTGTACCCGGCCATGCGTTGCTGTGGCTCAGCCCATAGCAACCTTTACTTGTTTCCCAGTCCTCTCCACCATTTCCCTCTCCTCCGTCTCCACGTCCTCCCAAGTATTCCTCACTCCCCTGTCCCCTAGTCCTCCCAAGCATTCCTCACTCCCCTGTCCCCTAGTCCTCCCAAGCATTCCTCACTCCCCTGTCCCCTAGTCCTCCCCACTATTCCTCCTCTCCCCCTTCCCTTTGTTCTCCCCATCATCCCTCATTCCACCTTCTCCTTGTCCTCTTAACCATTCCCCCACTTCCATGTCCCCTCATCTTCCTCACCATCTCCCACTCCCACGTCCCCTCGTCCTCCCCCCCACCATCCCCCACTCCCCTGTCACCTTACCCTCCCCACCATTCTACATTCCCCTGTCTCGTCATCCCCATCATCCCCAACTCCCCCGTCCCCTCCTCCTCCCCACAATAACCCCCTCCCCCTATCCCTTCGTCTTCCCCACTATCCCTCACCCCATTCCTTCGTCCTCCCCACAATTCCCCACTCCCTCGTCTGATGCATTCCCAAATGATTTGATGCTCCCATCAGAAAATTGGAAACGTCAAATGATCTGATGTTTCCATCACTGAAATATAAGAAAAGAGTTAAAAAAAGAAATGAAAAAATGAAAAAAATAAAAAATAAACTATAATCACAAAATTAACGGTATGGTAAACAACACAGCTCAATTCAAATGCAATGTCACACAAAATAATTAAATCAAAATGAAAATAAATCGGAATCTATGAAAATTCAATTTATCAATGAAATTGGAAACACTGAAATGAAATTGTAACATATTTATTATAGTGTCTGTTGCTCTTACGTGCAACAGATGGCGCTGTTTAAAAAAAAAACATATTTTTACCTGTCACAGGTGTGGCACCAACACTTATACTTACAAAATGAACGGTATATTAAACAACACAGCTCAATTCCAAAGCAATGTCACACAAAATAAGGAAATAAAAATTAAAATAAATCGAATTCAATGAAAATTCAATTTGTCAATGCAATCTGAAACATTGAAATGGGATCGTACCATATTTAGTATAGAGTGTGTTGGTATTACGTGCAACAGATGGCGCTGGTTTTCAAAACAAGCATGTTTTTTTCCTGTCACAGATGTGGCATATATATAATAGGTTTATAAAACATGCGCTTATTTGAATGGAACAGTTGTGTCAAAATTTCAAAGCAATCGCTGAAGAACTTTCGAAGGTTTCAGCGTGTGTTGCTCTTACATCCAACAGATGGCATTTTTTTCTAAAAAAAAAAAGTTTTTTACTGTCACAGGTGAGGTATGTATATAGTAGGTATAAATAACATGTGCTCATTCGACTGAAACGTTGTGTCAAAATTTCAAATCAATCGGTGGTTTCGAAGGTTTCCTTCACATGAAAAGACAATTTAAAAAAAAAACATGTCTTTTCCCATCACAGACAAAACCTCTATATAGTATGTATAGAAACCTGCTTGGATGCGAATGGAACGTTGTGTGAAAATTTTAAAGCAATCGGTGAAGAACTATCGGAGATTAGCGATTTTGAACAAATGAACATTTACACTTTTATTTATATAGATTATTATTATTTTTGTTATTATTATTATTATTATTATTATTATTATTATTATTACTATTATTATTATTATTATTATTATTATTATTATTATTATCATTATTATACTGTAAAGGAGACTCATTCTGACATTGTTTCAATTTATTTTTCTCAAGTAACAAATAACTTACTATGATCTTTACTCAGACGCAGATCGTTCTTCGACCCCCTTTCTCGCTTTATGGTAGCCCTTTTTAGTATAAGGATTCTATCAAGTTGACTAAACCACACACTAGAAAGTGAAAGGACGACGACGATTCTGCTAAACTTCTGGGGCTATTCTTTGACATTCTCTTGTCTTGGTCGCCCCATAGCTCTTACCTCCGAGTTGAATGCTCTAAGGCCCTTAACTTACTTAAGGTCTTGTCCCATACTACCTGGGAAGCTGAGAGGCGCACGCTCCTCTCTTTACATTCCTCTCTCGTACGGTCTAAACTCGATTATGGCTGTCCTGATTATTTGTCTATCTCTCCCTCATCTCTTCGTCGTCTTGAAGGTCTGACAGTATCAGCTGTCCCTTCAACACCCTCACTCTCGCTTCAGTCGTACTTTGCTTTGCCCCTCCTGTGGACCCTGTTCCCTTTCACCACCATCCTTCCCCTTTCTGTACGATTGTCTCACTTGCGTGGTTTGTGGTGCCAATGTTTTTCCTCGTGTCGTTCCATGCTTGCCCCCAAGGAGGGTCCCTTTTTCTTCATTTTGTAAAATCTTGACCGACATGACAAAAGCCTTTACCCTCTACAGTTCTGAAACGCCGTTTCCTTGCATAAGTAAGAACTCTGTTTAGTGTTTGCAGGTAATAGTTGTGTGTGTGTGAACTAAAAGTCTTTGAAAATGTAATAAGTTATTACGAAACGCGTTCAAGTGTCGCGTCAGACTAGAAATAAAAATAAATTTTGGAGAATTGATTTTTCAATTACCATCAACAGTGAAAAGAAACATAAGAAAGATCGAGAAAATTCGTGTTAGAATTATTAATCTTACTTTTTCGGTCATATTTATTAATATATGTATACAGGAAAGACTGCTACCAAAATATACTAATATATATATATATATATATATATATATATATATATATATATATATATATATATATATATATATATATATATATATATATATATATATATGTCGTACCTAGTAGCCAGAATGCACTTCTCAGCCTACTATGCAAGGCCCGATTTGCCTAATAAGCCAAGTTTTCCTGAATAAATATATTTTCTCTAATTTTTTTCTTATGAAATGATAAAGCTACCCATTTCATTATGTATGAGGTAAAAAAATTTTTATTGGAGTTAAAATTAACGTAGATATATGACCGAACCTAACCAACCCTACCTAACCTAACCTAACCTATCTTTATAGGTTAGGTTAGGTTAGGTAGCCGAAAAAGGTAGGTTAGGTTAGGTTAGGTAGGTTAGGTAGTCGAAAAACAATTAATTCATGAAAACTTGGCTTATTAGGCAAATTGGGCCTTGCATAGTAGGCTGACAAGTGCGTTCTGGCTACTAGGTACGACATATATATATATATATATATATATATATATATATATATATATATATATATATATATATATATATATATATATATATATATATATATATATATATATATATATATATATATATATATATATATATATGTCGTACCTAGTAGCCAGAACGCACTTCTCAGCCTACTATGCAAGGCATGATTTGCCTAATAAGCCAAGTTTTCATGAATTAAATGTTTTTCGACTACCTAACCTACCTAACCTAACCTAACCTAACCTTTTCGGCTACCTAACCTAACCTAACCTATAAAGATAGGTTAGGTTAGGTTAGGTAGGGTTGGTAAGGTTCGGTCATATATCTACGTTAATTTTAACTCCAATAAAAAAAAATTGACCTCATACATAATGAAATGGGTGGCTTTATCATTTCATGAGAAAAAAATTAGAGAAAATATATTAATTCAGGAAAACTTGGCTTATTAGGCAAATCGGGCCTTGCATAGTAGGCCAAAAAGTGCGTTCTGGCTACTAGGTACGACATATATATATATATATATATATATATATATATATATATATTAGTATATTTTGGTAGCAGTCTTTCCTGTAGACATATATTATTAAATATGACCGAAAAAGTAAGATTAATAATTCTAACACGAATTTTCTCAATCTTTCGTACATTACGCTTCACTGTTGGAGGTAAATCAAAAATCACTTCTCCAAAATTAATTTTTATTTCTAGTCTGACGCGACACGGGCGCGTTTCGTAAAACTTATTACATTTTCAAAGACTTCACAAATACACAACTGATTAGAACTTGCGTTTCCCTGATTTTATATCTACATTTGAGTGAGGTGGGAAGGGTGATGTGGCATTACATTTGAGTGAGGTGGGAAGGGTGATGTGGCATTAACACAAGACAGAACACTAGGGGATATTAATAGGGTATTAAAAGTATCAACACAAGACAGAACAGAAACAATGGGTATTGAATAGAAGTGTTTGTAGAAAGCCTATTGGTCCATATTTCTTGATGCTTCTATATTGGAGCGGAGTCTTGAGGTGGGTAGAATATAGTTGTGCAATAATTGGCTGTTGATTGCTGGTGTTGACTTCTTGATGTGTAGTGCCTCGCAAACGTCAAGCCGCCTGCTATCGCTGTATCTATCGATGATTTCTGTGTTGTTTACTAGGATTTCTCTGGCGATGGTTTGGTTATGGGAAGAGATTATATGTTCCTTAATGGAGCCCTGTTGTTTATGCATCGTTAAACGCCTAGAAAGAGATGTTGTTGTCTTGCCTATATACTGGGTTTTTTGGAGCTTACAGTCCCCAAGTGGGCATTTGAAGGCATAGACGACGTTAGTCTCTTTTAAAGCGTTCTGTTTTGTGTCTGGAGAGTTTCTCATGAGTAGGCTGGCCGTTTTTCTGGTTTTATAGTAAATCGTCAGTTGTATCCTCTGATTTTTGTCTGTAGGGATAACGTTTCTATTAACAATATCTTTCAGGACCCTTTCCTCTGTTTTATGAGCTGTGGAAAAGAAGTTCCTGTAAAATAGTCTAATAGGGGGTATAGGTGTTGTGTTAGTTGTCTCTTCAGAGGTTGCATGGCCTTTCACTTTCCTTCTTATGATGTCTTCGATGAAACCATTGGAGAAGCCGTTATTGACTAGGACCTGCCTTACCCTACAGAGTTCTTCGTCGACTTGCTTCCATTCTGAGCTGTGGCTGAGAGCACGGTCGACGTATGCGTTAACAACACTCCTCTTGTACCTGTCAGGGCAGTCGCTGTTGGCATTTAGGCACATTCCTATGTTTGTTTCCTTTGTGTAGACTGCAGTGTGGAAACCTCCGCCCTTTTCCATGACTGTTACATCTAGAAAAGGCAGCTTCCCATCCTTTTCCGTCTCGTAAGTGAAACGCAGCACGGAACTCTGCTCAAATGCCTCCTTCAGCTCCTGCAGATGTCTGACATCAGGTACCTGTGTAAAAATGTCGTCAACATACCTGCAGTATATGGCCGGTTTCAAGTTCATGTCGACTAAGACTTTTTGCTCGATGGTACCCATGTAGAAGTTTGCAAACAGGACACCTAGGGGAGAACCCATGGCGACCCCATCTACTTGCTTATACATGTGCCCATCCGGGCTCAAGAAGGGTGCCTCTTTAGTACAAGCTTGGAGTAGTTTCCTCAGAATACTTTCTGGCATGTCAAGAGGAGTACAGGCTGGATCACGATACACTCTGTCGGCTATCATTCCGATTGTCTCGTCCACAGGTACGTTGGTAAACAGCGATTCTACGTCCAACGAGGCTCTTATCCCTGTGGCCCGTGTGCCCCGCAGTAAGTCCACAAATTCCTTTGGAGACTTCAGGCTGAAGGCGCAAGGAACATAAGGAGTCAGCAGGCCGTTGAGTCGCTTCGCCAGTCTGTACGTGGGTGTGGGTATCTGGCTAATGATTGGCCGAAGTGGGTTTCCAGGCTTGTGCGTCTTGACATTTCCATACGCATATCCAGGTTTATATTCCCCAATGATCTTTGGCAGGTGGAGTCCGGATTTCTTGGCGTTCACAGTTTCGATCAGTTTGTTGACCTTTGCTTTTAATTCGGCTGTAGTGTCCTTCGTTACCCTTTGGAACTTAGTTTGGTCAGAGAGTATGATGTTCATTTTCGCCAGATATTCGTCTTTTTTAAGAATGACATATATTGGCGACTTGTCACCTCTCCTGACAACTATCTCCTTGTTCTCACGAAGGCTTTTAGCTGCCGCTTTAAGCTCGGGGGACAGTATGGTGCTTCTGTAGTTGCCTCGATTCTTTCCTCCTTCTGCAATAAGTTCTGCTTGTAAGGTATCTTTGGTAGTGACCTTCTTTTGTGTCTCGAGGTCGAATATGTCGTCCAACAGAATTTCCAACTCTACTTTCCGGGCCATTTCACTCGGTCTGGACATAACATGACAGTTTATGCCCAGATTTAGGAGAGTGACTTGGTCCTCAGTGAGGTTAATTCCTGCAAGGTTCAGGAAGCCATCTCTTGGTCGTGGAATTGCCATAGGTCCTCCATATAATGTTGTTAGTTTCTTGATAATCCTTGTTTCAGTGCTGAGGTGATGTTGGTCTGTGAGGATGTCGAGGTGTCAACACCTCGACATCCTCTTTTTTTTTATTTTTTTTTTATTTAATTTTTTTTTATTGGAGTTAAAATTAACGTAGATATATGACCGAACCTAACCAACCCTACCTAACCTAACCTTACCTATCTTTATAAGTTAGGTTAGGTTAGGTAGCCGAAAAAGTTAGGTTAGGTTAGGTTAGGTAGTCGAAAAACAATTAATTCATGAAAACTTGGCTTATTAGGCAAATCGGGCCTTGCGTAGTAGGCTGAGAAGTGCGTTCTGGCTACTAGGTACGACATATATATATATATATATATATATATATATATATATATATATATATATATATATATATATATATATATATATATATATATATATATATATATATATATATATATATATATATATATATATATATATATATATATATATTAATATATATTATTAAATATGACCGAAAAAGTAAGATTAATAATTCTAACACGAATTTTCTCAATCTTTCGTACATTTCTTTTCACTGTTGGAGGTAATTAAAAAATCAATTCTCCAAAATTCATTTTTATTGCTAGTCTGACACGACACTTGAGCGCGTTTCGTAAAACTTATTACATTTTCAAAGACTTTAGTTTAAACATACACAACTGAATAGAACTTACACATCTCCGATTTGTTTATATCTACATTTGAGTGAGGTGGATGGGGTGAGGTGGTATTAATAGGGTATTAAATTCATCAACACAAGACAGAACACGAAACAATGGGTATTGAATAGAAGTGATTGTAGAAAGCCTATTGGTCCATATTTCTTGATGCTTCTATATTGGAACGGAGTCTTGAGGTGGGTAGAATATAGTTGTGTATTAATTGGCTGTTGATTGCTGGTGTTGACTTCTTGATGTGTAGTGCCTCGCAAACGTCAAGCCGCCTGCTATCGCTGTATCTATCGATGATTTCTGTGTTGTTTACTAGGATTTCTCTGGCGATGGTTTGGTTGTGGGAAGAGATTATATGTTCCTTAATATATATTATAGAAGTAAAAGATGCTACATTCAAAATACGTCACTGGTAGCACAAAACGTTTTGACCAGGAGGCATAAACGTACCCAAGATCGCCCCACTCCACACACCCTCCAGACGCTGGCTCGTCATTAAACCAGCTAACTACCCTTCACCAGCTTGCCTGTTCCTGATTGGTGACTCGCCGACCGCGCACCTGCACACCGCACCTCACGCCCTCTACCTGAGTCGACGTCTGAGCCTGACCAGCTATCAACTGCAGAATATTCTTTGTGCTCTTACAGTTGACATCTCTCTCTGGCATACTAGCTCATTGGCTCGTATACGAAGGGAGGTTTCAGCCATAGCCGATATTCTCAGCACCATTTTAACATTTCACTTTTGTAATATTGTGTCTCACATTGTCTTTGCATTTATCTTTATTATTTAACTGTACTTTTCATTCCCCCGAGATTTGTCTTTATTTTCATTTATGTTTAAATTATATATATATCAAAGTTTCATTGTTCATACTTTGTGTTTTACGTGTTCCTCCCTCTAACTTATCACAGACAACAGGCAAGCAGTCTATATTTTTGTTTTAAGTGTGACCAGGCTTTGACACCTGCCATTGGAGGACTGCCGAACATCAACACTCCAACACTTTCCCGTCACATTTAATGGGGACCTGTCCTAGGAGCTTCACTCAGGTACTAGTACCAGAACGTCAATTTGTGGTAAGCGTACTTCACTTTGCTAAAGAAGCTTTTCAATATTATCATTTTCATATTTATATATGGTGCTGTGTGTATTGTGCATTCCGAGAGTAGCATATGGTGAGTGTGGGATAACTTTGGATTACGTGGTGACTGGAGGCCTCAGTCATTCTCTTAATTGGTCATCTCTCCCTCCGTGTTACTACTCGTGTTTACCACCTTTTGTCCCTAGGATATTTCTCACATTATCGGCAGATCATCATTTTGGTACCCTCGTACTTTGGTTTGTCTTTGGGTCAAAGCACCCTATCTTCTTCAATCCGACCGAAGGAGGATAAAAGGGCCATAGTTCCTCTAGCACGGACTACGTTACTGAGTTGGGACCTCACCAGCAGTTCTCATCACCAGTTGACACTCGCACCCCTACACATCGGTCAGAGATGATGATATTTACTTAGGTAGGGAATTAGCTTTCTTTTTACAGAGCACAAAGTTCGCTAATTCTGTAAGTATCATATTCATTTAGTGGGAAACCCTTGCTTATGTCCTATAGAGACTCGGCAAGGTATGCCTATATTCTTGGACTACCTAATTTACTTTAGGAACAATTAAATGTTTCATTTGTTTTAGAAACTCAGTTTCACTTATTTAGTAGGATTTTCTTTCCCTTATTCTCTTACATTGAGTACCGGGTACAAGATTTCCTGCGATTTTGATTGACTAATCATTTACCATCTTAAAATTAACTTTAATTGTTAAAGATTAAAATTCCACAGGATAGTTACCAGTTGCCACGTTGTCCTGTTTCTGACATTTACCATATCACACCTGTATTCGTGTACATTTATTTGCTATCTTTCACCATGTTTCGTCTCCAAGCTTTCCGTAACGATCCAGCAGGTGAAATAGGGACCTTGTGTCGTGCCAAGAGGACTGAATTACAAACTCTTGCACACGAGTATCAACTAGATGTTCCCCATGGAGCCAACAAAAATGAAATACAAAACCTAATCATGGATCACCTCTTAGATGAAGGGAAGATTGACACTGAAACTCACGAAACTTATTCCATTGCAGATTAAACTGATTTGGCAACTATGAAACTCAAACTCGAGCTCGCAAAGCTCGAGCGAGAGCAACAAAAAGAAGCCCTAGAACTGAAGGAAAGAGAGGCTGCAATAAGAAAAGAAGAACAAGAACGAGAGACCGCCTTGAGGAAAGAAGAACAAGAACGAGAGGCCGCCTTGAGGAAAGAAGAACAAGAACGAGAGGCCGCCTTGAGGAAAGAAGCACAATAACGTGAGATGGTCCTACTCCGTGAGCGTGAACGAGTACAGCTTGAAGCAAAGCAACGCCACCTGGAGAAACAACGCGAGCATGACAAACAACAAGCGGCAATGGCTATAGAATGTCGTCAACAAGAACTCACGTTGGAGACTTCACACCACACTCAACGCCAGCAAGCTACCGCCAGTCTTCCAGTAAGTTTCAATGTCTCCCATGCAAGTAAGTTAATGCCACCATTCGTTGAGACAGAGATTGATGTCTTTTTTACCACCTTTGAGACCCTAGCTAATAAACTTAGCTGGCCTGCTGATCAATGGTCTACCCTTCTCAGAGTGCATCTTACAGGTAGAGCTGCGGTTACTCTCAGTACCTTAGCGTCTGAGAATGACTACCAGACCCTGAAGCAAGCAGTGTTGGACGCCTACCTTCTCTCCACCGAAAGCTACCGACGAAAATTCCGTGACCATCTAAAGGCAAGTACCACCACCTTTCTTGAATTTGCCAATACCAAGAAAAGATATTTTATGAAATGGCTGGAAGCAGCACATGTCTCTACATTTGCAGAACTCATCAACCTCATGCTAGTTAAGGAATTCTTGAGAGGTGTTCCCCCTTCCGTCCGTTTATATTTAGCAGATAAAGAAGAAACCGACTACATCAAATGTGCGAAGTCGGCTGACACCTAGAGCCTCATCCACCGGCTGACACCAGAACCACCTCCCAGTAAGAAGTCTTGGTATAGTCACGATAAAGTGAGTACAGAGGAAGCGAGCTCACAATTGTATTGTAAGTATTGCAAACTCTATGGACATACCATAGATAGATGTGTGAAGGCTCAATACAAGAGCAATGAATCTACTAAACCCAAATAGACTCCTCCTAAGTCCGGTAAGCCTGTGATGAATGTTGGTGTTCATGTTAATGATCTTTCTCTCTTCAGTAAACACATGTATCCTGGAACTGTCTCTACCAACGGTACAGATGCGGAAGGACGTTTCAAATTGAAGATCTTGAGGGACACAGCGGCTCTTCAGTCCATCATCTTGAAATCAGCTGTGCCTAACGTCACCTACACCGGGGAAACCGTCCTTATTACTGACCTCACTGCTACCATTCCATATCCACTCGCCAGAGTCCACCTGGATTGTCCCTTCGTGACCGGTGAAGTCCAAGTCGCCATCAGGGAAAAGCCTTTTCCCATGCCTGGAGTGCAACTTCTCCTGGGCAACGACTTGGCAGAAGATCTGCATCCGCCCAACCTAATCATCATGGACAAACCCCAGGTGTGTACTTCTGTAATGGATAATCCCATCTTTGAATATGTTACAGCAGAGGTCCAAGAAAGTGATAAAGTTTCTCCTCCGGTTTTGGTGACCACCCGTGCACAAGCTGCACGACCGCAACCAGCTGACTCTACTGCTACCGCTGTCCCTCAAGACCCTCAGAATCTACCTCCAAATCTTACCAAGTTGGAGTTCCGTAAGTTACAGAGGGAAGATCAATCATTAACACCATTAATCTTCCAGGCTGAGACTCAACATGACAGTATCCCTGGGTTCTTCCTAGAGAATGAGTTGCTCTACCGCAGATACAGACCCAGCAAGCTGAAGGAGGATGACGATTGGGCCAATATCGAACAACTAGTGATTCCCACCAGCATACGGCCTGATATTCTACACCTGGCCCACGGAGCTCTTTCTCACTATGGTTTCAACAAAACCTACCACGGAATCAGACAAGACTACTACTGGTCAGGTATGGTAAAAGACGTCAAAAAGTACGTACGACAGTGCCATACATGTCAGTTGGCAGGTAAACCTAACATCTCTATTCCCCAGGCTCCACTAGAACCCATCCAGGTGCCTGCAGAACCTTTCCACAGACTCATCATAGACTGTGTTTGTCCTTTACCCCGGACCACTTCTGGCAACGCATATATATTAACATGTGTCCTACCACCAGATTCACCATAGCAGTTCCAGTAAAGAACATTACGGCTGCTACAGTGGTGAAACACTTATTGAAGATCTTCACCCAGTAAAGATTTCCGAGAGGTTCAAAGCGACTGTGACACCAACTTCACCAGTGATCTCTTCAAGAAGACACTGGAGGAGTTCAACATCACACAGGTACCGTCCAGCCCCTATCATCCTGCTTCACAGGGTTCTCTTGAACGTAGTCATCAGACTATTAAAGCACTCCTAAAGAAGTTCTGCAATGACGCCTTGAAGGACTGGGATAAACAACTTGATCTCATTATGTGCATTTTCAGAAGTCTCCCCAATGAGTCTCTAGGAGTATCTCCTTATGAGATGCTCTACGGACGTAAGTGCCGTACTCTTCTCAAAGCTTTCAAGGACTCTCTACGTAATGCCACCTTCAGTGACCATTAGAATGTGCCTCACTTTCTTCAAAACTTAAAACACATTCTAGAGAGTACGTAAATTTGCTAATGACAACCTATTGAAAGCCCAAGAGAGAATGAAGACTCATTTTGACCAAAGCAGCAAATTAAAGAAATTTAAATGAGGAGACTTCGTGTTGGCATATTTTCCTATCCCAGGTTCTCCATTGCAAAACAAGTTCTCAGGACCCTACCGCATCAAGGAGTGCAGAAACAACAACTACGTTCTTGAGACTCCTGATAGGCGGCTGAAGACCCAGCTGTGCCACGTCAACCTCCTGAAGCAGTATCAAGGTATTCCCCCCACTGTGTTGGTATCTGTCTCTACATTTAAAGGTCCATACCTCCACAGTGAAACCTTCCCTGCTTCTCCCGAAAGCACTAACACTGAGTTGGTGCTTTCCAAATCGGAAATCCTACCTGATCTACATCCCAATTTACTGGACTATAATAGTGCTCCTTTGCCATGTTCTAAACCTATTCTCACCTCGCCAGATATCACGAAGCCTTTCATCCTCCATGTCGACGCCAGTGGTACCGGCATCGGGGGTGACCTAATGCAACAACGAGGCGAGGAGAATCTACCTATTAGCGACTACAGCTACAAGGAACTACAGCACGATCGAAAGGAAGCTACTCATCGTCCTGAACTTGCAGCACTTCGAACCATACCTGAAAAGTGCTCGGTCAACCACCATCTACTCGGACCACAACCCCCTACACTTCCTGCAGCAAGCCCAATTCAACAATCGACGGCTTCTACGATGGGCTTGACATCTGCAGAATTTCAACCTGGAGATCTCTACATCAAGGGGTCTGGCAACATCATAGCAGATGCTCTCTCAAGAGTCTATGAGGTGGAGGCTACTCCACCTACCACTCTACCTCCTGAAGACGTAACTTCACCCGGAACCGCAGGCTTCGGGGGAGAGTTGTGACGATAATCTCTTTCTAGAGAGATTGAGCCTGCTCTTCCCTACCTCAAGTTACGTCAAATTATACAAGTAAAAGATGCTACATTCAAGATACGTCACTGGTAGCACAAAACGTTTTGACCAGGAGGCAAAACGTACCCAAGATCCCCCCACTCCACACGCCGGCTCGTCATCAAACCAGCTAACTACCCTTCACCAGCTTGCCTGCTCCTGATTGGTGACTCGCCGACCGCGCACCTGCACACCGCACCTCAGCGCCCTCTACCTGAGTCGATGTCTGAGCCTGACCAGCTATCAACTGCAGAATATTCTTTGTGCTCTTACAGTTGACATCTCTCTCTGGCATACTAGCTCATTGGCTCATATACGAAGGGAGGTTTCAGCCATTGCCGATATTCTCAGCACCATTTTAACATTTCACTTTTGTAATATTGTGTCTCACATTGTCTTTGCATTTATCTTTATTATTTAACTGTATTTTTCATTCCCCCGAGATTTGTCTTTATTTTCATTTATGTTTAAAGTAAATATATCAGTTTCAATGTTCGTACATTGTGTTTTACGTGTTCCTCTCTCTCACTTACCACAGACAACAGGCAAGCAGTCTATATTTTTGTTTTAAGTGTGACTAGGCTTTGACACCTGCCATTGGAGGACTGCCGAACATCAACACTCCAACACTTTCCCATCACAATATATATATATATATATATATATATATACATATATATATATATATATATATATACATATATATATACATATATGTATATATATATATATATTAGTATATTTTGGTAGCAGTCTTTCCTGTAGACATATATTATTAAATATGACCGAAAAAGTAACATTAATAATTCTAACACGAATTTTCTCAATCTTTCGTACATTTCTTTTCACTGTTGGAGGTAATTCAAAAATCAATTCTCCAAAATTCATTTTTATTTCTAGTCTGACGCGACACTTGAGCGCTTTTCGTAAAACTGATTACATTTTCAAAGACTTTAGTTAACACATACGCAACTGAATAGAACTTACACATATCCGATTTTGTTTATATCTACATTTGAGTGAGGTGGATGGGGTGAGGTGGTATTTAATAAGGTATTAATTTCATCAACACAAGCCAGAACATGAAACAATGGGTATTGAATTGAAGTGATTGTAGAAAGCCTATTGGTCCATATTTCTTGATGCTTCTATATTGGAGTGGAGTCTTGAGGTGGGTAGAATATAGTTGTGCATTAATTGGCTGTTGATTGCTGGTGTTGACTTCTTGATGTGTAATGCCTCGCAAATGTCAAGCCGCCTGCTATCGCTGTATCTATCGATGATTTCTGTGTTGTTTACTAGGATTTCTCTGGCGATGGTTTGGTTGTGGGAAGAGATTATATGTTCCTTAATGGAGCCCTGTTGCTTATGCATCGTTAAACGCCTAGAAAGAGATTTTGTTGTCTTGCCTATATACTGGGTTTTTTGGAGCTTACAGTCCCCAAGAGGGCATTTGAAGGCATAGACGACGTTAGTCTCTTTTACGTCGTTAGTCTCGACGTTAGTCTGACGTTTGCGAGGCATTACACATCAAGAAGTCAACACCAGCAATCAACAGCCAATTAATGCACAACTATATTCTACCCACCTCAAGACTCCGCTCCAATATAGAAGCATCAAGAAATATGGACCAATAGGCTTTCTACAATCACTTCAATTCAATACCCATTGTTTCATCTTCTGGCTTGTGTTGATGAAATTAATACCTTATTAAATACCACCTCACCCCATCCACCTCACTCAAATGTAGATATAAACAAAATCGGAGATGTGTAAGTTCTATTCAGTTGCGTATGTGTTAACTAAAGTCTTTGAAAGTGTAATAAGTTTTACTAAACGCGCTCAAGTGTCGCGTCAGACTAGAAATAAAAATGAATTTTGGAGAATTGATTTTTGAATTACCTCCAACAGTGAAAAGAAATGTACGAAAGATTGAGAAAATTCGTGTTAGAATTATTAATCTTACTTTTTCGGTCACATATATATATATATATATATATATATATATATATATATATATATGTGACAATAATCTCCTTCAAGAGATTGAGCCTGCTCTTCCCTCCACAATTACGTCGATACAACTATATAAAACTACTATGGAAGAAATGTCCAACAACGACAACAACATCTCCAAGGTTTGCCAGAGCGCAAAACGTATGCAGCCAGGAACACCTGCTCAGACTCAAACTGCCAAACTACCCGTCTTGCTGCCGGCTCCTCTGATTGGTCGCCGGTCGGGCTGCAACTGCACTCCACCCCCCCATACTACTTGATGTCTGGGGCCGCCACGACCTCAGTCCTCAGAATATTCCGTGCTTTCACAAAGTTAACACTTCTCCCTGCTAGACGTAAGCTTTGGCGTACGTGTACTGAGAGAGGTGATAGCTTAAAGCCAATATTCCAGCACCTCTCATTTTTTGTCTATTGCACTTCTTGTTATTTTGCTCACTTGTCTTAACGTAACTTTTCATTGTCATTTAATTATTCTTATTATTTTGATTGATTGATTTTATTATACGAAATTGTTTGTCCATTTTATTCATGTTTTGTTTATTTAACGTAATTAAAATTTCATTGTTAAAATTTACTTGTGTTTTGTGTGTCTTCTCCTTACCTTACTACAGACGAAGTTCCAGATTTTCTATTTTTTTTAATACTATGTGACGAGGCCATACCCCTAGCTTTGAACAGCCAAACACCAACGCGTTACCGTCACAATATATATATATATATATATATATATATATATATATATATATATATATATATATATATATATATATATATATATATATATATATATATATATACATATATATATATATATATACATATATAATTGCCCATCAGCCCGCCGGCACTCTGATGGTAATCTTGGGCATAGTATTTTATCAAATCACCTCATTCTTTGGGGCACACGCGAGAACACAAATGCGATAGCCTCGGCTACCATCAGCTTTTGTCCGGTCGTGATGGTCGAGTGGATAAGGTGCCCTGTACACCAGTTGCATGGTGCTCCTGGCAGTATGGGTTCGAGTCACTTCTGTGTGTGTGTGTGTGTGCGTGTGCGTGTGCGTGTGCGTGTGCGTGTGCGTGTGCGTGTGTGTGTGTGTGTGTGTGTAAAATTCTGTAACAAAAAAAGTTTCTTCACCTTGAAAAAACGAACATGAGTTTTGGAGAACTCCTCTTTCAACTAAACCCATATGCAAGAATAATAGTTAGAGGGATAGAAACCCTAAACCAGAAGATAGTAAATACAGAATATGCGGTATTTATTCAATGAGACACATACATATATAAATATATATATATATTGGTGTATACTGGCTGCAGGTTTTCATTTATACATGTTTCATTGAATTTGACTGCATATTCTTTATTGATTATTTTCTTCTTTAGGGCTTCAATTCCTATGACTAGTGTTCTAGTATTTTGGTTTAATTGGAAGAGAAGTTCTCCAAAGGTCATCTTCGATCAAAGTAAAGAAAAATAAATAAATAACTGTAGAATGTATTACACTTATTATTAAATTTAAACAACGTTTCGAACCTACATGGTTCATTCTCAAGTGATAAGAAAATACAAGGCGTGTTAGAGTTATACCATTAAGGGGGTCAGGTGAAGAGAAGTAGATCTATAAAATGGGACAAGAATAAAGGAAAAGGTAAGGCGTAAAAAAAAAGGTGAAAATAGGGGACGAGGCATATAGAAAGATTAATCAGGTGTTGTTGGTCAGTTTCCACTTTCTGTACTTGTAGTCAGAACACATGCCTCATGTCTTGGGTATATCTCGGTGGCAGGTGGGAGGTATTGTGTAAAGAATTGATTTAGGAGTCGGTCCCGTGTCTTTTATATAGCTTTTTCAATGCCAGTAATAAGTGGTTGGCAGAGGCACATCTTACTTGCATCCATGGATTTCCTGTGATGTGCGAAAGCTCTAGTTCCTCCCTATGGTTGTGGTCCACTGCGATTAAGTTATTTTGCTGGTTGGGTTTTACGTCGTGCACGCTGACCTTAAAAAATCTTGGAAATTTCATTTCATATTATACTTTATGTCCACCTATTTTCAAAATTACTCCTATTCGTGGATGTATCGTCATTAAAGAAAATGATGAAAGTTTTCAAACCAAGTACCTGGGAATGTATCCCAGGTACTGAAGCAGCTTTGTGCAGGGATAGGCTCTGTTTACCTCCAGATGCTGATGGCGCATCGCCTCTAATCTGCTTGCTTTACTGTGACATTTACTGTCCAGGAAAACGCCTTCATTATCCTCTTAAGAGTGCGGAAGACCATCACGACCCGAATGCTGCCATGTAACGGCGACTCTTGTATCCTCAGCTGTATCTTGGTTGTCAGTGGGAGGGACGCTGCTCCTCCCCCCGGCTGCCACCTCGTTTCATACCTCCTTCTAGGCTACTGTCTCCTCCGCTTCTTTGTCGAAACCTATAAAGCAATTGTCTATTGTTTAGTATTCTATTTTGCCTCTCAATAAATAGCACGTTTTTAGTGTTTATTAAGTCTTTCCCTATTTTTTATTTGCTAAATGAAATCATATCACCCCCTTATTCCTGTTTTTTCTCGAAGTCTTATCAAAGTAGTCAGTTATCACCAACTTTTTGGTGATAACTGACTTCACCACACAACATGGCTGGTGATGACTGACTACCTCACCACACAACATGGCTGGTGACGACTGACTACTTCACCACACAACATGGCTGGTGACGACTGACTGCTTTACCACACAACATGGCTGGTGATGACTGACTACTTCACCACACAACATGGCTGGTGACGACTGACTACTTCACCACACAACATGGCTGGTGATGACTGACTACTTCACCACACAACATGGCTGGTGATGACTGACTACTTCACCACACAACATGGCTGGTGATGACTGACTACTTCACCACACAACATGGTTGGTGACGACTGACTACTTCACCACACAACATGGCTGGTGATGACTGACTACTTCACCACACAACATGGCTGGTGATGACTGACTACTTCACCACACAACATGGCTGGTGACGACTAATCAAGTAATAACCCCATCAGGTCTGGCCTCTCCAACAAGTCTTGCTCGGTAGTCAAATTTGAACCAAGAATCGCCCGAGGCAGCCTCTCAAGGGCACTCAGGGTCTGCTGTGTCTACTGTGGCTCCTTCAGTGAGCCAAGTGTCGCCAGGGATGTGTTGGTGAGTCAAGTGTCGCCAGGGATGTGTTGGTAAGTCAAGTATCGCTAGGGATGTGTTGGTAAGTCAAGTATCGCTAGGGATGTGTTGGTAAGTCAAGTGTCGCCGGGGATATGTCAGTGAGCCAAGTGTCGCCAGGGATGTGTTGGTGAGTCAAGTGTCGCTAGGGATGTGTCAGTGAGCCAAGTGTCGCCAGGGATGTGTCAGTGGGCAAAGTGTCGTCAGGGATATGTCCGTGAGCCAAGGGTCGCCAGGGATGTGTCAGTGAATCAAGTGTCGCCAGGGATGTGTCAGTGAGTCAAGTGTCGCCGGGGATGGGTCAGTGAATCAAGTGTCGCCAGGGATGTGTCAGTAGACAAAGTGTCGCCAGGGATGTGTCAGTGAGTCAAGTATCGCCGGGGATGTGTTAGTGAGTCAAGTGTCGCCGGGGATGTGTCAGTGAGCCAAGTGTCGCCGGGGATGTGTCAGTGAGTCAAGTATCGCCAGGGATGTGTCAGTGAATCAAGTGTCGCTGGGGATGTGTCAGTGAGCCAAGTGTCGGCAGGGATGTGTCTGTGAACTAAGTGTCGCCAGGGATGTGTCTGTGATCCAAGTGTCGCCAGGGATGTGTCCGTGAGCCAAGTGTCGCCGGGGATGTGTCCGTGAGCCAAGTGTCGCCAGGGATGTGTCTGTGAGCCAAGTGTCGCCAGGGATGTGTCAGTGAGCCAAGAGTCGCCAGGGATGTGTCAGTGAGCCAAGTGTCGCCAGGGATGTGTCAGTGAGCCAAGGGTCGCCAGGGATGTGTCCGTGAGCCAAGTGTCGCCGGGGATGTGTCCGTGAGCCAAGTGTCGCTGGGGATGTGTCAGTGAGCCAAGTGTCGGCAGGGATGTGTCTGTGATCCAAGTGTCGCCAGGGATGTGTCTTTGAGCCAAGTGTCGCCAGGGATGTGTCAGTGAGCCAAGAGTCGCCAGGGATGTGTCCGTGAGCCAAGTGTCGCCAGGGATGTGTCAGTGAGCCAAGTGTCGCCAGGGATGTATCAGTGAGCCAAGTGTCTCCAGGGATGTGTCAGTGAGCCAAGTGTCGTCAGGGATGTGTCTGTGAGCCAAGTGTCGCCAGGGATGTGTCAGTGAGCCAAGTGTCGCTGGGGATGTGTCCGTGACCCAAGTGTCGCTGGGGATGTGTCAGTGACCCAAGTGTCGCTGGGGATGTGTCAGTGAGCCAAGTGTCGCCGGGTGTGGAATAGATCCATTGTTTACTCAATTATTCAGTACAGAATATAGCATTTATAAATTATACAAAGTATAGACCACACGGGAGAAGGACTCACGCGAGTCTTGGGCCTCTCAATATATAGATCAAACGTGATCTATATATTGATCTGTTACTTGATCTATATCTCGGTGAACGGAGAGATATGTGCAGGAACACAGGCGACATTCTCCCAGTAACTGATCGGCATATTGCTGATTGTTGCTAAGCATGACGTCTTTCAACATTTAGATGGGAGAGAACAAAATTTAACTCAGATTAACATAAAGTCACAGATAGTTTAGTCGTTTAGATGTTACTGATCATAAATTAAGTAATCACGAGTTGGAAATTGCAGGAACAAAAAAGGAATAGCTGGCGAGCCCCTTCGAGCAGGACGAGGGGACTGGGCCCCTTCGAGCAGGACGAGGGGACTGGGCCCCTTCGAGCAGGACGAGGGGACTGGGCCCCTTCGAGCAGGACGAGGGGACTGGGCCCCTTCGAGCAGGACGAGGGGACTGGGCCCCTTCGAGCAGGACGAGGGGACTGGGCCCCATCTAGGAATTACGTCGTCTTGTTTCGACTTGTGAAGTGAACTCTACTCTGAGACAAACTCAGCTCAAACAGTTTAATAGTAAATAGTGATTGCACCTATTTTGTTAGTTATATACTAATATATATACCTGTCTGAAACGCAATGCATGTTAGGGCTTTGCAAGAATGTAAGAACAGCAATGTTATGTACTCTCACAAACCCAATGATTCCTTCTTGAATTAAAAAAGTAATAATAAATAAATAAATAATTAAATGAAGAAAATAAATAAATAATTAAATGAAGAACTTGTAGTTTAAATTAATAATGTCACATAATATTGTAGTGTGGGAGTAGCGCCACACTGGGGACCTCAGTAGACGTTTGTAACAGTCCTCCACTACTCGCATCATAAAGCTTCACTATGGGATGTGGTCTCGTGGTTAACTTCCGAGCAGCTGAATCTAAAACAACACCTCCCTCACAACGGTCAATAACAATACTAGGTGGGTGCATATTCCGTCACGGCTACCATAGAGGTCTCGTCACAGCTCCACGTGACTTCAGCACCACGTGACGTACATCATCAATAAGGAATGAATGTGGTCGGGAGGCTAGCTTGTTGTGTTCCGGACTTGTGAGTGATGCAACAGCCCTAACCCGTTATGTCTAGAGACACCCGGTATATCACCGGATTAAAACTCAAAGGCCAGTAAGTACTCAGTCAAGATTTTCATGGGACTTCTGATTCACAACTTAATTTCCAGAAAAAAGTATAGTTAATAGATCTTTGGTGAATATTTTCTCCACGTCGTACCTGTCTTAACAATAGTTAAGCAAGATTTTTATCAATATCTTTGGTAATCAATATCTTGCAATACACGATATCTGCTTATCATTAACTTAATGATAGTTAATATCCTAACCAATCAGTCAATATCTGCTAAGGTTTAACAACGTTAGACATTGTGTTTAATATGTTTTCCAGGATAAAATAGGCTAGGAGATTATAAGAGCTAATGCCCTAAGCTGCACTTTATATTTTTATTAATTGGTTTGTATATTGGATTTATGTGGTAAATCTTCACAGGTTGTTGAAAGCCGCTGAATCCAACCTTAATTCTACTAACTCTTCATTCTATCATGAAGGAAGTTCAACTGACATTAGACAGTATTGCCATAAAATCACGACACATGAGGTAAACTCATTTTTTCTACTTTTTATTGGTTTTTATTAATAAATCGTGCAAGCCAATTTCCTTTTATTGATTGTGATGAAGTGGGAATGTGATGTAATTTACCAGACAAGGGACGTGTGTCGGTGAGCCAAGTGTCTTCAGGGACGTGTGTCGGTGAGCCAAGTGTCTCCAGGGACGTGTGTCGGTGTGCCAAGTGTCGCCAGGGACGTGTGTCGGTGAGCCAAGTGTTGCCAGGGACGTGTGTCGGTGAGCCAAGTGTTGCCAGGGACATGTGTCGGTGAGCCAAGTGTTGCCAGGGACGTGTGTCGGTGAGCCAAGTGTCGCCAGGGACGTGTGTCGGTGAGCCAAGTGTTGCCAGGGACGTGTGTCGGTGAGCCAAGTGTTGCCAGGGACATGTGTCGGTGAGCCAAGTGTCGCCATGGACGTGTCGTTGAGCCAAGTGTCTCCAGGGACGTGTGTCGTTGAGCCAAGTGTTGCCAGGGACGTGTGTCGGTGAGCCAAGTGTCGCCAGGGACGTGTGTCGGTGAGCCAAGTGTTGCCAGGGACGTGTGTCGGTGAGCCAAGTGTCTCCAGGGACGTGTGTCGGTGAGCCAAATACCTCCTACGGCGGCGTTCTGCCTGTGTGCTGTTTGCTGGGATTAAGGTCCTGTCACGCTTTGAATTGTTATTTAGGCCGTGTCAGTACTGACCAGCCAGCAAGCGCAGTTTACTACTGAACACAGTCCAGGACTATAGGTAACGCATTGATGGTCGCCAACATCTGCCCCGAACACGTATTTGTGTCAATGGTCACTCGCAAATGCAATTTACATTTCATCTTGTGGCAAGGGTCCCCAGTAGTTACTGTGAGGTATGTCTGTGTTTCTGTGCCTCTAAGGTAACCACTAGCCCGTCCTCCTAAGGTTTACCAACGTCAAGAAACTGTCGTACTAAAATCCTATATCCTAACCTACCAGAGGACCCCAAAACATAAAACGGGACAATTTGTCGATATCGCGTGCCTCTTTTATTTTCTAGTACGACGATTTTTGGCCTTAAGTAAAGTATACGTCATAATGCGACGCAATATTAGGAGGACAGGTTATCGTAACTTCAAACCGAGTGTGTTGGTGGTAGAGAATTTTTTGTCTTTTCTTAATAACAAATAAAAAAATCCAGCAATCGCATGTACCCATGGGTTGTGCACCTTTCAAACAAAAATGAAGTTTTATTTTATTGGAATTGGTTTTCGAAAAAAAATCGTTTGTCCTTACACTCACATTAAATTCAAGACGTCTGTGTAAAATCAGTAAATATTGATGGGCGTGAATACATAGTGGGAATGACTTGCCAGCCTTCATGGAGCCTCGCAAGATTATTGTGGTTACGTGGTTGGTGTAGAATCTTGTATGCGACAGATTACCTTATAAAATATATGGTATAATATAGTAGGTGGGTTAGCACGTCACGCTACCAGCCTCAGTAGCATTTCTAATTAAGGGAATCGGTCAATGATAACGCAGTTCTTATTTGTCGAGTCCATTTTTCTAAATCACACGACATTGCTAGAAGTGAGAGTGACACTTGACCCAAATGGCAGAGCAGGAAGAGCAACAGTGCTCTGTACCGTCATAGGAGACATTCATTGATCTTGGGTAGCCATTTATGTTGTTAACGATAAGAGCACAGGAATTAATGCCAGTCTTCCAGGTGTCTCGAGACAAGGGGTATTGATTCAAATTCAGGAAAATATTCACAAATACGGTGAGCTAGTTTGGACTAATCTCATCAGTGCTACATGAGAGGTGGCAAGGATATCAGGAAGACAGCTACTGTCTTTATGGAGAAGCAGTTTGAGACTTTGTGGACTCAACAGTGCTGGATTTAGTCAGTAGTTCTTAGTACACAGCCTGGAAGAATGTGGGGTGAATCACTGATTAATTTGACTGATTGTCTTCGAGAAGACTGCAAACAAAGTTTTTAATGGAGTACAAAGAGTAAAACAAATGTTCTCTCGTAAATCGTCTCTCACTCTGGTCATTAAATACAACAGCATTGTGACTAGTCGTAAATTTCTTAATGATATTTTCCCTTCTACACAAATATCTCCATAGTGAAGGAACACTAGATCACTTAATCGTTCCTTTTTTATTGTTCAACGTTTCGTCAGCACTGTGACATCTTCAGGAATACACTCTGTTCAACTGACATAGGTATACTGAGCTCACAAGGTTGCTGTCGTTTTAGATCAGAACGAAATGTACATGTAGCACTGGTTATAGTGAGCCACAATATAAATATATTAACTCCTAGCTCATAAGGTTGATGTTGTTTTAGATACAGCTACCGGAACAAAATTTCCATGTAGCACCGGCAATGGTGATCTTGTAAGTGGAGGCTCTTTGGAGCTATTATCAGTATCAATATTTTCAGCTGATACATATTTCCCGCATGTTTCCAGCTGATACTGGAAATATGGGGTCCGTGGACGTGCTAATCCAATCCCAGACCATAGGGCTGGTCAGACCGGTGAATTGATGGGGAACACACGTCGCTCAGAGTTGAGTGCCACAGAAGTCAGCAGGGCTGTCGGCGGGACTGGCCACAGTCGGCCAGTCTAGGGGGAGATGTCCGGGTGTTACAAGAGGATTTGTTTCCTTATCCCAGTTCCCGAAGTTGGTAGTTAGGTAAAATTTCCTTCTTCAATGTGTCGTAGTCACAGAGATGGTCGAGGCCTTCTTGAGGGACGACCATGCGAAGAATCCGTTCTGCTTCTCTGCACTTGTATTCCCAGTAGTCGTTGTGGATTATGGAGTTATGCTGTCTCTCCGTCTTGGAAAGTGCGCGGCCACGTCGGATATACCCGGAGGAGGCAGCATGGGAGCCTGTCAGTCCGACTGGTGCCAGTGCGGGATCTTGCGGGTGAGATGGTACCCGGGCGGCCGCATGAGGGGGCGGGAGAGCCGGTGACATCGACAGAAGCATAGGAGTTGGTCGAGTCACTCACAAGGAGAAATCTAGACATTTATAAGTGTTGGTATACCTCACTCTACGATTCATCTAACCTTCTCAATCATAGGGAACGCCGAAGGATAGAGTGAGGTGATTGTTGCCTGACTCCGGCTTCTAGTTGTCCACCAGGTCTGTCATCTTTCCTTTGGCTCAATGGAGGACCATCGAACAACTGAATGCTCGACGTCGAATTCATCTGAATGTTAATTACTGGTGTCAGCTCCCGAATGAACACAGCCTCAAGCATGCGAAGCTCCCTACGATCGTCGGTGCCTGTGATTATTGTCCTATCTTTCACTATGGTCACGGGGGAGATATAATGAAGAGGGGAAAATGAGTGGAAAGATGGGGAGGTATGGTGAAAAGTGAGGTAGAGGATGGAAATGGGTGGAAATACTGGGAAGATAACTGGATGCAAACGGGTATCCCTTCCATATGTACAAATGGAAATGTTTGAGGTTGTCAGGGTAGAGGGAGGGATATGTGGGAAAATTGGGGAGGGATGAAGGATAAGAGGGAAAGAGGGGGGAGGAAGGGGGGGGCGATGGGAAAAGAGGCGGGAGGGATGTGCTAAGAGGGGAAAAGAATAGGGGTGGAGAGAAACAATCCCAGGCCTCTCCAGGTACCAGGTACCCCCTCCTGGTAAATAAACAGGGTTTTTTTCAGAAAAATTTATCTCATTACATAATCTGATAACTTGATCAATTCTTCTTTAAATGATGTCAAATTTTAACAGCAAGTGTAGAAAAAACTCAAAATAAAATTTTTAATGCTGTTTATTTTTTAATTTTCAGGTATGGAAAGGCCATTCACTGGAAAGAAAATGCGTTTTGTCTGTTAAAATATGCTTGACCACAGTCGAACAGTACTATGCAGCATGCATTTGTGAGAGAAGTCGCTAAAAATGTACCAACTGCAATAAAGATTTAGACATGGCACGAAAAGTTGAAAGAGGAAGTCTGTCTGTACAGAGCAAAAGGATCTGAGCGATCACCAGTATCGAAAGAGATGATTGAGCGGTTACAGGAAACATTTTTGTGAAGTACCAGGAAGTCCAAAAGATGAGCAAGTCTGAAATCCCAGAGTTCTCCAACGACAATTTGAGGTATCACCACAAGGAAACACTTGCTAATGACATCCTACAATCTGCAGCTCGTTCAGGCCTTAACACTCTGCAGCTCGTCCAGGCCTTAAAGACAGATGACAAGCAAAAACACAAACAATTCTGTGTTGCTATGCGTGAGAAATATGCAGAGAATCTTGAAATATGCAGAGAATCACTGTTACTGGCCACTGTCACCCAAGACACACTGTAGGGTGTGGCAGGAGCTGGACTATCTACTTGATGTTGGCCGTGTCACAGGCGGCGCTCATATTGGATACCTGTGAAATCGTACATGAAATCCACATGCCTATGAATTTCTCATTCGAATTTTGATTAATAAGTCTTATTTTGCTCAACATTGATCCTGTTTAGTTTCATTTTCCTAGACTATGGAGTTACTCATATATTTACATCGCAAATGATATAAAAAATGTAAAACCTGGGTTTCTGTCTCTCAGTTTGACTGACTCCCTCCGTCTCCTCTCTCACTGTCTCTCTCCCTCTTGTCCGTCTCTGCCTCTCTCCCTCTCCCACTCCCTTGCTTTTTGTGTCTCTGTGCAATAGGCTGCCCCAGGCCAGAGAGTGTCTGCTGTGGTCCTAATTGAAGCCCCAACTGCTGTCATGTGTTTACTAGACACTCGGCCAACATTGGTGGGACGCGAGGCAATTAAGTAAGTGGATAATTCAATGTTTCCAATGTTGACAAACGTCCAGTACAAGTAGTTGCACCAATCTTTATCTTTTATTTTAATCCACTTTGACTTTTTTATTATCATTAACTGTTTGCAGTTTATAAGGTCATAATAAAGATATAAATAAAAATATAAATGTTCCTTTGTTCAAAATCGCTAATCTCCGAAAGTTTTTCACCGATTGTTATGAAATTTTCACACAACGTTCCAATCGCATCCAAGCAGGTTTTTATATACATACTATATTGATGTCACGTGTGTCTTGGGAAAAACATGCTTTTTTTGAAAAACTATGTTTTTCATGTGAGGGAAAGCTTCGAAACCTTTTTTACCGATAGCTTTGAAATTTTGACACAATGTTGCATTCGAATAGGTGTGTGTTTTTATATACCAACTATATACATGCCTCACCTGTTACAGGAAAAAAACATTTTTTTTAAACAGTTTTTTTTTACGTCTGTTGGACGTAAGAGCAACACACGCTGTAATCTCCGAAAGTTCTTCACCGATTGCTTTGAAATTTTGACACAATGTTCCATTCGAATACGCACATGTTTTAATATACCTACTATATAGATGCCACACCTGCGACAGGTAAAAACATGTTGTTTTTTTTAAACAGCGCCATCTGTTGCACGTAATAGAAACACACGCTATACTACATATGATACGATTCCATTTCAGTGTTTCCGATTGCTTTGATAAATTGAATTTTCATTGATTTCGATATATTTTCCTTTTGACTTAATTATTTTGTGTGACATTGCATTGGAATTGAGCTGTGTTGTTTACCATATCGTTCATTTCGTAAGTATAAGTATAGCTGCCACACCTGTGACAGGTAAAAACATTCTTATTTTAAGAAACAGCACCATCTGTTGCACGACGTAGGAGAAACACACACTATATAAATAAAAATGTAAATGTTCGTTTGTTCAAAATCGCTAATCTCCGAAAGTTCTTCACTGATTGCTTTGAAATTTTCACACAACGTTCCATTCACACTCGAGCGGGTTTTTATAAACATGATATATATATGTCATGTCTGTGAGGGGAAAACATGTTTTTTTTTTTTTAAATGTGTTTTTCATGGGTTTTTCATGTGAAGGAAATTTTCTATTGCCAAAATTTTTTTGAAAAGTCTTTACAGAGTGCTTTGAAATTTTGAAACAACGTTGCATTCGAATAGGCGCGTGTTTTTATGTACCTACTATGTACATGCCTCACCTGTGACAGGATTTTTTTTTTTTTTAACTACTCCATCTGTTGGGCTTAAGAGCAACACATGCTGAAATCTCCAAAATTGCTTTGAATTTTGACATAATATTCCATCCAAATATGCACATGTTTTTATAGGCCAACTATATAAATGCCACACCTGTGACAGGTAAAAACTATATTTTTTTAAACCACAATCTATTGTACATAATAGAAATGCAGCTATCTATATATTTTACGATTCCACTTCAATGTTTCTGATTGCAATGATATATTACATTTTCATAGATTTTGATTTATTTTCATATTGATTTAAATATTTTGTGTGACATGTTGGAATTGAGCTGCGTTGTTTACCATACCGTTCATTTCATAAATATAAATATAGATGCCACACTTGTGACAGGGAAAAACATTATTTTTAAGAAACAGCGCCATCTGTTGGACGTAAGAGCAACTACACGCTCTTATATGTTACGCTTCCATGTCAATGTTTCCGACTTCACTGATCATTTTCAAAACCCGCTCGGACGCAAATGGAACGTTGTGTGAAAATTTCAAAGCAATCGGTGAAGAACTTTCGGAGATCAGCGATTTTGAACAAACGAACATTTTCATTTTTATGTATATAGATTAAAAAGCTTAATAGAAGCATATTTTCACAACAGGCGACCAAACTATATCAGTTCGCCAACTCGGAGGAAACACAGGTGCGAGAGGCCAAGACCATCTTCATTTTCAGAGCAAAATTTCCTTGGGAGTTTTATAATGGAAAGTGGCTCGGCGGCCCCGCACGTTATAGTGAGACGTGATGAGGAGGCTGCAGGAGATGAGGGAGGGAGAGAGAGAGTGAGTGAGAGTGAGAGTGAGAGAGAGAGAGAGAGAGAGAGAGAGAGAGAGAGAGAGAGAGAGAGAGAGAGAGAGAGAGAGAGAGAGAGAGAGAGAGAGAGAGAGAGAGAGAGAGGGAGGGAGGAAGAGAGAGAGAGAGAGAGAGAGAGAGAGAGAGAGAGAGAGAGAGAGAGAGAGAGAGAGAGAGAGAGAGAGAGAGAGAGAGAGAGAGAGAGAGAGAGAGAAGAGAGAGGGTGGGGAGAGAGAGAGCGAGGAGAGAGAGAGAGAGAGAGAGAGAGAGAGAGAGAGAGAGAGAGAGAGAGAGAGAGAGAGAGAGAGAGAGAGAGAGAGAGAGAGAGAGAGAGAGAGAGAGAGAGAGAAGAGAGAGGGTGGGGGAGAGAGAGAGAGAGAGAGAGAGAGAGAGAGAGAGAGAGAGAGAGAGAGAGAGAGAGAGAGAGAGAGAGAGAGAGAGAGAGAGAGAGAGAGAGGGAGAGAGAGAGAGAGAGAGAGAGAGAGAGAGAGAGAGAGAGAGAGAGAGAGAGAGAGAGAGAGAGAGAGAGAGAGAACAGAGCAAAGGAAGGAAAGCTTGATGAAATGATAAGACTAAGGAGAAATGGCCGTTGGGAGTGATGGAGGGAAAACGTCTTGAAAGGAAGTTGATTTTAAAAGTGGACAACAGTTGATGGCAGCTGAAGGAGATGAAATAGAGGATGGCAGCCAACGGACTAGAGAAACAGGATGGCAGCTAAAGAGGGAGAAAGAGGGTGGATGACAGATGAAGTAAAAGAAAAAAGTATGACCGAAGAAAGAAAGGATGGCAATGATGGCATCAGTAGGAAAGGAATAAAAAGAAGGCAGCAAGAGGCGACGGCAGCCGAGGGAGCTTGAAATACTTCTCAGATTGAGTAGTAGCTGGGTAAGACAACACGTGACCTCATGAATACAAAGTTACTGTCACAACAGTCAGGAGGGTCACACTGCCAGCATCACAACAGTCTGGAGGGTCACACTGCCAGCATCACAACAGTCAGGAGGGTCAGACTGCCAGCATCACAACAGTCAGGAGGGTCAGACTGCCAGCATCACAACAGTCAGGAGGGTGAGAGTGTCAGCGTCACAACAGTTAGGAGGGTCAGACTGCCAGCATCACAACAGTCAGGAGGGTCAGACTGCCAGCATCACAACAGTCAGGAGGGTCAGACTGCCAGCATCACAACAGTCAGGAGGGTCAGACTGCCAGCATCACAACAGTCAGGAGGGTCAGACTGCCAGCATCACAACAGTCAGGAGGGTCAGACTGCCAGCATCACAACAGTCAGGAGGGTCAGACTGCCAGCATCACAACAGTCAGGAGGGTGAGCGTGTCAGCGTCACAACAGTCAGGAGGGTGAGAGTGTCAGCGTCACAACAGTCAGGAGGGTGAGAGTGTCAGCGTCACAACAGTCAGGAGGGTGAGAGTGTCAGCGTCACAACAGTCAGGAGGGTGAGAGTGTCAGCGTCACAACAGTCAGGAGGGTGAGAGTGTCAGCGTCACAACAGTCAGGAGGGTGAGAGTGTCAGCGTCACAACAGTCAGGAGGGTGAGAGTGTCAGCGTCACAACAGTCAGGAGGGTGAGAGTGTCAGCGTCACAACAGGCGACGGGTGGGTGAGATATATGGGTGAGAGTGGTCCATACTTCTTCTTGATGCTTCTATATGGGAGCGGAGTCTTGAAGTGGGTAGAATATAGTTGTGCATTAATTGGCTGTTGATTGATGGTGTTGACTTCTTGATGTGTAGTGACTCGCAGATGTCAAGCCGCTTGCTGTCGCTGTATCTATCGATGATTTCTGGGTTGTTTGTTAAGACTTCTCTGGTGATGGTCTGGTTGTGGGAAGAGATTATATGTTCCTTAAAGGAGCCCTGTTGCTTATGCATTGTTATATGTTCATTAAGGAACATATAATCTCTGCCCACAACCAGACCATCACCAGAGAAATCTTAGCAAACAACACAGAAATCATCGATAGATACAGCGATAGCAGGCGGCTTGACATCTGCGAGTCACTACACATCAAGAAGTCAACACCAGCAATCAACAACCAATTAATGCACAACTATATTCTACCCACTTCAAGACTCCGTACCAATATAGAAGCATCAAGAGGAAATATGGGCCAATAGGCCCTTTGCAGTTACTTCCATTCTTTTCTTTCCTCTCTACCCATTGAACCGTGTTCTGTCATGTGTTGAAAGTTTGTTCACCTCATCCAAAAATGTTGTAACATATCACCTCACCCTAAATGCGAGTATATAAGACAAAAGCTGTTTAAATATTAGCAAAGTAAAACTCTGTTTAGTGTTTGCAGGTTATAGTTGTGTGTATGTAAACTAAAGTCTTTGAAAAATGTAATAAGTTATTACAAAACGCGTTCAAGTGTCGCGTCAGACTAGAAATTAAAATGAATTTTGGAGAATTGATTTTTCAGTTACCATCAACAGTAAAAAGAAACATAAGAAATATTGAGAAAATTTGTGTTAGAATTATTAATCTTACTTTTTCGGTCATATTTAACAACATATGTTTACAAGAAAGACTGCTTCCAAATATATAATATATATATATATATATATATATATATATATATATATATATATATATATATATATATATATATATATATATATATATATACACATATATATATATATATATATATATATATATATATATATATATATATATATATATATGTCGTACCTAGTAGCCAGAACTCACTTCTCAGCCTACTATTCAAGGCCCGATTTGCCTAATAAGCCAAGTTTTCCTGAATTAATATATTTACTATAATTTTTTTCTTATGAAATGATAAAGCAACCCTTTTCTCTATGTATGAGGTCAATTTTTTTTTATTGGAGTTAAAATTAACGTAGATATATGACCGAACCTAACCAACCCTACCTAACCTAACCTAACCTATATTTATAGGTAAGGTTAGGTTAGGTAGCCAAAAAAAGCTAGGTTAGGTTAGGTTAGGTAGGTTAGGTAGACGAAAAAACATTAATTCATGAAAACTTGGCTTATTAGGCAAATCGGGCCTTGAATAGTAGGCTGAGAAGTGCGTTCTGGCTATTAGGTACGACATATATATATATATATATATATATATATATATATATATATATATATATATATACATATATATATATATATATATATATATATATATATATATATATATATATATATATATATATATATATATATATATATATATATATATATGTCGTACCTAGTAGCCAGAACGCACTTCTCAGCCTACTATGCAAGGCCCGATTTGCCTAATACGCCAAGTTTTCATGAATTAATGTTTTTTCGACTACCTAACCTACCTAACCTAACTTTTTCTGCTACCTAACCGAACCTAACCTATACAGATAGGTTAGGTTAGGTTAGGTAGGGTTGGTTAGGTTCGGTCATATATCTACGTTAATTTTAACTCCAATAAAAAAAAATTGACCTCATAGATAATAAAATGGGTAGCTTTATCATTTCATAAGAAAAAAATTGAGAAAATATATTAATTCAGGAAAACTTGGCTTATTAGGCAAATCGGGCCTTGCATAGTAGGCTGAGAAGTGCGTTCTGGCTACTAGGTATGACATCCAGATCGCCTTGGCGATGGCTCAACACGGGAAGTGACAGTTAACGGTGATAAGCCTACCTCTCAATTGGCGTAGAGTAAGGCGCCAGGGGTTGCTTCCGTCAGAGGGAGAAATCATCCGATTTCATAGGACAGCTACCGCCTGCCTCAAGCTGGGCAGCCCCCAGCCAATAAGGTGCGGTCCAGCCACGGTCCGCCTGCTCCACTGGGTGCGTGGGGCCTAGGCCACAATCTAATAAGCGGATCGTCAACCCATGCACCAGGCAAAAGAAAACAAACACAGAGCCACCCAGCTCTCAAACTGGGCACATGGAATGTAAGGACCATGACACCGGGTCTCTCGGAAGATCTACTGGAAGTGAACGACGCCCGCAAGACAGCTGTGATCAACAATGAACTGCGCAGGCTCCAGATGGACATAGTCGCCCTGCAGGAGACACGTCTGCCCGCAACTGGCAGCATACGGGAGAAGGACTTTACATTCTGCTGGCAGGGCAAACCACCAGAAGAGGTAAGGGAGCATGGCGTTCGCTTTGCCATCAGGAACACGTTGTTAGGGTCCATAGTACCGCCTATGGAGGGGTCTGCAAGGATCATCAAACTACAGCTTCATACAGCAGTAGGAATGGTCAGCCTCATCAATGCCTATGCACCAACACTGACCTCCTCTACCGAAGCGAAGGGCAAGTTCTATGATGACCTCGGCCTAGCTCTCAGAGACATACCTCAACAAGAGCCAGTCTTCCTCCTGGGAGATTTTAATGCAAGAGTTGGTTCTGATCACAGCTCTTGGCCTTCCTGCCTGGGCCAGTTTGGATTTGGGAAGATGAATGAGAGTGGGCAGCGCCTCCTGGAGTTCTGCTGCCGTCATGATCTCTGCATCACCAATTCCTTCTCCGATACCAAGCCCCAGCATAAGGTTTCCTAAAGACATCCCAGGTTTTAGCATTGGCACCAACTCGACCTGGTGCTTACGGGGCGTAACAATCTGAAAAATGTCAAACTGACCCGCAGCTTCCAGAGGCGCTGATTGCGACACCGACCACTCTCTCGTCGTTTGCAGAGTAAAGTTCCAGCCCCGGAAAATCCACAGAGCAAAGAAGGAGGGAAGACCATGCATTAACGTAAACAAGACCCGTGACCTTCACAAGGTGCAGGAATTCACTGCGGCGCTGGTAAATGCCCTTCCTGTACCACCCTGTGATAGCGCAAGTGAGAGGTGGTTACATCTCAGGGGCACTATTTTCAACACTGCCATGTCCACCTTCGGTAAGATGGAGAACAAGTCAGCAGGTTGGTTCAAGGCCAGTGCAGAGGAACTGTTACCCCTCGTAGAGGAAAAGAGACGAGCTCTCTCATCCTACAAGAACCTGCCCTCAGAAAGGAACCTACACGCCCTCCGTACTGCCCGCAGAAGAGTTCAACAAACTGCGAGGCGTTTTGCTAACGATTACTGGCTTCGACTCTGTTCCAGCATCCAGACTGTGGCCACTGTCGGCAACATAAGAGGCATGTACGAAGGGATCAACAGGCAACAGGCCCTACACAAAACCGGACGGCTCCTCTAAACTCAGCCACTGGAGAGATCATTAAAGACCGTGATCAACAGATGAATCGCTGGGTGGAACATTACTCCGAACTCTACTCCAGAGAGAACTTGGTCAGCGTAGAGGCTTTGGATGCAATTGAATGCCTGCCCATCATGGAAGAACTTGATCTTGAACCAACTGTGGAAGAAGTTGAGAAAGCAGTGGATTCACTTTCCTCAGGGAAGGCCCCAGGAGACGACGAGATTCAGCCTGAAGTTTTTTTGTTTGTTTTTTGAGATATATACAAGAGTTGTTACATTCTTGTACAGCCACTAGTACGCGTAGCGTTTCGGGCAGGTCTCTGGAATACGATCCCCTGACGCGAAGAATCGTTTTTTCATCCAAGTACACATTTTACTGTTGCGTTAAACAGAGGCTACAGTTAAGGAATTGCGCCCAGTATATCCTCCTTGGCCAGGATACGAACCCATGACATAGCGCTCGCGGAACGCCAGGCGAGTGTCTTACCACTACACCATGGAGACTTCTCAAGTTCTCAAGTGCGCTCGTGGAACACTTTAATCTGAGCTTCATGAACTTCTGTGCCAATGCTGGAGGGAAGGCTCGGTGCCACAAGACATGAGAGATGCAAACATCATCACTCTCTACAAAAATAAAGGTGACAGAAGCGATGTCAACAACTATCGCGGCATATCCCTCCTCAGCGTCGTTGGCAAAGTCTTCGCTAGGGTCGTTTTGGTCAGGCTTCAGATTCTTGCCTGAAAGAGTGTACCCCGAGTCACAGTGTGGTTTCCGAGCAGAGAGGTCGACCACTGACATGGTGTTCTCCCTGAGACAGCTTCAAGAAAAGTGCAGGGAGCAGAGAAAGGGCCTTGTACATTGCCTTCATTGACCTTACAAAGACCTTCGACCTCGTGAGTAGGGACGGACTCTTCAAGATCTTGGCCAAAATTGGCTGTCCACCCATCCTACTCAGCATGATACAATCGTTCCACAAGGACATGAAGGGGACAGTCGTGTACGACAGCTCAACTTCTGAACCATTCAACATTAACAGTGGTGTTAAACAAGGGGTGTATTCTTGCTCCAACCCTGTTCGGCATCTTCTTCGCGATCCTCGTCAAGCATGCCTTTGGAACAACCACAGAAGGCATCTATCTCCGTACAAGATCTGATGGAAAGCTCTATAATCTATCCAGACTCCGAGCAAAGACAAAAGTACAAATGCGAATCCTCAGGGAGTACCTCTTCGCCGACGACGCAGCGATCACCACACACACAGCAGAAGGCCTGCAGCAGCTACTCAACCGCTTTGCCGCAGCCTGTTCCGCATTCGACCTGACAATCAGCCTGAAGAAGACACAGGTGATGGGACAAGAAGTCACAGGTGATGGGACAAGATGTCAATGAGCTACCCTGTATAAATATAGAAGACTATGTGCTGGAGGCAGTTCACGAGTTTGTGTACCTGGGCTCCACAATCTCAGACTCCCTTTCCCTGGACACTGAGCTCAACAGGCGTATCGGGAAGGCCGCAACAACACTGGCCAGACTTACAAAGCGCGTTTGGGAAAATGCCAAACTGACAGTGCACACCAAGGCACAAGTCTACATGGCATGTGTGGTGAGTACACTTCTCTACGGCTCGGAATCCTTGACCCTAGCGCTCTCGCCAGGAGAGACGGCTTAATACCTTTCACATGCGGAACCTGAGACGCATCCTTGACATCACGTGGAAAGACCACATCACCAACAACACAGTACTCGAGAGAACATGAGTCCCTTCAATGTTCACTCTCCTGAAACAGAGACGCATGCGATGGCTGGGACATGTCACACGCATGGTCGATGGCCGCATACCGAAGGACCTCTTGTATGGAGAACTGGCATCAGGAAGGAGACCCACCGGAAGACCTCAGCTGCGTTTCAAAGATGCCTGCAAACGCGACCTCAAACAGATGAACATCGACAACAACACTTGGGAGGCAGCAGCTGCGGACAGATCTGCCTGGAGATGTAAAGTGCAGAAGAGACTCCAGCAATTCGAGGATGAATTGAAGAGGCAGGCGGAGGATAGTAGATTTTAGATGAGGTCTCGACCACTGTCAGATGCACCCGCTTCGGCGTTTGTCTGCGCTCGCTGCAGTCAAGACTGTCATTCTCAGGTTGGCCTTCACAGCCACAGCAGGCGCTGCATCCAACTACACTACAACAACTAGTCACCCAGGGCACAAATCTATAACCCCACGGGATTGACGGATGCCTACTACTACTAGGTTAGGTAGGGTTTGTTAGGTTCAGTCATATATCTGCGTTAGTTTTACCTCAAACTTAAACAAACTAACTCATACATAATGAAACGGACAGATTTATCATTTCATAAGAAAAAAAATTGAGAAATATATAAATTCAGGAAAACTTGGTCTAATAGGCAACTCGGGCCTTGCATAGTCGGCAGAGTACGACGTTCTGGCTACTAGGTACAACACACACACACATATATATATATATATATATATATATATATATATATATATATATATATATATATATATATATATATATATATATATATATATATATATATATATATATATATATATATATATATATATATATATATATATATATATGTCGTACCTAGTAGCCAGAACGCACTTCTCAGGCCTACTATGCAAGGCCCGATTTGCCTAAATAATCCAAGTTTTCATGAATTAATATATTTTCTCTAATTTTTTTATTATGAAATGATAAAGCTACCCATTTCATTATGTTTGAGGTCAATTTTCATTTATTGGAGTTAAAATTAACGTAGATATATGACCGAACCTAACCAACCCTACCTAACCTAACCTAACCTATCTTTATAGGTTAGGTTAGGTTAGGTAGCCGAAAATGTTAGGTTAGGTTAGGTTAGGTAGGTTAGGTTGTCGAAAAAACAATTAATTCATGAAAACTAGGCTTATTAGGCAAATCGGGCCTTGCATAGTAGGCTGAGAAGTGAGTTCTGGCTACTAGGTACGACATATATATATATATATATATATATATATATATATATATATATATATATATATATATATATATATATATATATATATATGTCGTACCTAATAGCCAGAATGCACTTGTCAGCCTACTATGCAAGTCCCGATTTGCCTAATAAGCCAAGTTTTCCTGAATTAATATATTTTCTCTAACTTTTTTCTTATGAAATGATAAATCTACCCATTTCATTATGTATGAGGTCAATTTTTTTTATTTGAGTTTAAATTAACGTAGGTATATGACCAAACCTAACCAACCCTACCTAACCTAACCTAACCTATCTTTATAGGTTAGGTTAGGTTAGGTAACCCAAAAAGTTAGGTTAGGTTAGGTAGGTTAGGTAGTCGAAAAACAATTATTTCATGAAAACTTGGCTTATTAGTCAAATTGGGCCTTGCATAGTAGGCTGATAAGTGAGTTCTGGCTACTAGGTACGACATATATATATATATATATATATATATATATATATATATATATATATATATATATATATATATATATATATATATATATATATATGCGAACAAGCCTGAATGGTCCCCAGGACATATGCAACTGAAACATATGCAACTGCAACTATATATATATATATATATATATATATATATATATATATATATATATATATATATATATATATATATATATATATATATATAGATATATATGTCGTACCTAGTAGCCAGAACGCACTTCTCGGCCTACTATGCAAGGCCCTATTTGCCTAATAAGCCAAGTTTTCCTGAATTAATATATTTTCTCTAATTTTTTTCTTATGAAATGATAAAGCTACCCATTTCATTATGTTTGAGGACATTTTTTTTTAATTGGAGTTAAAATTAACGTAGATATATGACCGAACCTAACCAACCCTACCTTACCTAACCTATCTTTATAGGTTAGGTTAGGTTAGGTAGCCGAAAAAGTTAGGTTAGGTTAGGTTAGGTAGGTTAGGTAGTCGAAAAACAATTAATTCATGAAATCTGGGCTTATTAGGCAAATCGGGCCTTGCATAGTAGGCTGAGAAGTGCGTTCTGGCTACTAGGTACGACACATTATATATATATATATATATATATATATATATATATATATATATATATATATATATTGGTGTATACTGGCAGCAGGTTTTCTTTCAAACATGTTTCATTGAATATGACCGCATATTCTGTATTTATTATTTTCTGGTTTAGGGCTTCTATCCCTCTAACTATTTTCTTAGCATCAGGGCTTAATTGAAATAGGAGTTCTCCAAAACTCATTTTCGTACTTTTAAGGTGAAAAAAAGAAGTGATTTACTATAGAGTGTATTACACTTATTTGTATAATTTGCACGACGTTTCGAACCTCCATGGTTCATTCTCAAGTGAACAGATCTTTCAATACTAATTGATTTTATACCCGCATTAGGTCAGGTGATAATACAATGAAGGTGAAAACATGGGGGGATACATAAGGGATAAACATAGGGGCTGCAGAAGGCTTATTGGCCCATACGAGGCATCTCCTATCTAAACACAAAGATTAATCCAGTGTAATTGGCCTGTATGTTGGACATTGTCTTCTGTGTTGGCATCGATATGTTCTACCCTTCTATGGCATCGATATGTTCTACCCTAGATTGATCAAATCTACCCAGCCCGATTCCATCGGGCTGGGTAGATTTGATCAATTCTAGGAAATCTGCTGATGATTGTAGACTAAACTTACTTGGAGTGTAAGTTGCTTAAACTTACTTGGAGTGTACACTCCAAGTAAGTTTAGTCTACAATCATCAGCAGATTTCCTAGAATTGATCAAATCTACCCAGCCCGATGGAATCATCGCTTCCCTGGACGTTGAATCCCTTTTTACCAACGTCCAGTCGACACAACCATAGGAATGATACTGGACAGAGTATACAGAGACGAGAGCACCCCCAAATTAGACATACCTGAGCCACACTTGAAAAGTCTTCTCGAAGCATGTACAAAGGAAGCCCCTTTCATCAGTCCACAAGGAGACATGTATTTACAAATAGACGGAGTAGCAATGGGCTCCCCCTTAGGAGTTTTATTTGCTAATTTTTATATGGGAACCATCGAAGATAGGGTCTTCAGTAGCAGACAAAAACCAACTGTATACTGCCGTTATGTAGATGACATATTCGTAATAGTAAAAGACTCAGATGAACTAATTGACCTAAAAAGACACCTAGAGAGAGAGTCAGTACTCCGATTTACACATGAAAATAGTGAAAATAACAGTCTGCCATTCTTGGATGTACTAATAACAAAAACAGGAACCTCTTTAAGCACCAACGTATATACCAAGCCCACCAACATAGGATTATGCCTGAACGGTAGGAGTGAGTGCCCCCAAAGATACAAAGCCAGTGTTCTCAATGCTTATATTCGTCGAGCGCTTACCCACTGCTCTGAATGGAGCAACGTGAGTAGAGAGTTTGAAAGAGTAACTCAGGTATTGGTGAACAACGGATATAGCAACACGGAAATAAACGCTGCTATAAGAAGACACTTGGACCGTTGGTATAATTCAGAACCTAGAACAGAAACCACAACACTCCCAATAAAATTATATTACAAATCAACCATGCACAGTGAACATATAAAAGAGGAAAGAATAATGAAAGAAATAATCCGTAAAGGAGTAAAAAGCACTACTCCTAACCAAAACATAAACCTGATAATATTCTACAAAACCAAGAAGACTTCCGAACTCCTTATCAAAAACAGCCCGAAGCCGACGGAGAACCCTCTACAGCAGTCAAGCGTTGTATACATGTACACTTGCCCCCACGAAGGATGTAACCTTCAATGTAAGTACATAGGTATGACGTCGACCAAGCTGACGAGGCGTTTGACATGCCATCTTCAATCTGGTGCCCCTAGGAATCACATGAGACAAGCCCATGACATTACTCTAACAATGAGAAATGTTGAACAAGAATACTTGCATAATAGACAAAACCCAAGATTCAAGAAGATTACAAATTCTTGAGGCAATTCACATAAGAATAGAGCGACCTACCATGAACACCCAAATCACGGAACTATTTACTCTACCCACCATGAGAGTAAGGACAAGACAAGAACATATCGATGCCAATCACAGAAGACAATGTCCAACATAACAGGCCAATTACACTGGATTAATCTTTGTGTTTAGATAGGAGATGCCTCGTATGGGCCAATAAGCCTTCTGCAGCCCCTATGTTTATCCCTTATGTATCCCCCCATGTTTTCACCTTCATTGTATTATCACCTGACCTAATGCGGGTATAAAATCAATTAGTATTGAAAGATCTGTTCACTTGAGAATGAACCATGGAGGTTCGAAACGTCGTGCAAATTATACAAATAAGTGTAATACACTCTATAGTAAATCACTTCTTTTCTTCACCTTAAAAGTACGAAAATGAGTTTTGGAGAACTCCTATTTCAATTAAGCCCTGATGCTAAGAAAATAGTTAGAGGGATAGAAGCCCTAAACCAGAAAATAATAAATACAGAATATGCGGTCATATATATATATATATATATATATATATATATATATATATATATATATATATATATATATATATATATATATATATATATATATATATATATATATATATATATATATATATATATATATATATATATATATATATATATATATATATATATATATATATATATATATGTATGTATATGTAGTCAACACTTCACATCCCCACAATTACCTATATCCATCATTTCATAATTAACTAGGACAGAGCAAAAACATATGTTTCTGGACATTCATCCAGTTCATTAACAACTTCCTCTAGCGTGATTCTCATTCTCTTCCTCCCTTGTTTCTCTGCTCTTCTTCCCTTTTCCCTTTCGTGCCTCCTTTCGTGCACCTATCGCATCCACCCTCTGTAGACCAGTCCACTAGCCAACTCTCTCCGCCCAAGGCCACCACGTCCGCGACCTCCGGCATCATCAACAACAGCGCAAGTTTGCTCACTTTCTAACGAGCTTAAGTGTGTCTAAACTAACTTGACTCTTGACACCAGGATGGATGAAGGAGGTTAATGAATAATTTGGCAAATACTTGCTCACTGCGCCAGAGCTTCTTCAGCAAGTTGCAAAACTTTGCGAGATCACACGAAGCAATATGATCTTGCACAGTGGACAGATGTGGCAGTCTTTTAGTAATTGTGTCTTTCCCGGCCAATCAGGAACAACCAGCTTCCACATATCCTTGATACACATACATACTTATATGTAACATATACACACATACACGGGAGAAGTGTGTGAGCTGGTCGGCCGAGCGGACAGCACATTGGACTTGTGATCCTGTGGTCCCGGATTCGATCCCGGGAGCCGGCGAGAAACAATAGGCAGAGTTTCTTTCACCCTATGCCCCTGTTACCTAGCAGTAAAATAGGTACCTGGGTGTTAGTCAGCTGTCATGGGCTGCTTGCTGGGGGTGGAGGCCTGGTCGAGGACTGGGCCGCAGGGACACTGAAGCCCCGAAATCATCTCAAGATCACACACACACAAATATATATATATATATATATATATATATATATATATATATATATATATATATATATATATATATATATATATATATATATATATATATATATATATATGTCGTACCTAATAGCCAGAACGCACTTCTCAGCCTACTATTCAAGGCCCGATTTGCCTAATAAGCCAAGTTTTCATGAATTAATGTTTTTTCGTCTACCTAACCTACCTAACCTAACCTAACCTAGCTTTTTTTGGCTACCTAACCTAACCTTACCTATAAATATAGGTTAGGTTAGGTTAGGTAGGGTTGGTTAGGTTCGGTCATATATCTACGTTAATTTTAACTCCAATAAAATAAAATTGACCTCATACATAGAGAAAAGGGTTGCTTTATCATTTCATAAGAAAAAAATTATAGTAAATATATTAATTCAGGAAAACTTGGCTTACTAGGCAAATCTGGCCTTGAATAGTAGGCTGAGAAGTGAGTTCTGGCTACTAGGTACGACATATATATATATATAGACATACATAAATACATTTATCTCTCCTACGCTGACAGGGTAAGATAGCTGCTATAGAAATGAAGTGTGTTACTAAACATTTAATCACTGAAGATGATTAAGGTGCTTTTACAAGCTCAGAGTATTGTTACATCACATACATTGTATAACTGATACATTACATAGTCAATCATGGGTACAAGTCCAATATATCATAAAGTGTTCGAGTATTCATATAGTATTTACAGAGTTCAGCATACCTCACCCCAGGAGGGCGAAAGTCAGGCAATATGGGACATTCTACAATATAATGTTCAAGGAAGTACATGTTTTCTCTTTCACAAAGTTGACACAATGTGTACTCAACATTTGGGTTTTGAGAAAGCTGCCAGATACGTCTATATCCCAGACGTATTCTGGCCACTATAACATCACATTGCCGGGTTCTTGTTCTATTAGTCCCATATGTGAATGTCTCCTCACGATATTTATTATAATGTTTAATGCTTCAACTTTAAGGTCTTTGTGAATTTGTTAGGTTAGTTAAGATTTTCATTAGAAATTTGATATAAGTATTTTCTTTGCCACTGCTAATGAAACACGCATATATATTTCTACTACTGACTTTCTACAGGCTGTCTTTGTAAGCATATCAACAGTGGCATGCTCTGAAATGCCAACATGTGATGGCATCCAAAGGAACTTAATTTCAAATCCGTTTTCGTTAGCAGCTAAAACATTCATTCGAATGTCACTGATTATTTTCTGGGTATTCATACCATGTGCGTTCAATGCCAGGAGTGCACTCTGCGAGTCACAAAGTACATATAAGTCCACTTCCTTTGTCTTTTAAAAATTCAGGTGCAAGGTATATGCCTGCAAGTTTGGTTTGAGTTGTACTTGCCCAATTATTGACACGCTTCATTGCTGTATGTACGAGATAAGATTGTTTAAATTATGTATTACATGAACATCCTGTGCATCTTCCACCTTCTTCTACAGTACCATCGGTATAGCACTTGATACACATCGTTACCCATAACCTAGGTATTCTTAGTGATGCTGCACAGTATTGACTGTTTTAATACTGTAGAGTGTACACTTTCTTCTTTGGTGCATTTACAAAATCAACTGAAAGATCCCAGCTATCCCATGGATTAATTAGGTGATTAATCATTATTTGAGTTGGGTCTATATTTAATATTTAGGATGAGTAAGTAATTATCAAAATAAGGCACCAAGCAGGGAAGACTATTTAGCACCATCAAATGTGCAGAATAATCAGAGGGCACTAAATATCACTAAGGATGCCAATATGAGAACAAAACCACATAAGGCGAACGATATCAAAAGTATCCGATTCACCAAGAATTCTATCAGAGGGACAAGTGACCGCAAAGGACGGCCAGGAAGCAAGACACACGTTCGTCCTGAATGTCAGAACATTCATCAAGGATATGCACGACCGTAAGAGGGACAATGCAGTTTGGACAATATGGAGCAGGGTGGTCCACAATTAAGTGTCCGTGAGTTAAGCATGTATGGCCAATACACAACTTTACTAGAGCCGTTTCCCACCGCCGGTCACAGTGGCAGGAGGAAGGCCACAGGGACACACTACTCTTAAGAGCACACAGTTTGTTACCAGTAACAGAAGACCAACAACCCTGCTAACGGCAAGGATGGAGAAATGAATAACTGGGGTAAAGGTCAGATAAGGAATACCTTTTCTGGACGCGGGACAAGTGCGGATAGCTTCCTTAGTGGCAGCGTCTGCACGTTCACTTAGACAGACCCATATGGCTGGGAACCCAGCAAAACTCCACTTAAATTTACTGGAGATAAGAAACAGCCAATGCTGAATTTCGACTACCACCGGATGGACTGGATTAAAGGACTCCAGAGCCATGAGGGCACTGCGAGAGTTAATTACAACAACAAAGGAGGATTGACAGCGAGAAAGCAGGAGACGCAGAGCATAGAGAATAGCATAAAATTCTGCCGTGAAGATGTTAGTCTCCGGAGGAAGGCGACACATATAGGTGTGGTCAGGAAAAACAACAGAGTAGCCTACACCGTCGGCAGACTTAGACCCATCGGTGAAGACGGGAATAGAGTGGGAGTGGGAAGAAAAGTGTTAAAGCAAAAGGCGTCTCAGAACTGTAGGAGGGTGAAAAGCCTTAGTCACCTGGGACAAGGTTTTACAAAATTTAGGAAGGGGGATCCTCCACGGGGCCAAAGACGGAGCAACACGAGGAGAAATATTGGTAACACTAACTGAAAGAGAATTCTGTAGACAAGTCAACCGGACAGAAAGAGGGAGGTGGGAAAGGGGGGAACAGGGACCACAGGTGGGGCAAAAGTCAAAGCACGACATAGGCGAGAGTGAGGCACGGTCCTTACATAGGTGTTGTAAGGACCGTGCAAGGTAGCGAAGACAGTAACGATCACGGCGGTTCTGGAGAGACAGGACGTCGGTTTCAACATACAGACTGAGGGTGGGAGTCAAACGAAAGGCACCAGAGCTGAGGCGTAACCCAGTACGGTGCAGAGCATTAAGGCAGCGAAGAATAGAAGGAGAAGCAGACTAATAAGCAGGGCAACCATAATCGAGTTTAGACAGAGCGAGAGAGGAATGTAAAGAGAGGAGCTTTCGCCTATCAGCTCCTCAAGAAGTATGGGACAAAACATTAAGGAGGTTAAGGGCCTTAGAGCATTCAACTCGGAGGTAAGAGATATGGGGCGACCATGACAAACTAGTGTGAAAGATTAACCCCAAAAGCTTAGCAGAATCTTTGTACACAAGGGGATGTGTTCACCAAAGTTCTCTAAGTTCACCAAAACATCAGTCTTGCTGCAGCACTTGTTCCAAGAACCACATCAGATGGACATTGACCATACGTTCAAAGAGTTTGCAGACGCAACTCATGAGGGCAATGGGGCGGAAGACCTTAGGAATGTCCCTAGAGACCCCGGTTTTCGAATAGGGAGAACAACCGCATCGAGCCAGTCCGTAGTGACTGTCGACGACTCCCAGACACGATTATGCAGATTCAGGAAATACCGAGACGTGCATGGAGGGAGATGGCGAAGCATCTCATAATGAATGTCATCTGAGCCCGCGGCCGTAGACCCACAGAAGACCAGAGAAGACTGAAGTTCGGGGAGAGAGAAGGGATCGCTATAGGGAAGTCAGAGATAAGTGCGAAAATCTAAGGGACGAGATTCAAGAACGGGGAAGAAATTCAAGAAATTGAGGAAGATGAGAATCAGAGCTAAGAGTTGAAAAGTGGGAACCCAGTTTGGTCGTGATCATCACTGGATCCGCAACAAGAGTACCATGGAGGTGAAGGACCGGCGAAACATCTGGAACACATTTACCTGCTTTTTTGCTGATTTTCTTCCAGATCTGCAGCAGAGGAGTATCGGACGTAATGGTAGAGACATAAGATTTCCAACTCTCACATTTAGCTGTACAGATTGTCCTACGGGCCATCGCACTCGCCTTCCGAAGCAAAATAAAAGAGTCAGCCATCTGCCGGCGTCGGTGTTTCTTTCAGGCTGCATGGTTACAGTGGACAGCCCGAGCACAGTCTGCATTCCATCAGGGAACGCACTTCCACGTGCCCAGGGAAGTAGAGCGAGGAATAGAGCGGAAGGCAGCATCGAATACGATGTTATGAAAAAGGAGGAGGGCTCGAGGGAGAGGCGAAGTGGAGAGGTCGGAGAGAGTAGCATGGAGGGTGAATAGATTCCAGTCAGCCTTGGCAAACTGCCACCTAGGGAAGGAGAAAGGAGGGTGAAAGAGAAAAAGGTGAAAAGGATGGGGAAATTGTCACTGTTATGGAGGTCATCAAGAACCCACCACATGAAATCTAAATAAAGAGACGACCAGCAGAGAGAGAGATCAAGACAGGATAGGGTGTGAGTGCCGGAGTCCACATGACTGGGTTCACCAGAATTCAGAAGAGACAGGGAAGAAGAGAGGAAAAACGGTTCGAGAAGGAGGCTCCGGGTGTTTGTCAGAACATCACGCCAGGGTGTATGCCGACAGTTGAAATCACCCAACAGGAGTACAGACTCTGGCAAGGAGTCCAATAGGTGCTTAAGATCAGGAAGAGAAAGTGGGACATGTGGGGGAGATAAATGTAACAGACTGTATACCATTTACTCACAAAAATACGGGCTACAGACATTGGATAGGCGACTGAAAAAGTAGGGGAACGAAGGGAATATCAGTACGAATCAAGAAAGCAGTAGAGTTATGGGTCCTAGCAAAAGCGGGGGGGGGGGGGGTGAAGAATAACCAGGAAAGTGACCAGGACGAGCACCAAGCATTGGCTCCTGGAGACATACACAAAGTGGTGAAAACTGTGTAATCAGAAGCTGGAGTTCATGGAAGTTGGCATAAAATCCACGAATATTCCACTGAAGAATAAATTTTGTCAAAAGGAGAGAGAACAGCAATAGAGAACAATGAAGAAACAAAGGCAAAGAAGAACACAGTATATTAAAGCAGCTCAGGACCAGTATCAGGGTCAGTAAAATCAGGGTTAGGGAGCATGGGTAAACGTAGTAAGGACGACGGAGTTTAGTGAGCGGGAGGATAGACTAGAGGAGGGCGGACAGGGTCCAGAGCAGGGGAAGGCGAAGGAGAGGGCAGTCAGGGGAAGCAGGGAAAAGGGGGGGCGGGGGGCCGAAACTGGGAAGCGCACCCCATCAAGGGCAGCAACCGAGAGAGAGAATCGGGGGTTAAAAGAACCTCCATAGCTTGGACAGGGCGCTCGACCACCGAAATGGGAGGGGACGCAGTGGTACAGTCAGAGGTGGGGGCAAGGAAGAAAGTGATGCTTTCTTACCCGCCGGGGAGGGGGAAGGAGAGGAGATAGGATTATGTTTCAGACTCAAAGAGACAGGTGTGCCAGCAGCAACGTACTGAGCGACAGACTTAATTATCTCAACAAGAGAAGAAGAACGGGAGCGAACAACCTGAAGATTGCTGGGAGGATGATGTACAACAGCCTGGACAGACAGGCAGCGTGGAGGGCTAAGAGGCAGGGAAAAGGGTTGGAAAGAAGGATCGGGGAGAGATGGGAAAGAAGACAAAGGAAACCTGGCAGACTGATAAGGAAGGGAAAAACACCAGATGGAAAACTAGGAGGAGGAGCCTTTGGGTCAGAACGTAAAGAAACAGGGGAGGAGGCGGTGGGCGTGTCCGGGTCTAAGGTCTGGAAGCGATTGAGACTGAGAAAGGAAGGAAGCGCGAGGAGAGGAGGAACGCAGCACACGAGCATACGATACGTTAGCGAAAGAGGAGAGACGGCGGACTTTGTGTCTCACCTCAGAAAAAGACAAACTTTCACGGTGCTTCAAAATGAGGATGACCTCAAATTTGTAGTGTATACCAATGCAGGAGAAGGTAGGGTGGGCGTCTTTGCAATTGAGGCAGCTAGACTGGGAAGAAGAGCACCCCTTTCTTAGAGTGACCTGAGTCCTCACACATAGGGCATAGAGACATGGCACTCATGCATTTGAGGGCACTATGCCCAAATTTACAGCACTTATTGCAAAGTCTAGGAGAGGGAATGTACTCCTGAACAGAGCATCTGGCACTAGCAAGAATTATAAATGTCGGAAGGGTCCTGCTATCAAAAGTGATTTTCACAACTCGGAGAGGCTGATGACGGCGACAACGAGGGGGGGTCGCGTGAACACATCATCTTGGAGGACAGAATGACCTAGGGCTTGAAGGATATGTTTAATATCCCCGTGGCAGTCTTTCAGATCCCTAACACCAGTCGCAACATGGTGTAGGAGGATAACAGCTCCAATACTGGCATTGAACCGGGCATTTTTGGAGACCTTAACAGGGGTCTCCCCAATATTGGACAACGCGGCTAAGCGGGCAGCTGCATCCTAAGAAGTAGCGTCCACAACACGTGTACCAAAATGGTTGGTACACGTGAATCAACGAGGTTTTTATGGAGGAAGAAATTGTCGTGATGTGTAGAGTCCAGATGGTTGAGATCAAAGTATTTAGTCCATATAGCAGGACGAAACAAGGTAACAAGGTGTTAATCGTATTAGCACTGGAAGGATTGTCCGAGGTCGTCGATAGGGGAGTCAGCGCTAAGCACCCCTTGTGAGAGGGGTGGGGGGGGGGGGTAAAAGGTGCACGTTTCACAATGAGAGAAGTAGCTGCTCCAGATGATGAGGTCACCACTGGGCAATTGGGGCTCAACCCTACCACAGTGGACGGGGGGGGGGAGTAGTCGGGAGGGTCAAAGGATTAGCTGGTCTGGGCCCAATGTAGTGGGGGCTACAGAGCCCGGTCTTCCAACACAGTCCGTTTTAGGGGCTTGGTCGCTCATCCCATGAGCTTGGGAAGTTGTAAGAGGATCATTTAGCGATATAGAAACGAGAAGGTAATAATTTCATTCACGAATGAGTCCCCGTACCCACCACGGAGCCACAATTAGAGGATAGGACACCCAACAAGAGACAGGCCTGGGCCCCCTGGGGTGCATGATGAGTATACGTCCCGCAATCACAAACTTAAGAACCGTCAGACCGTCGAGATCGGGTTCAGCAACGAAAAGAAGATTGACAATAAAAGCGTCCCCTGTGCTTGCGACGTTGGGCACCAAAGTTCAAGTGAGAGTGTGTGCCTCCCAAAACACACGGGCGTCAAAACAGAAGATGTCCGAAAGAATAATCAAGAATGGCACAAGATCAATGGGAAAGACAATGAGAAAGGAGAAGAGGGGGAGGAAAAATGAAACATATGGAAGAGGAGATAGGGATCAGTAGAATTACCAAAGACGGCAGCAGGAGCATAAGGCACCAAGAGGACAGAGGACCGTCCCATGGAGCATCACACCCGGGCAGCCATTTACCATGCTCCCTCACGACGACAACGGGCTGGAAAGGGAGAGGGGGGGGTATATTTTGATGGAGTTGGCTACCTTGTAAAACCAAAATGCATAATCAGATTTCGCTCTTTTTCTATAGACCTCAGGTGAGTGTATCATATTCTAGTATGATTTCCCTGTTTGAAGTGTCAAAAGCTGCTGCTCGGTCGATGAAGACTGCTTGAGAGGAAACTTCAATATGAGCGAAGTACTCAGCAAAACAGCGTTGTTTAGTGAACCCAGGCACAAATCCAAACAGTTGGGGTGACAGGGGCCCCTGATATACGATACATGAGTCTATTAAGGAGAATGCGTTCAAGCACTTTATAAACACACGATATTAGAGATATGGCTCTGTAATTATCTGAGTGGGGTTTGGGGACAAGAACAATGGCACTCTTTGTCCAAGCATCAGGTAATACTTCTTCACTTAAACTCATTCTGGACAACACTAAAAGTGGATTACTCGGTATTTGTGAGACAAATCTTAGTAAACTGTAAGTAATACCATCCTCTCCAGCAGCAGTTGATTTGCCCATCTTTAGTGCATGATTTAATTCCCATTCAGTTACATCATTAAGATCCGAAACGTACGGCTGTACAGGGAGTATTGATGGTTCGTTGTCTGTTGGGGCGTGTGTCATTAAGTTTATTCTGTATTTTAACTGGAAGCGAATTATAGCTTGAGGTTAATGTCCATTGATCAAGGAGAATGTTTGCTTGTTCCAGTGGGCTGTGGCGCAGTGGTTTGGTTGGGCTGCTTCTATAGATTTTTCGTATCTTATCCCAAACTTCAGCAAGTGGTGTTTGCTCATTTATATTTTGTAGGAACTGTTCCCAATGTTTATTCCGTTATCATTGCTCATGTCTCTCACCTCTCTATTTGCGTCAAGAAATACATGTAAATCTTTGTGAATGCGATTTTGTTCGTTTATATGTATCTCCAAGCTGCTTTACCCGTTCATATTCTTTAAAAAATAAGGGGTCAAGGACCCACTTGTGAGGTGGTAGGTGTTGCCCACTTCTGCTAGGCTTACGTCTTGTTCCCCAACACACCCATGTGTCGTAGTAGGTAGTAATTGTATCAACGAGATCTCTGGAGAAAGCTTGTACATTCATTATTATTTAATCATGATATCATTTTGAAATACAGTTAATAAAGTACAGTTAAAATATGGAAGATGCAAACCATATGAAATATTCATTTTCTGTCTCTGATATCTATTACGTACATCACACTGTACCTCATAGGAAGCAGAAATTGCATAGTGATTTAACTAAGAACTAAGTGATTTACCAACGAGCATTCCATTTTAAATTGCACAAGGTTTCTACCCATTACATAATCAAGTCTGCCTCCCAATAAATGAGTTTGGGTATCCGAGGTGTACAGAGTTAATCTGTTGTCATAAACATATTTGATAAATTTGCATCCATTTTCGTTGTTAGTAAAAAAAAAGGGATGATAAGAGAGGCAAATACTAATATGTATTTAGAGTCAACCGAATAGTTTTTCTCTGAATGCCTTTTATTCCCTTCTGCAAGGCTATGGGTCACCATAATTGCACCAGAGGAGGTATAGCCCTTATATAGTATACATATTATAATAACGCTGATGTGAAAGAATGGCTTCTCACAGCTAGACTTGCACTCCAGTGAATATTGAGCACCTCTGCCAAGGAAGTGAATTGAGCATTGGTTTGGCCTATCTAACGACACAATTACCGTCGTGATGGGTGTCTATGGATCGGGAATCGTGCCAGCAGTTCAGAATTCGTGTGTTTGTTAACATGCGATGCCTGGTTATACTTGGAGGGCAGTTTGTACAACTACCCACGATGGTCTTGGAGGGGTTCTTCTTCTTCTTGAGAATAGGTGCAGTTTGCATGAAGGGGTAACCCTCCCGATGACTGCACCAGGACAGACGTAAGGAGACGCGTTGATGGTAAAGAGAAGAAAGTCAAAAGCAGTAGATGTGATGGGCCGTAGAGAGAGAGAGGAGTGGCGACGAAAACAGAGGCGAACGTCAGAGGGAGACTCCCCGCACCGGGGGGCGGGGCGTCATGGTCACGGTGGCAGCTGATCCAGGCACGGCGTAGCGGTGGGCGCAAGACGGGAACTAATATTTCTCCGGAAACTTACGGTACGGAAAGCGCAAGCGGTACGCTTCCCAAACCACCCACAGGTCGGCGGGCAGCCGGCCATCAGGCTGTACCTTCGGCTGAGACATCCTATCCGGCACCCTATAAACAAACACCTTCTTTGACGACACCCAGATGGTTGACGAGCACCACGGGATCGGAAGCACCCGGGCATCCCGATAAGGGCCCAACTCCGGACCCTCACAGGGCACGACCCCAGCAGACGGGACCAGGCAACCCCCAGACCGGGGCAAGGAAGGAGGGGGAACTGCAGGCGCGGCAGCGACCCCACCACAGGGCACAGGAGCCGAGGCCCCCTGGCGCACATCTTTCCGCAACTTCACGACGAGGTCCCGACCATCAGGGACAACCCCCCACTGCGGGGACCCAACAGCAGGAGACGCAGGAGGGGGGGCACAGGGAGCAACGTCGGAGCCCCTCACAGCACCATCATCCTCGGCGGGGGACGCCAGCTGAGCACCATACTCCCCCACCTCCTCCCAAGGCACACCACGAAGGGAGGAGACACTCCGAGCCCGCCGCGAACGCTTCGAGACAGGCCGCACCACACCACGCCCAGCAGGCCCCGCCGCAGGCACAGCCTCCACCGTCATACCCACACAGGCCACACCCGCACCGTCCGAAGAGTCCACAGAGGCCACATCACCCACACTGTCTACATCATCCACGGAAACAGCCTCAGAACACCGACGCGCACGCTTCTGCAAAGGAATGGGGAGAGCAGAACTACAGGAGGCAACACACTCAGGCACGGCAGGCACCTCACCACGCCGAAGCACCCCCTCCAAAACGGCAGAACCCGCTTCCCCAAGAGCCGGTAACACATCCACAGGCGGGGGCGGAACATGAACCTCCACCGGGACACCTTGCACTACACACAGCTCAGGCGACAGCCCGACACCCTCACACACCGGCTCAACAACCCCAGGGGCCACAGCTGGCACGAGACGTGTCGCACAGGCCGGAGAGCTCTCCCCAACAGGCGGAGCAGCAGACAGGCAGTCAGGCGCCTCAGGCACAGCACCCACACCGCCCGAACGCAACAGGGGCGGAAAATCCTCCGCACGAAGAACATGCACACGACCAGTCGCTCCCACGTCGCACGCTGCAGCCAGATGACCTTCGTGACCACACCGATAACAGGTGCGCGGTTGACCCCGGTACTGGCAGCGGAGCGTGTAACCCAACACGGACATCGACGACGGTACACTACCCTTCAGCGACATCGTCAGGGTGCGGGAGCCGTCAAGCATACCAACACAGTGCCCGGCAACGACCTTGTTCCAACGAACACTCAACACTGTCCCAAACCGTTCGAAACAGGAGGTTAAAAAGTCGTCCTGAAATTCGAAGGGGGCACCATGCACCGTCACAGACGTCAAGGTGACACTAAGATTCACTACCTTAACGGAGCCAGCAGTATCAGGGAGAGGGTAAACACGCCCCTCACACCGCTCGAGAAACGCCTGAAAGGCAGCCTGGAGGCGGAACTTGACCACAGCACGGTGGCCCTGAAGCAGCTGGATGCCCACCAGGTCAGACAGCTGCACCTGCAGCACGTCCACTAGGGCGACACCAACCAATGGATGGTCCACCGGCACCGTAAACGCCAGACCAGCTGACAGCGTCCTCTGCAATGGAGGGCGAAACGTCCCCATGGCGAAGCAAACGTCACCCCGTCAGTGGCAAACAACCACCAGCAGGGCAAACAAGCGATCACCCAACGTAAACACCAGCCAGTGCGGAGAGACCTCAGGAACGTCCGACCCGGCCGGCGGTCACCACGCAACTCTGGAGGGGTTCACCCCGCAGAGTTGCGGTGGAGTGTGGCAGGTTGTCAGGTATATACTGGCTCGGCTCGCTTGGGTCTAACCGTAAGTCAACGGGCGCTGTAGACTGTTCCCCATCTCTCACCGTTACTTACCTAACGTTCAGAGTTCAGACAGTCAGGAGTCCTATTTTTGGCTGACACTGCACTGTGATTGGTGGGCTGGTCTGTAAGGTTGAACGCAGAAGAATAGGGTAAGACCCGGCCATTTCAGCGAGCTATCCTGGGAGGCACTTCACAGTAAGTCGTGATAATGATAAGAGAGGTGTCAGTGAGAGAGAGGGAGGTGTCAGTGAGAGAGAGGGAGGTGTTAGTGAGAGAGAGAGAGGGAGGTGTCAGTGAGAGAGAGAGGGAGGTGTCAGTGAGAGAGAGGGAGGTGTCAGTGAGAGAGAGAGAAGGAGGTGTTAGTGAGAGAGAGAGAGGGAGGTGTCAGTGAGAGAGAGAGAGAGGGAGGTGTTAGTGAGAGAGAGAGAGGGAGGTGTCAGTGAGAGAGAGAGGGAGGTGTCAGTGAGAGAGAGAGAGAGAGGGAGGTGTCAGTGAGAGAGAGAGAGGTGTCAGGGAGAGAGAGAGAGAAGGAGGTGTTAGTGAGAGAGAGAGGGAGGTGTCAGTGAGAGAGAGAGGGAGGTGTCAGTGAGAGAGAGAGGTGTCAGAGAGAGAAAGAGAGAGGTATTAGTGAGAGACAGGGAGGTGTCAGTGAGAGAGAGAGGGAGGTGTCAGTGAGAGAGGGAGGTGTTAGTGAAAGATAGGGAGGTGTCAGTGAGAGAGAGGGAGGTGTCAGAGAGAGAGAGAGGTGTCAGAGAGAGAAAGAGAGAGGTATTAGTGAGAGACAGGGAGGTGTCAGTGAGAGAGAGGGAGGTGTCAGTGAGAGAGAGGGAGGTGTTAGTGAGAGAGAGGGAGGTGTTAGTGCGAGAGAGGGAGGTGTCAGTGAGAGAGAGAGAGAGGGAGGTGTCAGTGAGAGAGAAGGAGGTGATAGTGAGAGAGAGAGGGAGGTGTCAGTGAGAGAGAGAGAGGTGTCAGTGAGAGAGAGAGGTGTTAGTGAGAGAGAGGGAGGTGTTAGTGAGAGAGAGGGAGGTGTTAGTGAGAGAGAGGGAGGTGTTAGTGCGAGAGAGGGAGGTGCCAGTGAGAGAGAGGGAGGTGTCAGTGAGAGAGAGGGAGGTCTCAGAGAGAGAGAGGTGTTAGTGAGAGAGAGGGAGGTGTTAGTGAGAGAGAGGGAGGTCTCAGAGAGAGAGAGAGGTGTTAGTGAGAGAGAGGGAGGTGTTAGTGCGAGAGAGTGAGGTGTCAGTGAGAGAGAGGGAGGTGTCAGAGAGAGAGAGAGGTGTTAGTGAGAGAGAGGGAGGTGTTAGTGAGAGAGAGAGGGAGGTGTTAGTGAAAGAGAGAGGGAGGGGTCAGTGAGAGAGAGGGAGGTGTTAGTGAGAGAGAGAGAGAGGTGTTAGTGAGAGAGAGAGGGAGGTGCTAGTGAGAGAGAGGGAGATGTCAGTGAGAGAGAGGGAGGTGTCAGAGAGAGAGAGAGGTGTTAGTGAGAGAGAGAGGGAGGTGTCAGTGAGAGAGAGGGAGGTGTTAGTGAGAGAGAGAGAGGTGTTAGTGAGAGAGAGGGAGGTGTCAGTGAGAGAGAGGGAGGTGTCAGAGAGAGAGAGAGAGGTGTTAGTGAGAGAGAGGAAGGTGTCAGTGAGAGAGAGGGAGGTGTCAGAGAGAGAGAGAGGTGTTAGTGAGAGAGAGAGAGAGAGGTGTTATTGAGAGAGAGAGAGAGAGAGGGAGGTGTCAGTGAGAGAGAGAGAGAGAGAGAGAGAGAGAGAGAGAGAGAGAGAGAGGTGTTAGTGAGACAGAGAGAGAGGGAGGTGTCAGTGAGAGAGAGAGAGAGAGAGGTGTCAGTGAGAGAGAGAGGGAGGTGTCAGTGAGAGAGAGGGAGGAGTCAGAAAGAGAGAGAGGTGTTAGTGAGAGAGAGGGAGGTGTCAGTGAGAGAGGGAGAGAGGTGTCAGCGACAGAGAGAGAGGGAGGTGTCAGTGAGAGAGAGAGAGAGAGGGAGGTGTCAGTGAGAGAGAGAGAGAGGTGTTAGTGAGAGAGAGAGAGGGAGGTGTCAGTGAGAGAGAGAGAGGTGTCAGCGAGAGAGAGAAGGGAGGTGTCAGTGAGAGAGAGAGAGAGAGGTGTTAGTGAGAGAGAGGGAGGTGTCAGTGAGAGAGAGGGAGGTGTCAGAGAGAGAGAGAGAGGTGTTAGTGAGAGAGAGGGAGATGTCAGTGAGAGAGAGAGAGAGAGAGAGAGAGGTGTCAGCGAGAGAGAGAGAGAGAGAGAGAGAGAGAGGTGTCAGTGAGAGAGAGAGAGAGAGAGAGAGAGAGAGAGAGAGAGAGAGAGAGAGAGAGAGAGAGAGAGAGAGAGAGAGAGAGAGAGAGAGAGAGAGGTGTCAGTGAGAGAGAGAGAGAGAGAGAGAGAGAGAGAGAGAGAGAGAGAGAGAGAGAGAGAGAGAGAGAGAGAGAGAGAGAGGTGTCAGTGAGAGAGAGAGAGAGAGAGAGAGAGAGAGAGAGAGAGAGAGAGAGAGAGAGAGAGAGAGAGAGAGGTGTTAGTGAGAGAGAGAGAGAGAGAGAGAGGTGTCAGTGAGAGAGAGACAGAGAGAGGTGTCAGGGAGAGAGAGAGAGGGAGGTGTCAGTGAGAGAGAGAGAGATAGGTGTCAGTGAGAGAGAGAGAGAGAAGGAGGTGTCAGTGAGAGAGAGAGAGAGAGAGAGAGAGAGGTGTCAGCGAGAGAGAGAGAGAGTGGTGTTAGTGAGAGAGAGAGAGAGAGAGAGGTGTCAGTGAGAGAGAGACAGAGAGAGGTGTCGGGGAGAGAGAGAGAGGGAGGTGTCAGTGAGAGAGAGAGAGAGGTGTCAGTGAGAGAGAGAGAGGGAGGTGTCAGTGAGAGAGAGGGAGGTGTAAGTGAGAGAGAGAGAGAGAGAGGGAGGTGTCAGTGAGAGAGAGAGAGAGTGGTGTTAGTGAGAGAGAGAGAGAGAGAGGTGTCAGTGAGAGAGAGACAGAGAGAGGTGTCAGGGAGAGAGAGAGAGGGAGGTGTCAGTGAGAGAGAGAGAGAGGTGTCAGTGAGAGAGAGAGAGGGAGGTGTCAGTGAGAGAGAGGGAGGTGTAAGTGAGAGAGAGGGAGGTGTAAGTGAGAGAGAGATAGGTGTAAATGAGAGAGAGAGAGAGGTGTTAGTGAGAGAGAGGGAGGTGTCAGTGAGAGAGAGGGAGGTGTCAGTGAGAGAGAGAGGGAGGTGTCAGTGAGAGAGAGAGAGAGAGGTGTCAGCGAGTGAGTAGGAGGGGTCAGTGAGACAGAGGGAGATGTCAATAAGAGAGAGAGAGAGAGAGAGAGAGAGAGAGAGAGAGAGAGAGAGAGAGAGAGAGAGAGAGAGAGAGAGAGAGAGAGAGAGAGAGAGAGAGAGAGAGGTATCTCAGCGGGTGAGAGAGTCAAGTGAGAGAGGGTGCATATGAAGCAGAACAGGGTAGAGTCTAGGAGAGAGGAGGACTATGATAGGAGTCACAGACACTTCATGATAAAGAGTCAACAATAATCATTGAACAAGAACAGAAATGTGATGAAGGGGAGATAAATTAAATTCGAGTTAAAATAGATTGGGTGAGGGTGAAGAGGAAATAACACAGTTAGTAGATATTGGCAATTAGGCGAAAGGAGAAAAAATAGTCAAGTTTATTAATCCATCTCTGAGTGGTTCGTTTTGTTAGGTCCTGATGCAAGGCTTCTGAGTGCTCTTGGACGAGAATGGTTGGATTTTCTGGTCCTGATAATAAAACAAATTTTACCATTAGGTAAATGGACAATTAACAGTACAAAAAGAAGTTTCTGGTGGTCCGTCACTGCATAATGGTACTTGTATTATATAGTGACGGACCACAGGTAACTGAGGTGTTGTGAGGAGTGCTACCAACACCCTCAGTGTTATAGCAGATCAACATAAGACTGCATTGAATCAAGGCTGTCAAAACGTTCCTTTACTTAGCAGCTGAACACTTTACCAGGTTAAGCAATTTCAGGGAATAATGCTTTTGTGTCATGTTATTATATTCAGGAGCTAGACCATGATCCTTTAGGGGAAAATGTTGTTGGAAAGTGAGGGACTGAAATTGCGTCTGACATAACAGACTGTTCTCATAGATGCATAACTTACTGTAATTTCATTGCTTAATTATTTAGTCTTGTTAGGTAGTTCTTCAACGTGAGAAGGTTCACGATTTCCATGCCTCGGCGAGAAGCGAGTTCTGCTCTGCATGTATTTTAGCGATTAAAGTTAAGGTTACAGATATTTACAATAAGATGGCAGTTATAGGCTTCAGCTCCTAAAATTGACTTAAATTTTGTCCCCAGAATGAAGTGTGGAATTTCCCACATTAGGGGGATCTTAACAGAGAAGGCAACCTTGAGATCAGAAATTGGGACCTGATAAACTAATTAGGATATGGGCTCCAGGAGTGTGGCATAAACATACCCTAGCACGCTATGTCGGTGTGTTAGGACGTGCAGTGTGTGGTTCTCACCGGGTGTGGGGCTAGTTGTATCTGTGACGAAGGCCTCGGTCGTCTGTGCCTGTACATCAGAACGATGTGTACGTGTGAAGTGCTGGAGACATTTTTCAGCAAGACGCTTATGCATAAACTAATTCCAATCCTCAGTGGTGGCCCCCCTCAGTTGCTGAACTGTATATAGGGAGGATTTCCAAATACATTTATCCAAAGTAAGAGAGTGGAGGTCCACTCCAGCAAGTGAGGCCGTCACCACCTCCCCATCAACAAAGATAGATGCAACAGCGTGTACTCAATATCCTAGCCTGCTACTAGAATCCATAACAGCAACGCTGTGACATCAAAATTAATAACATCAAGCTCCCTTATCCATCAAAATATTGTCTGGTCTCAACAAGAGAGATATCATCTGGCTACTGTCAGATAGGTTCCGGTTCTTAATTCAGAAAAGTTATTAATTGTTTTTGAACGTAGATTGGCCAATTGCATGCTTAATAACATTGTTAAGACCAAATATAAATTGAGAGTCGTTAGGCAGTAAGGCAATGCCTCATTAATCTGTAAGTTCTGTCTTATCTTACTCAGTGATGGAACCTCTTATATTGCTGAATCTTTCATATAAATCTGATCTATATATGAATAACTAGCTGTACCCGGCCACGCATTGCTGTGGCTCAGCAACGTCTTCCCAAACATTCCTCACTTCCCCATCCCCTCGTCCTACCAACCATTCCTCACTTCCCCGTCCCCTCGTCCTACCAACCATTCCCCCGTCCCTTCGTACTCCCCACCGTTCCTCCCGTCCCTTTGTCCTCCCCACCATCCCCAACTCTCCTGTTCCCTCGTCCTCCCCACCATTACCCCCTTCCCAATCCCTTCGTCCTCCCCACCACCCCCACTTCCGTCCCCTCGTCCACACCTCCATTCCTCACTCCCTCGTCCAATTCATTTCAAAATTATCTGATGTTCCCATCAGAAAATTATGAACATCACCGAAATATCAGAAAGACAGTTAAAATACGAAATGAAAAAATGAAAAAATAAAATATACCCACGAAATGAACAGTATGGTAAACAACACAGCTCATTTACAACACAATGTCACACAAAATAATTAAATCAAAATTAAAAAAAATCGAAATCCATGAAAATTCAATTTATCAATGAAATCGGAAACATTGAAATGGAATCATAGCATATCTAGTATATCGTGTGTTGCTCTTACGTGCAACAGATGGCGCTATTTTTCAAAATAAGGCATGTTTTTACCTGTCACAGGTGTGGCATCTATACTTATACTTATGAAATGAATGGTATGGTAAACAACACAGCTCAAGTTCAATGCCATATCACACAAAATACTTAAATCAAAATTAAAATAATTCAAAATCTACGAAAAATCTATTTGTCAATGCAATCGGAAACATTGAAATGGAATGATAACATATTTAGTATAGTGCGTGTTACTCATACGTGCCACAAATGGTGCTGTTTCTTAGGAAAAGATTGTGTTTATCTGTCACAGGTGTGGCATCTATACTTATACTTATGAACTGAACAGTATGGTAACCACCACAACTCTATTCCAACGCAATATCACACAAAATAATTAAATCATAATGAAAATATATCGAAATCTCTGAAAATTTAATTTATCAATGCAATCGGAAACATTGAAATGGAATCGTAACATATTCCGTTGTTTTAAAAAAAAACCTTGGTTGTACTTGTAACTTGTGGTATCTACATAGTAGGAATATAAAAACACTCACGTATATGCTAAATTTCAAAGCAATTGGTGAAGAACTTTATGAGATTAAACGTGTGTTGCTGTTAAGTCCAACAGATGGTGCTGTTTAAAAAAAAAAGGTATTTTTTTTCCTGTTACAGGTAAGGCATGTATATGGTAGGTATAAAAAAAAAACACGCACTTATTTGAATGCAACGTTGTCTCAAAATTTCAAAGCAATTGGTAAAGAGGTTTCAAAGATATCCCTCATATGAAAAACACGAAAACCACAGTTTGTTTAAAAATAAAAATAAAAATAAATCGTCACAGTCGTGTCATCTATATAGTCTGTATATAAAAACCCCAAAACCCAAAAAATATTTTAACAAACAAAACACTTCTCCATATGAGAGAATCGAACCATGGGCCAGCCAGGAGCCCATGGTTCGATGGGCATCCTGATCATAAACTGTACCATGTTTAAAGTTATAGAACTGTGTTTATCAATTTATCCTTGTAAAACATACAAGTTAATGGCCTGACACCCGAATGGATAGTTTTGGACAGTTTGTCGATGGGGATGGAGATTTTGAGGTGGAAAACCAGAAAATCTCTATATCTCCACAGACAATATATATATATATATATATATATATATATATATATATATATATAGATATATATATATATATATATATATATATTAATATATATATATATATATATATATATATATATATATATATATATATATATATATATATATAAAATATATATATATATATATATATATATATATATATATATATATATATATATATATATATATATATATATATATATATATATATATATATATATATATATATTATATATTGTGACGGTAAAGCGTTGGTGTTCGGCTGTTTCAAAAGCTGGGGGCAGGGCCTTGTCACATAACAAAAAAAAAAGAGAAGTTTGTCCTTTCGTCTGTGGTAAGGTAATGGGAAGACACACAAAATGCAAAGTATATAAACAATGAAATTTTAATTACTCTAGAAAACAAGACATGAATATAGACAATCTCATAAAATTCAGAACAGGTCAACAAACAAAACAACATGAATAATTACTGGTAATGAAAAGTTACTCTAAGACAAGAATGCAAGTAAATAAATCAAATAAGTGAGGTGCTGGAATACTGGCTTCAAGCTGCCACCTCCCTTAGTACACAAAAGCCAAGGCTTAGTCTACTAGCGAGAGATGTCAACTCCAAGGAGCACAGAGATATTCTGAGGAGTACGGCGTGCTGCTGCCCAGACGTCGACTCTTGGTGGTGGCGTGAGTGCAGGTGCGGCGAGACACCAGCCAATCAGCAACAGGCAGGCGGAGTATGAGCAGTTTGCTGGTTACGGCGGGCTGTAGCCGGTGTGTCGGGGTGTGCATGGTACGATTTGCTTCCTGGGCAAAACGTTTGGCCATACTGGTGGACGTATCTTCTATATAGTATCTTGTACTTTAAAGACGTAAAGATGTAGGGAAGAGCAGGCTCAATCTCTCTTGGAAGAGATTATCGTCACAATATATATATATATATATATATATATATATATATATATATATATATATATATATATATATATATATAACTGAAAACTCACACCCCAGAAGTGACTCGAACCCATACTCCCAGGAGCCACGCAACTGGTATGTACAAGACGCCTTAATCCACTTGACCATCACGACCGGACATAATGAGGTGATAGCCGAGGCTATTTGAACCACCCCACCGCCGGCACTCGGATAGTAATCTTGGGCATAGCATTTTACCAAATCACCTCATTCTTTGGGGCACACGTGAGGAACACAAATGCGAACAAGCCTGAATGGTCCCCAGGACAATATGCAACTGAAAACTCACACCCCAGAAGTGACTCGAACCCATACTCCCAGGAGCCACGCAACTGGTATGTACAAGACGCCTTAATCCACTTGACCATCACGACCGGACATAATGAGGTGATAGCCGAGGCTATTTGAACCACCCCACCGCCGGCACTCGGATAGTAATCTTGGGCATAGCATTTTACCAAATCACCTCATTCTTTGGGGCACTACGTGAGGAACACAAATGCGAACAAGCCTGAATGGTCCCCAGGACAATATGCAACTAAAAACTCACACCCCAGAAGTGACTCGAACCCATACTCCCAGGAGCCACGCAACTGGTATGTACAAGACGCCTTAATCCACTTGACCATCACGACCGGACATAATGAGGTGATAGCCGAGGCTATTTGAACCACCCCACCGCCGGCACTCGGATAGTAATCTTGGGCATAGCATTTTACCAAATCACCTCATTCTTTGGGGCACACGTGAGGAACACAAATGCGAACAAGCCTGAATGGTCCCCAGGACAATATGCAACTGAAAACTCACACCCCAGAAGTGACTCGAACCCATACTCCCAGGAGCCACGCAACTGGTATGTACAAGACGCCTTAATCCACTTGACCATCACGACCGGACATAATGAGGTGATAGCCGAGGCTATTTGAACCACCCCACCGCCGGCACTCGGATAGTAATCTTGGGCATAGCATTTTACCAAATCACCTCATTCTTTGGGGCACACGTGAGGAACACAAATGCGAACAAGCCTGAATGGTCCCCAGGACAATATGCAACTGAAAACTCACACCCCAGAAGTGACTCGAACCCATACTCCCAGGAGCCACGCAACTGGTATGTACAAGACGCCTTAATCCACTTGACCATCACGACCGGACATAATGAGGTGATAGCCGAGGCTATTTGAACCACCCCACCGCCGGCACTCGGATAGTAATCTTGGGCATAGCATTTTACCAAATCACCTCATTCTTTGGGGCACACGTGAGGAACACAAATGCGAACAAGCCTGAATGGTCCCCAGGACAATATGCAACTGAAAACTCACACCCCAGAAGTGACTCGAACCCATACTCCCAGGAGCCACGCAACTGGTATGTACAAGACGCCTTAATCCACTTGACCATCACGACCGGACATAATGAGGTGATAGCCGAGGCTATTTGAACCACCCCACCGCCGGCACTCGGATAGTAATCTTGGGCATAGCATTTTACCAAATCACCTCATTCTTTGGGGCACACGTGAGGAACACAAATGCGAACAAGCCTGAATGGTCCCCAGGACAATATGCAACTGAAAACTCACACCCCAGAAGTGACTCGAACCCATACTCCCAGGAGCCACGCAACTGGTATGTACAAGACGCCTTAATCCACTTGACCATCACGACCGGACATAATGAGGTGATAGCCGAGGCTATTTGAACCACCCCACCGCCGGCACTCGGATAGTAATCTTGGGCATAGCATTTTACCAAATCACCTCATTCTTTGGGGCACACGTGAGGAACACAAATGCGAACAAGCCTGAATGGTCCCCAGGACAATATGCAACTGAAAACTCACACCCCAGAAGTGACTCGAACCCATACTCCCAGGAGCCACGCAACTGGTATGTACAAGACGCCTTAATCCACTTGACCATCACGACCGGACATAATGAGGTGATAGCCGAGGCTATTTGAACCACCCCACCGCCGGCACTCGGATAGTAATCTTGGGCATAGCATTTTACCAAATCACCTCATTCTTTGGGGCACACGTGAGGAACACAAATGCGAACAAGCCTGAATGGTCCCCAGGACAATATGCAACTGAAAACTCACACCCCAGAAGTGACTCGAACCCATACTCCCAGGAGCCACGCAACTGGTATGTACAAGACGCCTTAATCCACTTGACCATCACGACCGGACATAATGAGGTGATAGCCGAGGCTATTTGAACCACCCCACCGCCGGCACTCGGATAGTAATCTTGGGCATAGCATTTTACCAAATCACCTCATTCTTTGGGGCACACGTGAGGAACACAAATGCGAACAAGCCTGAATGGTCCCCAGGACAATATGCAACTGAAAACTCACACCCCAGAAGTGACTCGAACCCATACTCCCAGGAGCCACGCAACTGGTATGTACAAGACGCCTTAATCCACTTGACCATCACGACCGGACATAATGAGGTGATAGCCGAGGCTATTTGAACCACCCCACCGCCGGCACTCGGATAGTAATCTTGGGCATAGCATTTTACCAAATCACCTCATTCTTTGGGGCACACGTGAGGAACACAAATGCGAACAAGCCTGAATGGTCCCCAGGACAATATGCAACTGAAAACTCACACCCCAGAAGTGACTCGAACCCATACTCCCAGGAGCCACGCAACTGGTATGTACAAGACGCCTTAATCCACTTGACCATCACGACCGGACATAATGAGGTGATAGCCGAGGCTATTTGAACCACCCCACCGCCGGCACTCGGATAGTAATCTTGGGCATAGCATTTTACCAAATCACCTCATTCTTTGGGGCACACGTGAGGAACACAAATGCGAACAAGCCTGAATGGTCCCCAGGACAA